>NC_143017.1:81789416-82089416 GCF_055824585.1 Amblyomma mixtum | reverse complement strand
CCTCCTCAAACGTGTTCAGCTTCTCGCGTGCTCTGCTGACGCTAATCAATGAAGTGAACTGCACCAAAGCTCACTCAGCCAATGAGCAGTTGAGACCTGAAGGCGAAGTTCCCAGTTTAAAAGGCAAATGTAGCGAGACAAAGAAGTTATGAAGTTATTTCATGGTGTAGTGTGAGAGAAGAATTCGTGGGGGCCGGAACTAAAGGCGTCGGAAGACGTGCTGAAAGCGTATGAGTGAGAAGAGCAGATGAAATTAGCTAGCTTCCTCCCCAGCTTATTGTCAGTTTAACACAAGTATCTCTTGATGTTGCCATGAAAAAGCAATTTTTCTAGGTAATGGCGCATCTCACTCTCCCCCTACCATTCTCTTTGACTCGGATGCGAAGAAGAACAAGGAAGGATAATAAGTAATTTTTGCTTGATGCGAAGAAATTACAAGAAAGCAAAAAAAAAAAGAACATCTATTTTGTTGGTCTTCACCACAACCTGCAGCAAACTGTCTCCAGCAATAGGCCTATATTTTCTCGAAACGGTTG
The DNA here is from genome assembly GCF_055824585.1 of Amblyomma mixtum. NCBI lineage: Eukaryota > Metazoa > Arthropoda > Arachnida > Ixodida > Ixodidae > Amblyomma > Amblyomma mixtum. Next base: position 82,088,880 of record NC_143017.1, on the reverse strand, counting down.
GGGTGTCACTTGTAAATGTCTGAAGCTCATTTATACTAGACCAATATTTCTGATTCCCGTTAATGAAATGCGCACTCAGGCACGAGTCCAGGGCAGCGAATAACAACAACCTACGATCACCGCGCATTGAGGTCATGTGTCAAGTTTAGCGCGACCATCTCTGTTTCCCACTGACCGTTTATTCGCCTCTTGTGTTCCCCGGCCGATCACATGGTAACGTACGAACGGCGTAGAAAAACAATCCTACGACATGACTATCAAGTACACTGTTTTCCAAGCTTTATCAATGTAAAGGAAAAGACAACACTCAAGAAAAACAAATATTTGCAGTGCTACAGATATCACTCGACAGAATAAAACAGCGGGGTCGAGGCTTTTACCAGCGAAGCAGTGGGTACTGAACCCAAATATATACGGCCCAATATTGGTAGAAGATTTAACCGACGTTTCCTTATGCCACAAAAACGTGCATTCGCAGTTCAGTTCGCGATGTTGAAACCGAAAACTAGAAGCAGTGACTATGGACCTAGTGTCAGTCGTCCACGCATATCGACGTCTCGCTATCGTAAACAGCTAATGGCTTTTCCCAGTACCCGTCGAAAGAAACTATACAGCATTTTCGACGTGATAAGCACAGATACACACTTCTAATCGACGCTCGGAATCGTACGTCCTCGGTTTACGGAAGCTTATCACCGAGTCGCTTCTACGTATACATCGCCAAGTGTACCCGGCGTTCGCTTCCTCAGCAGCCCGCGATCTCCGATGTAGACGTATAGAACGGGTCGCAGGAGCAACCGGCACTATCTCTATACGGTCTCCCTCGGCCGCGACCGCGCCACGGCCGCGGCAGACAAAGCTAATAGGTAAGCGAAGCGGACAGCCAACAGATGAGCTGACACGAAGCGACACGCAAGTCTTGCCCGACCGCCATCAACTGGTCATGCTCTTGCTCCCGCGCTCGCACACGCACACCAGCTCAGCTGTATATAGATATAGGTGAAGCCGCTTGCAAAGAGAGCAAAAAAGGAGGAACAAATGACCACCGCGCGCATGTAAGTTCAAGCTGAACAAATGAAAAGAGATAGCTAGACCAACCCAGCGAAGGAGTGCGCAAAAAAAAAAAAAAAAAAGAAGCGAAGGCGATGCCAAGCAAGAGGCAAAAATTGAAGCGAATGACCCGGCTCCCTTTATCTTCTTTAGGCACGTCAGTCGCGTCTGGTCGGCAGCCTTATCTCGTGGCAAATGGCTGCGTCCACGGAGCGAGCCGAGAACCCCCGCCCGCTTTCATTAATCTTTTCGCCTGCGTGACTTTATTCTGCGCCTAGAAGAGACCTCCCCCACCACCACGCCCCTCACCCTTCACTGGCTCGCGTGGCTGCCGCCATCCTGCTTTGCTCTCTCCCTCACATATCCTCCCCTGCCAGCCGTTCTCAACTCCTCTTTGCATTTCTTTCATTCACCTCGTCCAATGTTTATTTCTCTCTTCTTTTCGCTAAAGATTTCCTGACGGAGGTGGAAGGCGTTACAACGCTGCCGTCGTCGTCTCCTGTATCTCCCGTCCTCATGGTTTCTTTTGCTTTTTCTGCTCTTTTTTTACTGCCGGGCTACTCTGCTATCCTCTGCTTCTCCCCCCTCTTCCTCTACTTCTCTACCTAACAGCGCGTCCCTTCCATTGTTTCGTTGCCGGCAGTAAAAAATGAACGAGAGCACAAGAAAGCAAAGCTCGAAAGATTCCCTCCAGCCCTCTTCGCCTGCCCTGTTCTTGCTGCTGGCCGCCCCGCGTGTTTGCGCAGCAGAGCCGCATGTTTTATCAATGGGCAAGAGAACGCTCGCTGATGGCGGTGTCCCGGGGCGCGCATTTGTTAGGGGCACGTAGACGGCGGTGGCGGCGGCCGGCGCTGCCCGTGACGAGGGCTAACGAAGCGCGTCTAAGGTTACACGTCGGACGTGCTCTCCACCGCCGGCTTCGGACCTCGGGTGCACAGACGCGGAGCGCAGCTTGCCGCCTAGGCTCGGTGTCAGCAGACACGGGAAGGGGCGGGGTGGGGGGGGGGGGGGGGGGGGAGGAGGAACGGTTGTGCTTATGGGCGTGCTGTGAGAGAGAAAGCACTCACTCGCAGTTTCTAGGAGAGTCCTAGAGGAAGGACAACGGACACAAAGTATAACATCACATCTCTGAACGAGTCGCATTGAGTGCTGTCGTGTAAGCCGTACAAAACGACTGTGTGCTGTCCCTAATGCCTGCCGTTAAGAAAGACCTCATCGATAATGCATAACGTTTCCAACCTTAATGCCTCGCAAGCCTTCCTGTTGCGTTGCGTGCCTCCAACTTTACGCAGTTTTTTTTTTTTTTATTTCTTTGTCAGGCGCGTTGCTTTTTCTTGAGCGCTCATTCGGGGAATCCGTTCCTCAATCCGTGAGCGCAGTATACGGCGCCATTTTTTGTGTACGTTTCCACCTCATCTTGGCTTCTCTGTATACTGAGGCTTACAGCGTCCCTGTGGCACTCTTGCCAACTCATTTTTGAGTTGTTTGTTTTCACTCGCTCAACATCATCACCACAAACTGATGCCCGGTGTAGGGTCAGAATAGCTTATGTTATATTGCGTCGGTGAGGATAAGACGGGGTCCGTTAGAGTGTTATCTGTACAAGAAAGGGTGGATGCCCTGTTCACGAATGTGCCGTTTTAATAAAGACTGCAGGACTGTTCACCTTGATTTGGAGGCGAAGAAAAGACGACAGTAGTTGTAATGTAACACCCCTTCCTTGAACAAGAGCTGCAGGAGGATTACAGAAGAAATCATGATGAGGTTTACCGTCGGTGGGTCAATACTGCCGCGAATGTCCTGAACGGATACTCGACTTCGTACACCGCACTCTCAAAAGCGTTTAATTTCTTGTGCATGGGCCAGCCCCACCTGAATGACGACACCAAGGTGTACGCTCTAGGGCTCTCAGGAACAATGGAAACGCTTGCCGCCGGATATACTTTCCAATTCCAGGTATTCCAAAGGTTCCGAGGACCACCATGCTGTCCCTGGAACACTTGTAATCGGATTTCGTTTGCTGACGGAAGGTCATCAGAGTGTCGCTTTTTCAAGCATCTATCAATGAAAGGGCGTTCTTTTATTTTTATTTTTTTTTTAATGCGGTAGCATTAGAGGTCCCGTTCAAAGAAAATCCGGTGTCGGCGTTGTCGGTGTTGTGAGCGAGAAATCGCGGGCATGGCTCTAGCAGGTGGTCCCCAGACAGAAACTTAGGAGGCAGGTTGGCCACCTAGGTCACGTGACCTTGTGCCGTCATCACAACCTGCCCACCGGATAGTGAGCAAACTCACCGCCATGGCAGGTGGCAGTTAATGATTGGCGGCTCGGGAAGAGCAACCTGGGTCGCACAAGGCCCACCGCCGGAGCACCTGCCATCGCAGGGCAGTTGGGCATCACTCAATCACTGCACCACGCTAAGAGGGATATGCTTGAGGACTCCCAGAAATCTATGACTGTAAAGTAGAGGAGTACCTACTGCATATATGGGAATTACTCTATCGCGTCATGCCCTTAAGATGGAGCGTAAGTGTGCCCTCCATTTTTTTTTTTTTTTCATCTGCTCGATCTGCGATGCCAAGCACGTTAACTGTGCCAAGTGCTCAGAGCCCCACTGAGCACACATACACAAAAATGGTGTGGTACGAGGGGATGTGGGAGTGAACGTAATATTTTATTCTTCATTATGATGTGGCAGTGCACAATAGGTGCATTTCAAATAGTTTTCCCACGCGTGGTGTACGTACTACCTCTTGCTTTCTCTAGCTTGGAATACATCAGACAATACTCCTCAGGCAAGCATATTGAAAGTATCTAACTTAGGACATAAGATACATCTATTTCTCTCCGAGTAAGAACTCCCTAAGGCATCTAGGGTAAGGTTGACGTGCACTGGGCACGCATTCCCTCGCTATATAAGAGATGGTTACCGGTAGCACTCAAAAAAAAACCGAATGAAAATTGCAACGTGCCGGGTAGCACTTACTAACGAGCAGGAACTTGAAGCCTAAATAATAAGATATATTTTGAACAGCACACTAAGCAATGGAAAGAACAGTCGTACGGGTGCCTGTTGATACCGTAGTGAAAATCAAGAAAAGGGGCTACACTTGGGCACGACACCTCACCCGGAAGCGATGGTCTTAGGGTAGTCTATCGGAATTGAAGGAAAACACTTCCGGGACCAGCAGAGAGTCAAGTGCAGATATGAGATTAGGAGATACGCTGGGATCGGGCGTCCATCGGTGACGCAGGGCAGGGGTAATTGGTGATCAGTCAGTGGAGACCTGCATCTTGCATGCAGTGCGTATGTAACCTAACAAAAGATGATTATGGGGATGAAAATACTTCGCGGCCCAGATTTGTTATTTCTTTTTTTAACCTTCGACCTCTATATTGTGAGCATTGAAGACTACCGTGGTAAAGTGCTTTAGATAGAAACTTGGCTGCTTCAGGTTCTTTAAAGGGCAAATGCGCCACTTTTTGAGAATTTCGCGATATTCAACGATTCAAATCTATATAGGGTGTAGACAAAGTACGGCAGGTTTTTTTTAACTACCATTTAAAATAGCGCCGTAATCGAGGATTGAATTTTGCGCTTCTCCTGAAAGCACCGGAGGAGCGTGCGGAAGTTTATTGTGTCGTCACGGAAGATATGATTTCAAATTACCACTGCCGTCAACCACACCCTGCCATGCCTCGTTGGATGATGCCAAACTATGTCCCGCAGGTTTTGCTGCCGGTGGTGGTTTTTTCCCTTAAAAGCAGGTGTTTATGCGTTGTAAATGTACAGATACCTTCGATGACGTCATCATGCGTCCCCCACTTGCCGTTGTGAGCTGCGGAGAAGCTTGAAGGTCGTCGCGATTTTAATGTACGTCACCATTTTAAATGCTAGCCCGAAACGACTTCGCATGCTTCACCTGCAAGTTTCAGACATTCGACCCGTTTAAGCTCATCGATTTCTAAAACGAATGCCGTTGCCCTTTAACGTGCACCAATATATCGCTGCATGTAATGTGATGGACAAAAGTTTACGGGGTGCGAATTTGTGGAAAATAATTTATTTTCGCGTAGTCTTGCCAGCCAGTCAAGTGGTCTTCTTTCCAGCATATGGAGCACGCATGCGCTCTCATTCTTTTATGTTTTCACTGAGCTGTTCTCTCTCAGCGCGCAGATATATTTTTTTTCCTTCCGCGAACCGGCATCCCTTAACATTTGTCCAAGTCTCTACACTTTACCCCGTTTCATACTCATCGATTTGCACTCCCCTCAACCTGCATGCTATCACACTCGTGCCATACCGGTATAAACCCTTACAAAAATTCACTTGGATGGTCTATAGATTGTCCATAGACTTTTGTTTATAACGTATGTAAACTTTCTATCGACAAATCTTATAAAGTATTCTATAGGCAGTCAATAGATTTATGGCTGTGCACTTGTAGGCTTTTTCAATAAACAGTCCATAGACTATAAAAAGACAAAAATAACTATCTATATGAAGGCAATAGAGTCTATAATAAGTATGCAGACCGTCTATAGACCATTTTTATAAAGGAACCAGCTTCACCACTGAAAAGTCGGAAGTGGGTCAGCTTTACCCTTTTTCTACGAACAGTGAAGTTAAATTTTTTCGCACAGATGTAACAGGCGGTTTAAAATTAACTCCATAGTTCGTTACTGCTTCACCATTCCCCACAATATAAAATATGAAAACAAACACCTTCGTTCTTTCCTCCTCCCCTATTTCTCGCCGTCACCTTCTCACACCGCTATTTGCTTCGTTCTACTTTGTGCGAGCGTGCATTCGTCACTCTTCGCACAACGCCGCTTTTGTCTAGTTCACTCGGAAGGCTTCGAAGTGAAACGCATGAAAAACACACAAAGCGGAGCTCCATAAGCCTCCACGATTTCACCTGCGCCATACACGACTAAGTCCCCAGCCAGTAGGTAAGCACGGCAAGCAGCGGCGTGAGTGAAGTGTGATCCCCGGCGGCAGGCACGCCGGTGTCTCCCTGGTACGAGAACGGCTTTCTCCGCTGCCATTGTCGCAGCGACGACTCTGATGGACGAGCGGAGATTCATAGAGGCGAGGCGAGAGCGGCGAAATCCAAATTCGGAGCTCGAAATCCTCTCTCTCTTTCTTTCTCTCTATCTCTGCGCGCGGGCACTGCTGAGGAAGCGGAGGAGGGCGTAATCACCCGGCACTACCTGTCATCTGTCACCGAAGACATCGGGATTTTTGTCACCGACGTGGGACGGCTTTGACAGGGCCTTCGCGTCATTCGGTTCTTCTCGGTGTATGGAAGTATTTCGGGGCGCCGTTTCGCGACTCGGCTTGACGGGGGACCTTCTCTCTCGCGGTGCTCTTTTCGGATGCCCCTGGCCCGTGGAAAGAACGCTGGATGTGCCAGACCCAACGTCCATGCCTGAGCGTACAGGGTGATCAAAATTAAGATTTAGAGATTTCTTAAAATTGCGCCCTATGAGGAACGTGAGATGCAGTTGTGCACATAAGTTATGCGGGCAGGGAGGCCACAAAGTGAGATGATAGTTTGGTTTGGTATATGGGGTTTAACGTCCCAAAGCGACTCAGGCTATGAGAGACGCCGTAGTGGAGGGCTCCGGAAATTTCGACCACCTGGGGTTCTTTAACGTGCAATGACATCGCACAGTACACGGGCCTCTAGAATTTCTCCTTCAAAGAAATTCCAGCCGCCGCGACCGGGATCGAACCCGCGTCTTTTGGGTCAGCAGCCGAGCACCATAACCACTGAGCCACCGCGGCGGCTGAGATGATAGTAGCCACCGCCGGACACCTAATTAACTAAAATATGTTAATAAGTTTTGTACCTATTGCGGCTAGCATGAATGTTTACATTGGAAACATAAAGGTGGTTCCATTTCTGCACAACTCCATTTCGTAGAATTTTTCTAGAGCACGCGTGCTCCAAGATATCACCCCCCCCCCCCCCCCCCCCTCCCAAAGTTGTCCCTCATTTCGCTTAATTACGCATGCAAGAGTACGGCAGTAGGAGCACAACTCTTTCCTAGTGTGGCTCAGCTGATGCCTTTTGGCTTTTCTTCCATTTTTTAGGCCGAAAATGAAAAGCAAACAGTTATCAGCTTCACCGATCGCTTGATACGCCGTTGGCGGACGAAACGCGGTGCCGGATCGAGCTGACAATATCGAAGCGAATAACTCAGAACACACGCATGGCGGGAGAATTCTGCCAAATGGAACAGTGTAAGAATGCGACTGCCTTTGCGACTGGCTGTGTAGGAATGCGACTGGTAAGAACATGCCTGCTTATTGGAGTTACTAAAATGTTCATTAATTGATTTTTATAGACCTATTCCTAAATGCAGACCCGGTTGATAAAGGCGCCGTTGCCAACCATCGGCAACACGCAGCAAAACTTTGGTTCGGACTAGCGCAGTACAGCTTTTACTCTTACAATATCAGTATTTAAAAATCATACCATTGAAAGAAAAAGAAAGATACGTGTAGTGCACAAATCTGCACCCCTTGTGCGATGACATTACACTTTTTGTATGCATGCGCCATGCATGACGCTGAAAAAGTAGACGTATCCTCCGAGGAAGCAAATAAAAAAAAAAGATGTATTTTAGTTCCAATGTCAACAAATAACTGCAACCGCTTATCTTATCTTCTTTGCTAGGAGGAATCAGCTCAGCACTTCGCACGTTGAAGAGAAAACGGACGCAGAAAATAAAATGCTTAAACCAACCGAATTTAAAGCCCAAGAGTATTCAGCGAGAAACGCAGAAGTCGGTTTTAACCTCATTCGCGAGAAAATACAATGTCGCACACGAACACCTGGCGTCGTTTTCTTCTTTATAATCACTAAGAACACGCCGCTCTTTTCAAACCTGGACGGCCCCTGCTTTGCATACGTCCTTTGTCGCTTCCACACTGACGGCACGCTTAAGGATTACACCTGGAGGCAATATCGGCAGCTTTAACGTGTACCTTCGAAACCGGCGCTAACAAAAACCACGGCCTCGAAACGGCAAGGCGCGCAGCACGCAGTATAACCAAGTGAAACAAAAGGTCGGTCGGCACGGCGCGCGGTATACGCGCTACACGGCTTACCACGCGAATTTTCGAAAGCCCGCGGAACCAGAACATTCAAAGAAAGTCATAAAAGAACAAGGAGAGCGCAAAAAAAAGAAAAGAACGAAATGCAAATGTGCGGCCAGCTATAGGGCCAAAGCCGACGTGTTCAATATAAGCCGGGAAGCTTGACAACGGCCCGCATTATTCGTCGGGTATACTTTCCAGAGCTGCCGCGCTGCGTCGCGGCCGTTCACGACAACAAGACGGTATTAGGACGCGTCGCTCAAACGGGGCGTCGAGACGCGCGCGCCGAGCCTTAATTCCCGCGCTTATATTAAATTTTTCACGAGGTTACTCGGCAGCCCTTAATTAAAGCCGACGGCGGAAGGGAAGAATGGATCGCACTTTTCGATGCTTCCGAAGCCGGGAGAGGAGACGCATAGAAGGACGGGAAACGCTGCGCAGCGAGACTTGTTTGTATACTGCGTTTTTAGTCGCTTTTGTTTGTTTATTTGTTTCCAGTTCGCTTTGTTTCTCTCGGAGCTTCTTTCGCCGATTGAAAGAAGAAGCGCGGCTGCTACCGCGCCCTTGTATATCGAACGTTTCCGCGCTCGATCTGCGCGGTATAGATGCCTTGCGCCAGCGTCGGCCTTCGGTCAAAACAGCCCCAGCGAACTAAGCGAAACAAGAAAATAAAAACAAAGAAAAGAAACGAACGAACGAAAGTTGAATGAGCGCCGTGCTCTGGCCGAAAAAAAAAAAATGTCTGACGCTGCATGTTCGGCGGGTGCCTCAGCTGGCGCACGGCTGCGCCGTGGGTTTGGGAGGTTTTGTTACCCGCGCGGTGCATTGAGAGAGAGGAGGAGGGGGAGGAGGAGGAAGTTTTTTCAGAACAATGGCCTGAGCTAAGCAGTTAGGTCCGGATCTGTGCTTGGAGGTTTTGCTCGTATATATATATACCCGGGGGAGGCGTAAAACACGACGCTGTTTGTTTCTTGGCGGAGCAGAATTGCGCACGCCTCACCTTTCGGGGAGCAGAACTATACTTTATCGGCGGTGCGCGCGCCGAACAATTGCTGCAGCTTCGGTTAGTCCGGTAGTTTAGGAGGAGCGAACACTGGCGCAACTTCGAAGACTACCATAGTTCAATGAATGGCTCATTGCATATTTCCATTATAACGAAGGAGAACGGGATATTAGAGGAGAACTTCCAACGCTCCAGCTATAGAGCCTGCCAGAGTTCTCCTGCAACAAAGCAAAAATTTGCGTTGTTCGCCGCATACCAGGCTGTTAACCTACATAAACATCATCGCAATGAGTTCCCAAAGATAGCCAAAAGCGGTGTTGTACGTCTTTCGACAACCCTTTCAGACCAAGTTATGAAAGATGCGAGGCAGCAACACACACACTGCATAATGAATGGACGACACTGGACAGCATTGTAGCAGTTAATGCCAACATCGGCGCGCTTTTTTTTTTTGTCTAGTGCTCAGGCAAATTCATTGCCACTTTTAAAGGCGCCGCATTACTATCCCTCGTGCAGCTACGGTTCGCTTCTATTCATGCATATTATTTGCCTACAACACTTAGAAAGCAAACAATAAAAGAGACCCAAACACGTACTACAATGAACTTTTGATGATTTAAATTTTGAAGATTTAAAAGAACGAAGTAAGCAAGGGCAGGCACAGTGGCAGGACATGCGCAAAACCGTCGGCCAGTGCTGTGTTAGTGTGTCAGAGTAAATTCCAAGACATGAAAGGCGTAGTATTTATTATCTTTGCTTTACTTTTTCTATTTTTCAGTGCTTACTAATTGAGGGCGTCTGAGAACCGTGTAAAGTGCCGGCATAAAGAAATCTTCAGGAATAACTTGGACACTGCAAGCGCGAAACCGGAATAACTGGAGGTCGTACGTAGAGCTGCAGTGGAGTAATCTACAGTCATGACGATTATGATATTAACAACACAAAGAATTGAAAGCATTCTTGCAAGTGATCTTTTCTCTATGTCGACAACAATGGTTCGAGGAATATTTTAGCCCTCCTCCTAACACTATAAGTTCGAGGTTTACCTAATTCACGATTCTTGCGCCCAAATTCAATCGCAACGATGGTAAGCCTAAGTTAACATCTCTTTGCGTCGCTCATGCAGCAATGCTAAAATCCGCGTTGACATATGGATACTGAAGTTTCTATACGCTTCTAATCAAACTCCACATTTCTAGGAAATTATCCATTCTAGCACTGAATTTTTAAATATTCTGTACAAAAAAAGAAAGCATTACGAAATAGAAAAAATATTCATGGACAAATATTCGCGGCTTGCTGAAAGGAAAGAAAGGCTTGAAGCTGCTCGGGACTCGTTGTGCCAAGGTTGTTTGGCATAGAGGGATAGCCTCCCGGTAGTTTATAGCCAAAACGCTGTCCTCTGGGCGGACTGCCGGAATTGATGACACGTCCTCGTGTAGGCAAGGCGTTCTTCAAAAGCTTTCCCCATAAATTGTCACCACACAACAAAAACACCAAAGAAATTCTAAAAGCTGAAAAATGAAACTACTGAAAGAGAGAGAGAGAGTGAACTGTGCCTTGTGTGAGGAAATTCCGAGCTGGTTTGTTGGGCCCCACGAGCCAGCAGTCGTCAGCGGTGCATAGAACACGTCGTTGCGTGGAACCAGGACGATTTTGCGACCAGGCCGCTGCTGCTCTAAATGACAGACCTCAGGAGCAGCAGCAGCCATGCATGCGTACATTGGGACAGAGAACGAGTAAAAAGCGAAAGCAGCAACACCCGTGTACAATGGGGCAAGTGTATGTGTGTGTGTTTGCATGCGGCCGCGGACAAAAAGAGTAGAGGCCGTTCCGTCGTCGAACAGCGAGGGGCGCGTTACACTCGCAAGCGAAGAGTATCCATGGCTCCAAACAATGAAATATAGTCGACCGTATAGCAGCGGTGTGATAAGGGAAGCAGGGAAAGCGCTTCTTTCTATGGCACTCCTCTTTCTCATCGCTTTCGCTTCCCTTTACTGCCCTCTTTCTTTCTTTCATCGTTCACCTTGCTTCCTTATTAGTTCCTGCGAGTGTTGCCTTCTTTCTTTTCCCTTCCTTTCTTTCCTTTCAGCTCATATTTTGTTCTCCCAAGTTCCAAGCCCCCGTTCCACGACATGCAAAATGCATTCCTCGATTTGTTCTTGTCGCTTCCAACTTTCGCGTCGCTTCCTTCACCCGACGTGTTTCCTTTTATTCGCTCGTCTACCGCTTTTTCCCGGTTTGTTTTTGTTCTCCCTACATTTTTTTTTCTTGTCTGGGACGCCCCGTGACCCTCCATCGCCCAGGAGCCAAACCCGCTTCAGACCTTGTGTCCCATTTTCTGTTTGCGAGGGAGACACGGACCGAAGGACTCGGCGGCGCGTCCTTCTTTCATTGCTTCTCCGTGTTCTTCGCTCTTCTCTTCTTTCTCTCTCTCCCCGCTTTCTTTAGCTCGTTTTGCGTTGGAACGAATCCCAAAGCGAGAGGAAACAGCAGAGAAAAAGAAAGAGGAGAGGAGGGGAGCTTGTTTGTCTTCCCACGCAAGCAAGTTTTGTGTGCGTGTGTACGTTTGGAGCAGTACGTAACCAGAGTTCTGGACAGTCCTCCATCGACGCGCATGCACTCTCTATCTCTCACTCTCATTTATTTCTATAGGGAGGGAATATTTGCAGGCCTACGCACTTCCACTTCGCGGACTGTGGCTGGACTACCTCCATTCAGGCGTCGTCTAGTTGGAAAGAAAGAAAAAAAAACAATAAGGAGAAAATGGACAGGATCGATGAGAAACGCATATAGCGGGGGTCCCTTGTTTTCCTGCCTGGCACCGCGCAAAATCCGGCAGCGCGAACGCGTATATATAAAGAGGCGGTTTCGGAGCACAGGGAGGGAGGTCGCCATACAGCATATACACACGCGGTGTCGAACAAGACAGAAACGTAAAGGAAGTAAACCCGACGGGTGAAATCTTCGAATCAACCCTTCTATTACAACTTCCTCTTCTATTTGTTTTCTTTATTATTTCTTTACGGCGTCTGAGAGGGAGAGTACCTTGCGTTTGTTTGCGCCTGAATAACACACAGATTGCTGCTAGACGTGAGGTTCGACAACAGAACGCGCGGCCTCTCCTGCACTGATTCGTTTTGCGTCTTCCTCTCGTCTCCCTCGTTGTCGGACTATTTTGTTATGCGCTCAGGACTGCGACGCAGGTCGGCGCTTGAGTCTCCGGCGAGCCCCAATAGAGTGTGTGCGTGCGTGCGTGCAGTGTCGAACGAATGGAACGAACCAGCCGAGCGGAGACGACGGCTGCGGAGAGTGCGGGGAAGATTGGGGAGTATACGGCGAAAGGGGGTGTTGGGGAAGGGCGTAATCGAAATCAATGAATACGCTTTGGGCTCAATATAAGCCGGGTGGCTAGATTCTTCCGAGCGAGAAAGCGAGCGCGGGCGTGGCTCTATTGAAAGAGGTCCCGGGCACCGCCGCCGTTGGCCACCGTGTGTGTTTTCTCCGCTCGGACGAGGCTAAACAAGACGAATGAAAGGGGACACAATAAGGAATTCGTGGTCTTAGCCTCGGGAACAACAGAACGATCGGAGAATAAAGTAAAAAAAGAAGAAACTGTGGCGTGACCGTTCCTTTTGTAAGGATAGTGCGCTTCTTTTCATTCGTATTTGTGGTCGATGTTGTGAGGAAAAAGGTCGAATCCGTGGTAACTCTGAGAGGCGAGGAGTCAGAATTATTTGTCTTCCATGGCATTCGAGGGTGCTTTGAAAAAAGTCTGTTTCGTATTGCTTTCCCACGGATGCAGATCGTGTGCATCTCGCGTAATAGAAAATCTGCTCTTTCCATTTATACTTCCCTCCTCAATTTAACAAATCAATTAAAATTTACGTACTGCAATGCGTATAGATTGTTAACTATCCGGAGCGACTCACGTATGAACAGCTATTTAGTTACGAAGCCGATTTTCTGAAGATGGTTTCGCTCTTTCTCTTACTTTCACTATTAAAAAAAATAGAGAGCATGTTATAAAATTGCTGTTAACGTCAAATTTCTGCACATTCGTTTGCCATTCTACACGTGCTATACCCGCCGGGACTGAACTTTTGAACATTGTGCCATTCACGTTTTACCTTCACGGCCATTTCTTTTTTCGCGCGCAAAGTTGAAATGTCGACTGAACTTGATGAGTCTTTGTGACAGCTACTACCTGCAGGATAAGTAAAGCAAGTGCCTCTTCATGTATTCTGAATTTATTTGGTTGGTTTACGTAACTACTCCTGCAATGTGTCAAACCTGAAACGGCAGTATCTATAAATAAATAAATAAATAAATAAATAAATAAAGATGGCTGCATGTCAAATGAGTAACCGTTCCGCAAGCCGTATAGAACTGGGGAAATTCATTTCATTCGACGACGATACCGAACTGCCAGGCCGCAGGACCGGCGCTGAAAGAACCGCCCTATCGGCGGAACACGCCTTTCACTTAGTAGACGCTTTCACAGATCTCCCTCCAGCTTGTAGAGCCTATCACACAATCGACCATCGAACAAAAATGCTTCTGCCGATTCATCTTGGCGGGTAGCAAAGTCGTTGACCATTTCTCCTACTCCCCAGAGAGCCGTCTACACCTGGTTGCAATACAGACGCGCGCGCGCGTGGCTGAAACAGAGCACGTATCGAACAAAACGTCCCGTCGTTTCCTAACCCGGCCTCCGCCGCGGCGTCAGCTGTCGTTCGCAGCGACCAGGCGAGAAAGGCTTGCGGACACGCGTCCCGGGACCCTCGGCACTCTGCGCCGTTCAGACGAATTGAGCGTCAGAGCGAGTCAGGCAGGCCTTGGTGTGAACTGAGAGCGCTGTACACTGACTGCACCCAGAGGAGCTGTAAATCGACGCCTGGGAGCCACGCCCCCCGCGTTTCCCTGGCGCCCCCGCGCACTATTCATTTTGCGCGCTAACAAAGCAAGCCGCGAATCGATCCCCAACTTTTTTTTTCTGCCTTTCTCGCTTCTTGTTTTCTTTTTATATAATTTTTTTCTCCTTGATGGAATCACTGGGCCTCCAATGTGAAAGTCGTCGGCGTGCAACGGGAGAAAATAGTTGGGTACACGCCTGTTATTGTCAAAAGGAGAACGAGAAGAGCGCCCGCGGGCCCGCGGTGGTGAATTGTGCATGACAGAGGTTGACACCACGCGTTCCCGTCCGCGGCGCGCCGGTCGCGAAGCGACCGCCGTGTGTGGTATAGCGTTCCGGTATTGACTCTGGTGCGTGTTGCATTGCATTACGGACCGCGCCCTGTTCGCCAAATCTCGAACTTTGTAATTGCCTGCGGGTGCTCTCGGAAAGGGTGTGTCGAAAACCTATATTGCGTTCTCTGTATGCCTTTGTTTGTCGTCTTTGCCCTCTACTTTACAAGTTGTTTTCTTTGTGTATGTGCTTTCGTGTCTGCATTACTTCGCTTTTCTAACAGATGCTCTCCGTGCTTTTGATTCCTCCATCTATTTTTTTATATGGGTGCTTAATCCTGCACCGAAAATATCACTGCTTCTATCCTAAACATCACCTTGCTAATTACAGAAACTGCAAGTGAGGGTCAAAAATATTGATTTTAAAGGCTCGAGAGCAGCTTGGCGAAAAAGTGCCATGATTAAGGCGTCTGGTGTGTTCGATGCGGGGTCGAGCACCCATTTCCCCGAGCACTTCACCCACAGAAGCCAAGCCTTATAGACCAGAGAAAAGCTTTCTCTTGGTAAGCTTTCCCCATTAAGTAAAAGCGGAACTATACTCGGTCGGATACAACTCAAGAACGAAATGGCTTTCCCCCTTCAAAGGACCCCCCTCCAGCCCATGTCGTTGACCGAATCTCATGAGCCTGCCAGCGTGACAATGCAGGGAGCGGCGTGACAATGAAGCGAATAATCGTACCATGCGAATCGTACACTATGCGAATAATCGTAGATTTACAGGAAAACAATCATTTCCATGCAACAGTACGCAAATATGAAGCACGGAGAACTGCTCACTCGATAATATTCCCGGCGGTGCATCTCTCTGAGTTGAAGATAAGCATGATGTAGAATAACTTTTCATCCCTGAATTCCTTCCATCCTTTTTCTTATTGAAGAATCATCTCGTTCGTCACTCATTAATTTACTCTTGACCTTAATGAATGAATGAAGCTTGAAGTTTCCATGCGCCGATTACCGCGCACAAAAGCATTCACGCCGGAACGGCGTGTATTAAATGACCACGTCTTCGTTTTTATTTGCAGCATTATACACCAAACGACTCGGGCAACTTGAGCCAAATTTCTCAAGGAAGGAGCCCAATTATGTCCTTATGCACGGATGTTGATGCGCCTCAAGTCTCGGCATTTTTATTGCTAATTAAGCGCGCAATTGGTGCTGGAATCTTTCTTCTTACGAAGAAGATTTCAGCTATAGGATACTCTCGCATACTTTTAATGAGGAGGCCATGGGCCACAGAAAGAAACACCAACGGTGCAGTTCGTGAGACTATACATTCGTTTGCTATGAAAGTATTTTGAGATATTCCTTCTTTTCTGGTATGCAATTAAGATGAGACTGCCCAAGAAATTTGAATCCGCAGTGTATGAGAGCCTCACGCACGATTACGTAGTGTCATGCCCTATCACCTTACCGATAGGCAATTACCCATACCCTAAGTATTACGTCCAAATCTGGCAACATTCGTCGATCAGTGTGAGAGGCCTATCTGATCGAAGCATTGGAGAAAAATTGATAGTATTGCAAGCGGAGTGGAAAACTAAACGCGTTGTTATGCCAGACACCAGAAACACCCCATTTTGATCTCCACGAGGTAGAAAAACAAAACACAAACACAGCATCAACCATTCTCGTGGCCGTTCATAGCGCAATGAAAGCCTACATGGACGAAATGTGGAAACACGCAAAATGTCCACAAAAAGGAAATCCAGTTGCCCAAACCCACATTCTGCTAAGCTATCACTGTTGAAATTTCACTTTTCTGTTTTTCCAGCGAGATAAAAAGAATAAGAACACGTGTTCCGCTTCTTTGTTTGTGTAATATAACAAAAGGAAGACAAGAACAGTAAAATTTATCACAGTAGGCTGATGGTCGTTGCACCACCAATGCACCATTTTTAATGCGCTATTTTTTTTTTGCTTAATACCAATGACGACGAAACGGCAAGAGCGCATGGTGCATAGGGCTATGACGCATTTGTGTGGTCTGGCAATTTGTCACTGAAAAGAATGAATTCGAGTAGAATGACCCCTTCAGTATTTTTGTCTCCCGCTAGCTCACTGTAAGAACAGTTGTAGCTATATTTGCATTTGTTGCTCACAGGCATCACGCAACATAATCCATCCTTGCAAAGAAACATCAAAGTCTTAACTTCGGTATTTTTCTCGGCTATAGCGTCTCTGACAGGAGCATCTCGTCGCACTCTATTTCAGCGCCGGCAGTAGGCCGATTCAGACAGACACGACCTAGTCAAACAAAGCGCACAAGAAAAGAAAAACAAGGCAACTGTAACTCAACTTTTCCTTACTTTCCCAATCCTGGGACATAACTCCTCATTACCGGCGAAATCCTGCTCCGTCAACTGCGCAAGAAGACAGAGTCCCCGCGGTGGGAATGCGTTGAGCAATGCCGAAGTATCAGCGTCTGTGCCTAACAGAGGATCTCTCCGTAGTTCACACTATATGTGCACCGGGAGAGCCCCTGTGCGCGGTGTATGCATGGGCTATGTGTTCGCTACGCTGCAGGCGTCTTGGTGCACTCGTATCCACGGCTCATTTACATTGCCTAGAGCGCACATTCCGCGCAGGTCTTGCGAAAGATTCGTGAAACGCGAGCCCTAAGTATGCCCGGCCGAGATAAAAACAAGGCAAATAAGAGGCGCCGTCTGGAGACAGAAGAGCGGATTCCGTAAGACACCCGTTTCAGAAGATGTTTCAAGATTCAACGTTCCATCTTCACAAGAGGCCCTCGTGACAACAAATCATGATTCTGAGGCCGAGCTTCTGCAGTGTAGTGTCTGCCTATTGAGACAAGTGCGTTTCAAGTCTGCTGAGTTTGCTTGCTGCTTTGAGAAATGTCGCTGGGAGCACGTGGCGTCGGCGTCTTAAGGGCTTTACATTTACGTCTATTTGTTATAGTGATCATAATCCTCCACGTTTGCTCTTTTCCTTGCCTGTGTGCTTCACTTGAGTGAGCGGGCAGACAGGACAGGATACGGGTCTCTTGCAAATATTACACGCTGTTGCATTTTCTCCGGAGCTCAATTTTTGGCTACTTTGCTCAGTTATGAATTTGGTTTGGTTTGGTTTATGGGGTTTAACCTCCCAAAGCGACTGAGGCTATGAGAGACGCCGTAGTGAAGGGCTCCGGAAATTTCGACCACCTGGGGTTCTTTAACGTGCACTGACACCGCACAGTACACGGGCGTCTAGAATTTCGCCTCCATCGAAATTCGATCGCCACGGCCGGGATCGAACCCGCGTCTTTCAGGTCAGCAGCCGAACACCGTAACCACTGAGCCACAGCGGCGGCTGGCTATGAATTTCCGGAGAAAATTAACGGGCACTTGCCTTACAAAAATGACCCTTGAATTTGCAGTGCAATTTTCACGCGTTCCTTGTGACACATTAGAGAGTCACCAAGAAGCCTTTGAACAACGAAAATTCGACGGACACTTTTTTTCAATCACACACACGGTTTCCATATGACATTAGCGATCAGCCATCAATTGAATTTCCTCGCCCATAGCCGCTATGTAGTAATATACCACAAAAAAGTCATGTGATTTCCCTTGAACTTTTTAAATGTCATTGTACATTTATAGCTCGTGTGTTCTTTCATGCATTCCTTTGTGGTACTAATAAAATAGTTGTTGTCCGCTCCGACAGGGGGAGTAAGGCGTCCGTGGGTGACCACATTACATACCTCATTACTGCGAACACAGCCATAGACACAACCGAACTCACCGAAGCAGAGAGAGAGTCGTATGTGCAAAAGAAGCAGTCAAAGTCGGTAGTCGAAGTGTGTAGTTGCAATGTGTAGTCAAATTGTGTAGTCAAATGAAGCACTAGTACAGCACAAACAGTCTCGCAGTCAATGCCAGTGTGCCAGGAAAAGCTTTCGCCTTGCAGCACTTTAGAGGTCCAAAGTGCCCCCTGAATTTTTTTTCATAGCCTAACCTAACCTAATACATGTGCTCCTCAAATGTATGTTAGTCGTGTTACGTCTGTCACAATCTCCATTCACGCCCACTAACCTCCCGCTGGAAACTCGAGGTCGAAGCGAATTACAGCTCAGCCCATGTTCGCGTGGACATGCATAACTGTTACGAACCTCCATCGCTTCCCCCTCGGGCTTCCCTGCAAAACGGCTTTGGCATTCGTTCCCTGAGCGCAGCCACGTCTCCCTGAATAGAGACCAGCGATGTCCCACGCCCCCTCCCCTTCCCGCTTCTCCAGTCGATACGCCGCACCGATTCCCCGGGCGCGCTTCGGGTGCTGACGGAGACAAAGGCCCGGGAACGTATTGAATTAACGCGACGGGGATTCGGCCCAGTTGGACGATAATTGCGTAGGCACGGCGGCAGTGGCGTCCTGGCACTCGACGCGTCTGTTGCTTTTCTTTTTACCTGCTTCGTGTGCACCTCGTGGCCTGCCGAAACCCCGAACATCCGGACAGAAAGATGAAAACAAAAAACAAAAAAGGTACTCTCGGCGATGTCCATGAGTGAATAGGCGCCTCGAACTTGGCGTGCCGCTGCAGCTCGCGTGCTAGCTCCACGACCCTCCGACGAGTTATACATCAGCTGATGGAAGAAGCTCTCTTGCGGGGATTTATCTCTCTCTCTCTCTACCTCTATTCTTCTCTCAATACAACGGAAATTGTGTTGTCGGCTCAGAGATGCGTTCGGCGGGCTCGAGTGCGAGGATTTTGCCTCGCAGCCTGCAGGGACGGCGTAAGCTTGTCTCGTCGATAGAAGGGCTTTTCCGGGAGCTTTCAGCTTTCTCCCCTTTCCATCTTCTTCTCTTCATTCGAGTGCAGTGCGCTATTCTGCTACCAGGTGTGGCGGGCAACGCGCATCTTTAAGCGCGAGAGAACGAGCACTCCGCTAAGCCACGTGGGGAGTGTAACGAACGAATGCAGCAAGACAAGGAGCGACAGGTGCTCGCGATGTTGGAGGATTGTGTTCTACGTTTCTTGTTAAAAGTTGGTGAGGGAGGGGTGCGGATTAAAGCCTATTGTGAGATAACTTTCTAAAGTGAGAGAGGGCATTCCACCTTACCGCAAGTTCCCATGGCTGTGAACTTAATGCTCTTGCAGGAAACGAGATTGGAAGTGGTCTACTTGTGTGCCAGAATGTATAAGTACGTTTTTATTTTGACGGGCTCACCGTAGCAGACGATTGAAGTATTCTGTTTCAAAGCTTTCCATGCGCGTAACGCTTTGTCTTTGTGACAGGAAGAGTACACAGTTAGAGTTTGGCATTATCGCGAATGACAAGCATCACGACATTCCTTTTTTTCCCTTGTATGTTAATGGCGCATTAGCTGCATCATAATAAGCGAACGTGAAAGTGACAGTAATGCATTGCATGTTCCCAAGATAAAGTAAAAACAATTTCACCTGCGAACACTGTGCCCGCGACATGAAAGACTCCTGACTTTTTGCTTCTATGCACCCCCCCCCCCCCCCCCGCTCCAAACATTATAGCTTTTCTTAATGCTAGTTGTTTTAATACTTTTGCGATTAGTATAGCGCGCGCATACTCTGGCGCACAACGTTGTCTAATTAACACCGCAAGGCGGATTCCGCTAATTAGCTGCAGCGTTGTTCGCGAGTGCGCGTGCACAACAAAGAACACTGCCGACGCGAGCCACCTCTTCTACAGAGCGCGAGCTATTCGTTCAGGCAGTGCATTTCGTCCGGACTGCCGCCTTTGTTTCGGGGTCCCTCTTCCCCACTCTCGTTGTGACGCGACGGCGTCATACGAGCCTGACAGGTTCGACGGCTTCATCATACGAGCCTACAAAGCGTGTCCCCGTTGCCTCTCTTTTCTCTTTGCTGCCTTCCCCACTCTCCTCATTTCTCCTTCCCTCAAAGCTAGCTCTCTCAGCGTTCTTTCTCTCCGTAATCCCGCTGACTCACGCTCCAAAGCTGGAGTCTGGGGAGACTTAATACCGCGAGAAACTATTACCCGCGGTCTGACGAGCACGGGACCCTTTGACCCAGACTAGCTTCCCCCAACACACTCCCCATCTCTTCCCCAGTTTCCCCACGCCGGCCGGCCGCGCACCCGCGCCACGCAGGCCAAGCGAGGAAGGAAGTGCCTTGCGCGCACAACCGGGGATCGAGACGGGCGTAGGGAAAGGGGGAAAAGGGAGCAGCAGCGCAGAAGGGCGGAAGCCTGGGGTCGGTGGTGGCCACGGTTTCGGGGCTTTGTCACTGATTAAAAGCGAAGATGGTCATCGGTGGGCGTGGCTCAATCCCGACGCGTGCGACCATGGATGGATGAGGCGATTGGCGAGAGCGCTGCTGACGCTGCTAGTGGTTGTGGGGCAGCCGAACGGTGAAGGAGGCAACGGCAGCCTCGTATCGCTGAGCTGTGAATGAGGAGTGATTGTACCCGCTCGCGACGCACTTCGATGAACTCGCGTGTATGCGCCCCATGTGATATATATGCGGCTTCCACAAGCTCGGCTTTCTTATTACTCGCTGTGTCAGGAAATGCGTCCCATTCCAGGTACACGTACCCGCTAACCGTGGTTGGAAGTGCTTTCGTCTAGCCCTCAGACTAATGTGGATATCTCTGCGCGTTTAAAGCTGTTGTGCCTCAAATTCCGAATAGAGTTTTTAACTTCCTTTCTTAGGTTCGCATTCGAGAAACTAAGTGATTATGAGGCTGTGCTCTTTTCCGTACGCGAGACAAAAATAAATGAATGCAGGCGTTGGGGTGTGCCCATTAGAAAAGTTGGACCGTCGCAACACTACAACTAAACTTTTTCAAGTCGAAAACCGTAGATTTGTTTCGCATGTACTTTAATTCTCTTCAGCAAAAAATATATTTACAAATCAATTTTTTTTTCGTGACTGAAGTTTTTTTTACATCCCTTTTCGGTCTCCTGAACACAAAACGTCACCAGTATAGAAATAACTAAGGTAATATTTTTTATAACAGAAATCGCAGACAGTGAAATTATGTGCTCATATGCTAGCGCGCACCTGGCGCTAGCAAAACGGGTGCGCATAAGGCAATTTCGCTCCTTTGAGAGTAATAGCAGCAGTTAATGAACGCGATGCGTCTGAAACAGTGTTGAGACCTGACACAAGTCTGGCTGAAAGGCAGCTCATTCTAAAGGAATATGTGTTTCTGCTTTCGCAAAACTTGCACTTTCTCCACTTGCCCCACCTTGTTTCTGCGCTTATGTCAGCGAAACGCTAACGCACGCTACTTTTTTCTTAATATTTATTAAAGCCAGCCTTCTCCGAACAGGCTTTATATATAAACATACGCCCTCTAGACATGAGTTATGGAGATGCAAAAGCTTTAGAAAGAAAGTAGAAGAGGATAATTTTGACCTGAGAATGATGCTGACATGTCTGACCGGAGGAATTAGGACAGCCCGACGTGAATAAGATTTTGCCCCGCCTGTCAACAAGGTTGCAGCAACGCACTTTCTACACTCAACAGCACACCGAACGCGCAAACTCGCCGAATCTTTCACAACAAAATTTTTAATTAAAGTTATGGCGTGTGCCAGGACACGGTTCTTTCAGCCATGAAAACGCTACGGCGAGTAGTATGAAAGAAGCCGAGAGGTAAGTCTGCTAAAAAGCCTGCACGTGTGTATGAGCTAGTTTCGACACGAAAAACTGCGCTTTAAGAATTCGTGCGCAGCTTTAATGACGCTTAGTGCAAGAGCGCGCAAAAGTGTACAAGAAGCAGAAGAGCGCATACGAGTGCATAATAGTGCGAAGGAGTGAACAAGAGCGCACAAGAGCGCATACGAGTGCATAATAGTGCGAGTGCGAATAAGTGAACAAGAGCGCACAAGACCGCACAATAGCGCATAATAGTGCGAAAGAGTGAACAAGAGCGCGCAAAAGTGAACAAGAGCGCACAAGAGCGCATAACAGTGCGCAGGAGTGAACAAGAGCACGCAAAAGTGAACAAGAGTGCACAAGAGCGCATATGAGCGCATAATAGTGCGAAGGAGTAAATAAGAGCACGCAAAAGTGAACAAGAGTGCACAAGAGCGCATACGAGCGCATAATAGCGCGCAGGAGTGAACAAGAGCGCGCAAAATTGAACAAGAGCGCACAAGAGCGCATACGAGCGCATAATAGTGCGAAGAAGTGAACAAGAGCGCACAAGAACGCGCAAGAGTGCATAATAGTGCGAAGGAGTGAACAAGAGCGCATAACAG
This sequence comes from Amblyomma mixtum, assembly GCF_055824585.1. NCBI lineage: Eukaryota > Metazoa > Arthropoda > Arachnida > Ixodida > Ixodidae > Amblyomma > Amblyomma mixtum. The sequence goes on along the minus strand of NC_143017.1, from coordinate 82,066,270 downwards.
TGCGCAGGAGTGAACGAGAGCACGCAAAAGTGAACAAGAGTGCACAAGAGCGCATACGAGTGCGAAGGAGTGAACAAGAGCGCATACGAGCGCATAATAGTGCGCATGAGTGAAAAAAGAGCGCATAACAGTGCACATGAGTTAACAAGTGCGCACAAAAATGGACAAAAGCTCACAGGAGCGTTTCGCTTTAGACCCGTGCACTGTAGCCACTTCAATGCAGCAGTGCAAGAGACCGCCATTACCACCGGCGCAAAGCGCGATGCAGGGATGGGATTTGCCACGAAAGAATGCCCACCCGGTTTTCATCAAGAGGCCATACATAACAAGAACGCTAGAATTTAAGAAAGAGCGCGAAGAAATAACGGCCTGGCGCAGCGAAGCAGCAGCATCGAGCAATCGCTGCTCTCAAGTTTTTACACTGTCTCTCCTAAGGACACCGCAAGCGCGTAAAACGGAGCTGGCTCGTACGAAACTGCGCGTGACACCTACCCCCTTGACGACTAATTGAACGTCGTTTATCACGGCCGTCGAGCGCTCCTTCGCTTTCAATTTAACGAGCGCTAGCTAGGCCGCCGCCGGCGGCGCCGATGCGAAGGGCATGCTGGGAAGCTTACTACAGGCAGCAAAGTGCGGTATGCGCGGCCGCTTTAAACTCGTCCCGCGAGAACGCCTTCCAAAAGCCGGTGAAAAGGAAATATGAGAATCTCGAGCTCCGCGTAAGCTTAGAGGTGGTGTGTTGCTCTTAGCTTTCACAAACGTTTCTTTTTTTTTTACAATGGTGGAATATGCGGAAGTGGTCTGCAGTGTTGCAGATTGCTTTTTTTTTAAATGTTAGCTCGCATCACGAAACTGGTTAGGTTGATTAAAGAAGAAAAATTAGTCAGAAGCTACCTCTGTTTTCAGTTTTTTTTTCTTTCTTATACGACGTTGGCGAAGAAACATCGCCGTTGAAATAATAATCTAGCGCTGCGGGCAGGTCAGAGTTACACACGACTCAGAAAAAAAAAATCAAGAAACATCGCCGTTGAAATAATAATCTAGCGCTGCGGGCAGGTCAGAGTTACACACGACTCAGAAAAAAAAAATCAGGATAACGTGCAGCTATAATGTCAGGATACATGTAAGTAGTAATAAGCCCCTTCTTGCCTCGGCATGCTTGCTCGCTGTGTTGAGCGCAAAATTAACTTGCTAGTGCTGATGACGGCTATTTTGCGGGTTTTATATTCCAGACGCCTAGGCGGTTTCATGTGAGTTAATTATTAAAACTGGCTTGTGTACAGCATAATTAACTAGCTACTGAGCAACTACAAGTTCATTTTAAGCAGCGTGTGGGAAAAAGAAATAAAAACGAAGCAGTTCCGCAGAATACAGAAATAGAAAAGATGTATGGCGATACATTACTAAAACTAGTTTGTTCAAGTTGCGTTAGTATCGAGTTAAGCGAATGGAATGATGAAAAAGAAGAAAGTGAAAACTGGCTGGGAGGGAAAATGTGCCTGAAATCTAGCAGAAAGTAATGTGCAGACATGAGCCGAAAAGCAATCAGGTGCCTCACAAGCAAAATTAATAAAAGCTACGAATAGAGCATGTCAGAACTGCGAACTCTAAAAATGAAGGTTCAGAAACAGCAATTTGGGCTTTAACTTGCCTAATTAGCCATTTGGAGCAAACCTTTGAGCACAGAAGAAAAATGTATAATTTCAGTTATAGTTAAGTTATCTCGAGAACCATTACTTTAGTTTTAATTAGAATAAAAATGAGCTTGCTCTTTTTTTAGTACTTAATAGTCCCAGCGACGTTTCAGAGCTCCACTTTCATTGCCTGCACCAGCACCTATTCGTCAAACTGTAAGATAAGCAACAACTCACAATACATCATGAGCTGTCCTGAGCGTATTTAAAAGATATTTACTTATTCCAGTGGTGGCTGCGACCAGCAGCAACCACGTCTTTTCCTGACCGAGTGGTAGCCACGATCAAATCTTGCTCTTCCTGTTTCATCGTCACGACTCTTTTCTCTCCTTATTTGTCTGCTGTGGAGAGCTAACAGTGCACAGGCACGCACTATATAAGGCGCTTTGTACCACGAATTCTGGCTGGTGCGCAAGGGATGCTGATGATGCGATCTTAGTAACATTACTACAAGGCACCAAGCGTCCGTGCCCAGTTAATATTTCTTTTTCTGTCTTATTTTTCCTTCATCTTCTTTCTTCTCCTCCGGGATCAAACGAGTAACATTGTATTCTGTCCAGGCTATGCCAGACACCGAACAATCAAAAGCCTTGGACCCATACACTCTCTGCCCTTGAAACGAGACATTGCTTGGCAAGAAAGCAACTACAGAAAGCATAAGCAATACTCGCAGCTAAGCACAACTCCATTCCATGGCCGTCTTAAAGAAAGGAGGCCCGCAGGAAAAAGAAAATGCACAGAAGGTCAATGCGATTCATGCAGCAGAGTATGCGTTATTAGCATTAGTGTTCGCCGCGGACGGAGCGGCCGCTGCCGCGTTCAGAACATGGGAGCGGGTAGAATGATCCACTCTGTTAATTACCGTGTGAGACGCCGTGTCTACGCTCCACTCTCCTACTCCTGTACTCAGACTGGCGACCGTGGTGTTCCTCTCGCCGCCCGTCATCTCCAGCCCTCTGTTTCTCTCTCCATTTTACCTATAGCCAACCAATGCTTCGCACGCCAACCGCAACGCCGAGCACTTTCTTCAATAACGGGCGTTCGAATGCTAACGCACTTAAAAGAAACATTTTTGAATGATGTACTGGAGTCGACGTTTTCTGCTGCTCATGTTATTTCTTTGTTCGCTCAAGGAAAGTCCCGTGTTTAGGCCGCACTCAATTTTTGATCAGATGCAATGAACACCGCCACTAGATGACAGGTCAGGCCTTCGCGGCGGCTTCGGTAATGTGATTAAAACGGTAACATCTTCGATAACGTGGCCGTCGACAGTGAAGGCAACATGTGGCGTAGTATTCCCCTATCGAGCTCACGCTTAAATTTTTACGGAGGCGTCAGCTTTCTATAAGCGCCCATTAGTACGATAGTATAGTTTGGTGCCAGAGGTCAAATGACCAACAGCTGAGCGATGACTGCTAAGTATTCTCGACTGACCATTGACTACAGATAACCACACCTCTCGAAGATGCAGTGTCTGATCTGGCGAGCAGGCTTGTTCGTTAACGAATCATCCCCTCCATAACGAACCATGCTCTCGGCAAAACTCACACAGCCGATACACAATTCTGGCTCGCCCAGCTCGTATGTCCTTCACTGAAACTGACTTTAGGAATGCAGCTACGAACAGAACTAAAGCTAATGTAGGTAGCGTAAGTAATTTTTTCTGTTCGCAAGTTCATGAACACACTGCCTTGCACACGCCAGTCAACCTGCACGTCATACACCACCAGCGCTTTGCAACACTGACTGCTGCTGTGAACCTTGCTTTTACTAGTGGCTGAAGGATATTTCAGTTTATGAGAAAAAATACGAGTGCAGTTGTTTCCAGCATTACCGCTAACCGGCATGAAATGTTTATAAAAATGCACTGAACTCAACCATCATGTACTACAGGCGATGATCAGTTCGTAGGTATTCCCCGATGGCCTCTGTTTTGAGCTGTCTTTATTTCGTACAGGGCTCATAGCCCACTTTCCTTCTTCTTCATCAACTGCGGAATAAATAAACAATTAGAAAAAAAAAGCGTCGTCGCTTTTGGGCCGCTCCATGGACTTTGCTCAGACAATTCGTCACAAAGCACGAGCCCGCGGCGCGAGCAGCACCACGGACGGTCGTTATCGGGCTTAGCACTCAGCAGTTTGGCGTTTTTCCCTTCTTTCCTTATTCCACTAAACAGAAAGTGCTAACAGTACAGATTGCATTGCGCACGCACCATACACACACACGCGCATAGAGACACATGCTGTAGGGGATCGCTGGAGAGACGAAAAGAAAGTATTAACTGCCGGCGACTAATTTAAGCCACATAACGTCGGCCGGGCAGCGGCGGCGACGGCCAAGCCCCCTCTAATTGGCGCTCGCAGCAGTGGACCACATCTTTTGAGATAGGCCCGGGCCCAGAGAAAGTATCCAGCCGCATTGAGGGCTGGCCCTTCGCTACGCAGCTAAAAAAAAAAGAAGAAAATAACGACCGCCCTCCCTCGTCCCCCTCCGTCTGAGCCATCGGAAAGCTCGTTTAAGAATTTAATATCTCCCGCCTACCCCCACCCACCATCAACCCTGGCCAGCAGTTATTAATTACGGCAAATACTCGAGAGATATTACGCACGCACTTTTTGTTGTTCTTCGTTTGCTCTTCTTAACATTTTTTTTTGTTCGTGCCATTTGGCGGGCGCCGAGTAGTCGCCGAGGCGTCCTTGGGCCGTGCGGCCAGACTACCATGCGCGAGGAACACGGACGGCATAGAATTAAGGCCAGACAAGGAACGTGGACGTCTCTGACAGCTGCCCGCCGCGATATGCGCGATTGGTGCACTCACCCCGCTTCCCCCCCCCCCCCCTTCCCTCTTTCTGTACATTTGCATAATATTCCTTCGCTTCGTCAATCCATTTGCCTGTCTTTCGGGACTTCTTTTTTTCTTTGTCATTCTAGCAACTGCTTTCTAAGCTCTGCTTACAACGGCAAGTTGCATTTTTGCTTGTTCGATTACTCAGTGCACTGGGACACGATTTTCTTTTGCTCGGTGAGCTTTTTTTTTTGTTCTGTATGAATACCCTCGCGATAGTGCGGGATAAAAGCGGGCGTCAAATTCTTTCAAAAGCAAACAATGAAAGATAAGAATGAATCCTATTTGCTCTGTTGGACAGTGGCTCTTCTATATTGGGCTTTGAGCCATATTTGTTAAACTGAGGAAGGAACACGCAGAGCTCATTCGTGACTGAGAAAAAAAAAGAGTTTGGTTTTCGGTTTTTGTGGGGTTTAACGTCCCAAAGCGACTAAGGCTATGAGAGACGCCGTAGTGAAGGGCTCCGGAAATTTCGACCACCTGGGGTTCTTTAACGTGCACTGACATCGCACAGCACACGGGCCTCTAGAATTTCTCCTCCAAAGAAATTCTAGCCGTCGCGGCCGGGATCGAACCCGCGTCTTTCGGGCCAGCAGCCGAGCACCATAGCCACTGAGCCACCGCGGCGGCGAAAAAAAAGGGCTTCTTTAGCTTAAATTTTAAAGTAGGCTGCACATTCCAGGTTAAAAGTGTAAAAATGTTAAAAAAGTGTTAAAAAGTGTAAAAAAACATGTTGAAAAAGAGAATAATCAGCCACATAACTAAATGTTGCTGCCACGATTGGTGCAATGATTAACAGCTTCATTTAAAATAATATGCAGTCCAATAACTGTTGTTGCAATAAAATAAGCATTATTTTGTTTAGCATAGCTGTTAGTCTCTTTCTTTAGATAATCCCGGCCGCGGCGGCTAGAATTTCTTTGGAGGAGAAATTCTAGAGGCCCGTGTACTGTGCGATGTCAGTGCACGTTAAAGAACCCCAGGTGGTCGAAATTTCCGGAGCCCTTTACTACGGCGTCTCTCATAGCCTTGGTCGCTTTGGGACGTTAAAACCCCATAAACCAAACCAAACCATCTTTCTTTAGATAAAATGTTTGTCCATTTGTGAAGGCTAGGTCATTTTATGTATTCGGAATGTTAAGTTTACTTTACCAACGTGAAGAGGCAGACACAGAATAGCCGGATTTACAAATAAACCAGATGTGTCGCTAACTCCTGATTCTTCAGTATGCCACTTTTGTCAGTAAAGCGTACGAAGAAAGCGAGTATATTATCAATCTTGTGGAAGAGCTTTACTTGTAGCACAGCTCGCCAGTAACGCTACCTTCGCCACCGCCATACGGATTAAAAATTCTTTGTTTTATTTCCAGGCAAAGACAAATTCCCGGTTTCACTAACTCGAGCATCCCCCATAGTCAACTTGCTTCTTTACTTAACAGCCCGTTCGTCTCTAAGTACTGAGCGTCGAGCCATGTATGCGCGCTCTTCTTCATCAGGTTACGCAACGTTCCCATAGCGAGCGGCTTCAATAATAAAGGGGGAGACTCCGGCGCGGTCCTTCCGTAACGCGTTGTCAGCTCTTGCGCGTTTTTGGCGACGGCCGCCTTGCTAACCTTCGCGCCCGCATTCAAAGAAGCAAGCCCGGAGCATCGGTGCGAGTGCCCTCTGGCGATGTGCGGTGGCGGCGAGAGGGGTGAAGCGGTGGGCGCGTCACAGCCAGTTTTCCTGATCTGCAATCAAGTGAGAAGTGCTCATTAGCCCGGCAAGCCAGACCAGCCATGCACACCCAGCCAAGCGTGCACGTCCGAGAGCGTCGAGACAGCGATGTGGCGACGGTGTTGCTGCTGCTGCTGGTGTGCAGGAACACCCTTCTCGCTCTTTTCCTGCTGTTCCCTTTCCCTCCCTCTTCTTTCTCCGAATCCTCGCTTATGGGGCGACGCCTAACAGCGCGCGCACACCGGTGCGCCACCACGCTACGGTGAATTTCCCCGCCGTCGTTCCCTGTTTCGAGGGCCAAAAGTGCGGAGCTCATCAGAGTTTGCTTGTTGCGTTTGATGTCGGGCAGGGGGTGGGGGGTGGGGGGGGGGGGGGGGGGGTCTTGTCTCTCCATAGTGTGCGCCGTTATACCAGACAGGGAACAAATAAATAAAACGTCAAATTTGGGGGTGCTGCGTTTCGTCGAATGCCGAACTTTACTGCTTCACTCTCGGCGCAAAGCACAGGAATAAGCGGTTGCATCTCTCGACAGCAAGCACAGACGCACAGGTAGCGGGAAGAACAAAGAGACAGCATAGACAATGAGGCTAATCAGGCAGTCTGCCTCATTGGGCAAAGCGGAGTCTGCATCGGTTATCCGCTAACGACACACGGTGCGCAGGTCTTTTTTTTTTTTTTCGGGGGGGGGGGGGGGGGGGGCGTATTTAAAGATACCGGAGACTGCATGCAACGATGGAAACGCGTGAAAACGGGACACGTTAGCGAGCGCCACAAGCGCAGTTGTTTTAACGTGATGTGCATTTCAAACATGCAAGCGGTTTTCGCTAGTTGTGCTGGAAGCGCGATAAAGTGCGTGTCTCCACTGCTTTCACTTTCGATGACAGAGACCGACGTGATTATGTTGCTGGTGATATCTTTTTTTTTTTCGGAATGTGTTTGGGGGGGGGGGGGGTAACAAATCAACAGGTTGCGGCAGAGGCTGCTCAGCGCTCGTCGACACTGCTCCGTAGTTCCCTATGAAGCAGCGCAGTTCGAATTAGTTTCACGCGCTTTGGGACGACTTGCAACGCGAACGACGCATACATATGCTCGCATGATTCGGTTTGGTTTATGGGGTTTAACGTCCCAAAGCGACTAAGGCTATGAGAGACGCCGTAGTGAAGGGCTCCGGAAATTTCGACCACCTGGGGTTCTTTAACGTGCACTGACATCGCACAGTACACGGGCCTCGAATTTCTCCTCCAAAGAAATTCAGCCGCCGCGGCCGGGATCGAACCCGCGTCTTTCGAGCCAGCAGCCAAGCACCATAGCCACTGAGCCACCGCGGCGGCAGCGCTCGCATGATTCATTTAGAAAGAAGCCACATTGCAATTGAAGCTGACTTTGGCGTTGGACATGTACAATGGCCTCATCCCATTCCATACAGCGGTCTGTTCTAACGATGTGCCACTGAAAGCGCCTATGCGAATGCGGGGAATGAGGCGAAGAATAGAACATTTCAGTTATTTAAGGAAAAAGTCGCCCTAAATTCATTCTGTTGCCCGCAGGACTACCACAGAAGCGAACCGTAATGGCTTTCCGCAACGGAACAACAACAGAGATAAGTGGTTAAAAGCCCTGATTCTCTCTAGCTCGGCACGCCAAGCGAAACCCGGGCGGTCTTCAAAGAATGACTGGTAATAGGGCCACACTACCAAAAAATCCCGTTCCTCTCTCTCTCTCTCTCTCTCTCTCTCCCTTTCTAAGTTAATTAACCAATCTAAATTTTCCTGCAGGTCGTAACACTGGTTGCCCATTCATTACCCAGCTTTTCTTATGAGTCACCAATGCACGTGAAACTGCAGCGAGTCCCGTAACCGTGCCTGTGAAAGTGGCGAGACCTTTAAGCATATACGTCCAGCGAGTTCTCCTGGCTTGTATGGAAAGGCAAGCGTCGCGTTGTGCACTTGACCAACATGATGCTCAGCCGGTGCCGGAGGACTGTGTCTTTTGTGGCGATGACTCCGCGGCCGCCGACCGTGATTTCGAAAAGGCCTGGTGCTGTAAACTGCTTCGCGTCCTGAAGGCGTACAGCGCTTGCGAAAGACGTTGTGGTGGCCCTTCCCGCTCATTGCGTCCTTCTTTCACGCATCACTTATTCCTCTTTTGTCTCCTTCCCCTTACTTTTCGTCTTTTCCCCTTCCTCCCAGTCAAGGACAGTCACTTTGGAAGCTCCTTTGTTTAACCTCCCATCCCTGAACTGAAAATTTTGTTATTCCTCTTTTCCCTCAATTAGGGGAGTAATTACTAATTAGCATCCATCTTAGCTTGGTTCACGTATCTAATGAGCTTTATGAACTACCAAGCGTCTGCTTTCTTCATAAATTGCTGCTCATTCGTTGAAAATTTCACTCTTTCTCTTTCCTTCCGTCCATCCTGTCCGAACGAGAAGTTTGCATTGTCTCGATCAAAATTCTGGTTTGATTTTTGCTTGGTGCGCTTCGATAATTTAAAACAAAGCAAAAAAAAAAACTGCACGAACGAAGAACACGTCTTGCAACGAAGTGTTCCTTGTTAATTCTCTTCTTTTTGAGCTCTCTTACAAGGTTTAATAACATGAACCAACTCGACAAAACCGAAACTTTAAGCATAGTTTTGCTACAAACAGCTGATTCCTTTCAACACCACACGCTACTAAAACAGCACCCGTATTGTGTTTTTGGGGCTCTTTTCTCGTCCTGGATTTATCGCGCTGCTTTAAAATAGCGAGGCTCTATAATAATTAGCAAGAAATAAACATGTATAGCCATGTTGAATGCGAGCATCGGATTGCTTTTGACTGCTGGCTTGTTTCTTTCATAAAAGACAAAAGAACAAGAAAAGAATGATGAGCGATAACAACGCTGCCTGGTAGACTCGACAGCCGCCGTGGTGGCTCAGTGGTTATAATGCTCGGCTGCCGACCCGAAAGGCACGGGTTCTATTTCGGCCGCGGCGGTGAAATTCTGTGGACGCGCAATTCTAGAGGCCCGTGTGCTGTGCGATGTCAGTGCACGTTAAAGGACCCCAGGTGGTCGAAATTATTCCGGAACCCTCCACTACGGCGTCCCTCGTAGCCTGAGTCGCTTTGGGACGTTAAACCCCGTAAACCATAAACTATAACCAGATTATAAACACGAATACGCCTATATGGGAGTAAAACGAGAGTAAGTTGTCCTTTAGTGCACTCCCTAAAAGGGAGTGCACTAAAGGACAACTTACTCTCGTTTTTGTTCCTTTCTGTTCAGTGTGTAGCCGAGGCCCTCACGTTCGCGGATAGGCGTGTCCATTCCAAACAGAGACAGACGCGTGCTTTCCTTTTCCGCCGGACCCTTCCGCATCGAAATATATGCGTTCAAGGCAGAATCGCATACGCGGAGTTCCGGCCGACCTGTTCGAACGGTAGTGTGCGAGACCACGCGAAACAATAATTACGTTATCGACGGGCATCCGGACAAACAAGAGTTCCATTCCCGCCGTGTGTACGCGAGCCGTCTTTGGAAGCATTTATTGAGTTGCGCGTAATCTCGTTATGCACGTGCGCTCCCGGTTCGCTTTCTAATGACCTCGGCAGAGATCGATTAGTTCTGTTCACGTTTCTACTTTCTGTTCTTTGTTTAGGTATAGAAGGAGTGTACGCTCGCATCGCGAGCCTTAATGAATTCACGTCGTGGTCATTTTGGCGGAGGTACCGTTGAGTGAAAACAAACGGCATGCCCGTGTAGCTCACGGTATCAGAGAAGCCGCATGCAAAGCAAAATCAACTCCCCTCCCCCTCCCTTCCAACCCCTCCCCCACTGCCCGTATTTGCAATTGACAACACTATCTCCTCTAGTTTTTTTTTTTCTTCACATCGATCTTTATAAAAACGCGTTTCAATAATTCATTCCTTGTTATTATTATACCATCTTTAACCGTTTGCTATTGCTTCTTACGTCCCAGCGTTTCTTCTATCTTCGATTTTTTTTCTATAAAGTTGGCACAGAGAAATAAAATTTGAGAGGGTATTCCAGCCCCTTTTTTTCTCTCTCCACAGTTTCTCCCCTTTCCCTTTACATCAGGAAGCGGTTAAGGTGTCCACTCGGGGAGAGAGTGTTACCTTACCTTTCCTTTCCTCATTAGTCGTTACGCCGAGTTTGTACAATATGAGCGGCCACATTTCCCATCGCTGAATTCGCTTGTGTCGAACAATGAATTTCTGAGCTATGCTACTTAGCTTAGGAAATGATAGCTTTTCATAACATGTGCGTCTGCATTCATCGCGGCTCTCCGAATTCCCATCACTCGTTAGCCCGGAAACCAGATGGAAATACATGGAAATGCGTTGCAAACGGAAGAATGAGGTAGCGGCAAGAACAGGGACGGGGACGGCCTGAAATGTATATGCAAATGTCCGTGCTTCAGAAAAACCACAACGTCGGGGCTGAACGGCGAATGAATGCTTTGTAAGCTGTATATGTCTTCTCATGCCTTGCTTCGCTTAACCTAAGCTACTTGTCCTTGTTGAATGAATTTAGATGTTTCGTACGACACCTAATAAATTTCCAAAAGCGGGACTCTGTCTTACCTGAACTTCCCATCTTTCTCCGCTCGTGCGCAACATGTAGTTTCTCGTTAGTTGATTTTTTTTTTTTCATTGCACGCGCGAATTAATACGAGAAGGTACAGAAGCTTAAAAGAAGCAATCTGCCTGAAACGTCAAGGCTAACTGCTGTGCCATTTGTTGCATTTCTTCCGTGAATTGCTGAATTCTACACTTATTTAACAATTATACGATAAACTAAAAAGAATAATGGTATTAGACTTTAATTCGGCGGAAAACCCTTGAATGCCGAAAACTATAAACATTTGTAAAGTTGCTCATTGCTGATCAGACGTGCATAGGACCTGAATTAAAAACTACTCTTTAAGCAGCAGGTAACAGCTACTACTGGCTCATGTGTTCGCACTTCTCTTCATACAGTTTCAATACAGCCATGATTTAGGTCTCCTATTAAACTCTTCGGAAAGAATGTGCGTGAATAGCTATGCCTATGACTCATAGATAACAGCGTTCCAGACAAAAATTATTACACCTCTTTGGACAAATGAATTATCGCCCCAGAGTGGGGAGAAGTTATTGGCGATAAAGCGCTTGTAAAGCTCTCTTCAGCCTCTTAAGGCACTTTGTCGGGGATTTGAAGGCGGGGCTATGAGCCAGAGCAGTTTATGAATTATGAACGCTAATGACCGAGGGTGTAGCTCTGGTCGCCGCTTAAAATATTCAGAGCCCGCGGGGGTGAAAGGTTTTTGTGCGCAGCAAGGAGTCCAGGCTATCTTAATGAGGGCCACTTTGTCACACGAGCACCCGCCTACCCGCGAAAAAAAAAAAGAACTGAACCAACAAAGTGCGAAATTTCATTGTACTCCATCAGCGGAAGTCTTTCGCTTGCGGCTCGCGAATGACAAACTTTCAGGCAGCGACTCGAAAACACGCTCGAAGCTTTGTGAAGTAATGAAGCCGTGCGAGCTGCAAACTCGCGCGCATTCATTTATACGTAAGTATAATTGCAGTTTTTCCATAATACCGAAAATAATGGTGCGTTTGGTACAGTTTAGTAGACAGTTCTTGCTTCTTTTCTGCACGCAGTACTCGCGGCCGCAGTCGATCGTAATCAGAGGAGGCGCTAAAAAAACGTAGAAATTTTTATACCTGGCGGCTACGAACAAGCGAACTGAAGCGCTTTTTCATTTTTGAGTAGATAAGAAAGAGGGCCGAGTAGACGGCGTAAAGTTGTCATTTCATGTACGAACCAGAATAAGAACGAGGAAAAACCAGCAAGCGCTTACCACAAGCCAGGGACGGCGGGCGATCGCAGAACCACTTGTTCCGAGTCATCCGACAGTTCCTTAGCGAAACGCAGAGAGCTCAGCAGACGGACAGGGAGACGACGAACAGGTCGGGGGTCCAAAAACTCAGCACAGCGCAAGCAAAGCAGTCGTGTCTACTACGGGAGCGTCTTTTTCCTTGGGGGCAGCAGACTAACCCATGTTGAACCGGCGCGGTGTCCACGTCAGCGCGAGTTCCCAGGGGCAGAGCGACACAACCACAGTGTAGCGGCCGAAGCTCGCTAATTCACCGATCAAACAAGCGAAGAGGAGCGCGCGCGCGCGCCCACGGCCTCGGGGAACGGCCTTTCTAGAGGTGGCAGTCGGCCAAAAAAGAGGAGACAAGAGCTAAGCCGGCCCTTGCGTTTCGCCCAGCAAGCCGCGCTCTCACTCCGTCATAGCTTGGGCAAACAGCAGCAGCAACCGCTGCCCTCAACGCATCGGCTTCGGCATCGACGCCGACCAGGCGCGTCGCCGGGGAGCGTCCGAGCCGCGCGGCACCGCGTGCGCCAATGTGGCCCGAGCGCGGAACGAACCCGGCTTCTGAGCCGCGCCGTGAAGCCCTTCTCTCAGGCGGCGCCTCTCTCGCCATCCGCGACGCGCTCCCTTCGTCTCCCCCTTGCTCCGGGCCTCTGAAGTCTGCGTACTTTTGTTTCTTCTTCGTTGTGTCTTATGCGCTACCGCTTCGCCACTCGCGTCTTTTCTTCTCTTACTGGCTATCGCACCCCTCTCCCCCACTTCCCCATCCTCTTTCCCCAGCGGTGGCATGTCCCACTCTCTCTTGTTTTTTACGCTTCTTTCTCTTCAGTCGTCGCTTCCTCAACGTTTCCTCATCCCCCGCTTTCGTGCTTAGTGCCCGCGGAGAGCGCGCGGGAGAACTAAGCTTTCGCTCTCGTCTTCCGGCAAGTGACGTCATGTCCGGTGTCTTTCTTTCTCTTTGGCTTCTCTTCCATCTCTGTGACGATGCAAGCGCTCCCTTCCTCGTCCCCTCCCGACTCCCCGCGGCTCGGCGGGCGGTCTGTCGGCCGGCCGGCGGGGCGGTGGCGCTCACGTGTCTGCTGGCCGCTCCGTTCTCGCCCCCACCCGCCTCGCTCCCAGACCGAATCCCGCTGCGGAGCGGACGGCCAGGCAGGCAGCGTCCAGTTCGGCTCCTACGGTGTGGGTGCTCTTTGCGCTGCGTGTGACCGGCGCTTCGGTTTGTTTGCTTCGCGGCAGAGCTCTTCTTAAAGGGCGGGGAGGGGGCACAGAGAAATGGGTGGGAGGGCTTCAGAGAGGCACGCGGCGCGGTGTAGGGCTCTCGACTCAGCCTCTACTTTTGTGCTTTACTACCCCGGCGCCGGCAGGAACGACGGGGGAGCGTAGACTGCGCTTTATGTAAAATGGAAACAGACTCATAGCGTACTAGAGTGGGCCAGCTCAGGGGTATTGTGCGCGGGTGCTACAGGCCCCAAAGCGCGTTCTTTGAAGGAAGCCGCCGGACGCCCTCGAAGAGAGATGCCGAAGTCCCTAGCGGCTACAGGTTGGTTACTGTAACATGGGGTCCTAGGAGAGGAACGCAGAGGAGGAGAGAACAAATAAACGGTCTCGAGCAAAGCTTTTCAGCGTGTTGCACGGATCCTGTTTTTCTCATCGTGATTCAAAGCCGGAACTACGATATGCGTCTGTGAGCGGGCGCGATCTCTTATCTTGTGTCGATCGCCTATGTTCCCACTGGCTTGTCGGTCGTTTAGCACTTGGCCTGTGGATGAGCCGGGCGTGTTTTTTGCTTTGGGTACGTCCCCGGTAATATCAATTCCTGCCGCGAGGCCGAAGTCAACAAAAGCGAATCGACCGTCACAGGAGACGAGCACGAATGTAGGTCGCGCCGGTTTTGTCGTGTTGTGAAGTTCGCATTCATCTTTGTAGCTTCGGTACGAATAAAAACACCGCATGCTGAGAGTTCATAGAGATGTGCGCTGATAAATACTGACATGATTGATGGTATTATGGACCCCGCATCGGGTCTCACTAGAGTAGGGAGGTGGTATAGATTGAGATACTCGCATATTTTGGCGAGGACAACTACTGATCCCAACATTAGCGATGCAAAGTTAAGATAGCAGTTTTAATTTTTATTTTCTTTTTTAACCGGTGCTACTTCAATGCACTGCTTGAGATGTTTCTTTCCAGGCACATCCGTCAATTGAAAGATTGATAAAGATATTATAATCTGTTGAGTTTCATTAGCAAAGGGGTGAATGATGCCGCCATTGTCAGCAGATTGATGGAGGAAATGATATTGTGAAGGCACGAATATACGTCTGCGTTCAATAGTGAAATGATTGGAATAATAATTTCGAAACGCTAATGGAAAACGATACTTGAATATTACTGCTTAAAATTTGCCTTATTCAAGAGGAGTTCTTAATATGAGGGCTGGAATCGTTGCATCGATTCCAACTTTGAAGTAGGCTACCTGCTCGTCGTTCAGTGATTGCGGAAAGAAAATAAACTCAGCAACCGTCGTTTTGACATTAAGTCAGCATGTACCTCTAAATAGAGAATGTTGTATTGATGGCAAAAAGGTTTGGCTTATGGTTTGGTTTATGGGGTTTAACATCCCACAGCGACTAGGGCTATGAGGGACGCAAGAAATTAATCGTAGTCACTGCATCAAAATCCGTCATTTGTCATCAATATATTGAATTTTTAGTTGAGGAAAAATATATCAGCAACCTCTTGAGGAGTGTCTGATGCCAGGGTCAGCGTGTACCTTGAAATAGAGGATGTCATATTGATGGCAAAAAGTTAGCCGTAGTCACTGCACCGAAATCTGTCATTTGTCGTCTATGTATTCAATTTTTAGTGGAGAACAAAAATACCAGCAGCCCCTTGAGGAGTGCCTGCTACCTTGGTCACCAATTTATTCCACCGTGCTTCAAGATCGTCAGCATCGAGCTCTTCGAGACCCACTGCGCCACCACTGTTGTTGCTCAAGCCAGGGACGTCGTAATGACGCACTTGTGATTTCGTTTGGGGACGAGACTGATATCGAATTGCGTCACTGATTGGCCCCGACGAAACACACTCGACGAAAAATCTAAGAAAGGAGCAATCCACCCTTCGTTCCTCCCGCTCGGCACAGTCTGACATCGCAGTTGACTGTGTGGAATATCGCTAACGAATCTACTGCAAATTAGATTAGAGCTGTACCGTGGAGATGTCGGATCTCACTGGCGCCTGTGGTGCTCCACAGGCGAGTCTCTTCGGTGCGCACTTGGGAAAGCGCCGCACGTTTGTTCTTAGGAATGAAGCAAGGGAAGACACGCGGAGTGGCTTTTCAGTTTGTTAGTCCAGCAACCAGCGAAGAAATGCAAGCTGAGCTCAGATTCGTTTGCCAAAAAAAGTCTCAAGAATATTTTTTTATTGTTATTCACGCCACCTCATCGTGTGGCGTTGAGGCTGGGACCGCCCCCACACGTTCTGAAGCTCGACGCTGAGTGCGTATTATGAAGCCTCTATATTAAGGCGACAGCCTTTAATGGCTCATACTGTCGTCCGTTAACGAAGCGTGTCACACGCATTTAACTCCAGAACTAAAAAGATAGAAGAAAACGAATAATTGCTTCAGATAGAGAAGAAAAAAATAAACCTAGTAGCCAAGTTTGATAACTGTAGGTTAATTACTTAATTAATTATAGGCAAAAATGTCGAAATTGCGTCGAAATAGCGCGGACGATGAAATAGCCACGGGAATAGTGTGAGGTCACATCCACCGGAAGTCGCCACGGCAGAGTGAAAATTGTCACAGAATGGTCGGAAAAACGTCGTATTTGTGTCAACTTAGATGGAGAAATGTGTAATTAAGCCTAATTAACAATTAAGATCCCCGAGAGATGTACAATTTGGGTATCGATATAGCCATGGGAACAATGTGGCGTCACATCCACCGGAAGTCGTCACGGCATAGTGTCCTCGGCTTCCGCCTCTCATCGCTTTAGCGTCCACGCAATTTTTCCGTTTCGCTCGCATTCTTCGTCAGTCCTTAGCGGTTAGTCGTGTCACATAATTGTGCTGGAAGTCATCCTTTTCTCGTTCATCGGCCCCAGCGTTGGCCTTAGCCCATGTGAACATTGCCCACGCGTATTCAAGGGGGGAGCACGGTTTGGAAGCACCTGACGGCATTGGTAAGTGGGCTTGGAGTGCCGTAGGATGGCTCATTAACGCTTTGTAGAAGTGCCGTAGGCCAGCACTGTGGATACTGCCTAACACTTATGTGCCCCCATTGTTGATCAGGATATACCTGCGCATGGCGTGAGTATGGGGCTGGTTGTGCCAGCGCACGCAGCTACGAGTTTAACTGTCGGGTCTCTTACAAGGCGAGAGTGAAATGACAGTGAACGCATACCTCTCCACGTTTCAGCTATCGTGAACTAATTAATTAGCACACAAGACTACACACATGTGAAGATAGCTTCTTGTAAACAAGAGTGAAGTTGTGCGGTAGACATGGGCAAGGAAGGAAAAAAAAAAATTTGCATTTAACATAGGGTTGCGAGTTAGAACGCCTCTTTTTCGTACACTATAAACATTACTAGTCAAGTCAACATTTATTTATGTGTACTGAGAAATAGCAAAACTCATAATGCACGAGTGCATAATGTTACTTGAGAATCTCTCTCATCCACCACGTAGCTTACTGGTTATGGCGTCCGGCTCCTTAACACGAGGTTGCGGGATCGAATCGCGGCATCGGCGGCCGCAGTTCAATTGAGGCCAAAGGCAAAAGATGCCCGTGTGCTGCGTGATGTCGGTGCACGTAAAATGACCCCATGTGGTCGAAATTAAATCAGAGCTGACCACTGCGCCGACTCTTTTTCCTTCATTGCACCCCTTCTTTAACCTCATTGCGTACGACGCGGTTAGGCCTGGGTGCCTACACTGAGCGATGCCCCTGTCACGCGGGCATTGCAAGGGCCTTTGAACAGAAGGACTTGAGAATCAAAGTGCTCTTGTTCAAAGGCGCGAGGTGAGCAGCTACACGGCACAAGTGTCGCACCTTTGCTGTAAATGACCTTGGAAGCGAAGGCAGCGGTCCGTGACCTCTGAAGCCCAGACCAGCAGCCTTCGACAAGCTGCGATTGTACGCCGTCCAGCGCAGAAAACTAAAATCAAGGAAGATAAAATCTAAGCATCCAGCTAACGATTTTGAAAACATCCGAAATAATACTTTTAAAAAGGCAGTTTGGATTTCCACATTTGAGCTGCACCGTGCAGTAGCGTCGTTGCTCCTTTCAGCATTGCTCCATTGGTGAAACACGACGCCTTGCCAGCAGAAGCCTTCGAGGGATGCCTTATGACAGTAGTGAACAAGGGAACGGGAAGCCTCAATGAGCTTGCCATCGTTTCGGCAACAAGACTCTTGTCGAAACGTTGGCAAACTTCCTAAGGCTTCCCTCTCCTATGTCTGCTTTGTGTTTGCAAGAAACCTATCTACCTGCCCTCTCTCTACCATTTGACATAAGTATGAGACAGTTACTACGCCGTTTCGTTGCTCGCAATCGTTTAATATCATTTCTCGCGCCGTCGACATATGAACTACCCTTCAAAATCAACCGCAATAGCTATGCTCCATAGCTGCGCGGCTCACCCGGCCTGACTTATGTCGCGTATAGACTTTTACGTAGCTGATAAAACCTCGTGTGCTTTCATAAGAGTTTTGACACTCACTTCTATATGTTGCTACAGCTCATAAAAAGCCACTTCTTTTCCAGATGGTTTCCTAGTGGTTTGAGCGCCCGCCTCGGCTGCGGGAGGTGGGTGGTTCGAAACCAACCCACCGCCGGGCACCCACCGGTCAAAAGGGTACAAACGTCCCCCGGCCTGGCGCTCGGCTTCCTTTAGGGGTGTACGTTTGGGAGAAGTGAAAAAAGGGCCACAAATTGGGCTTATGCCGCACGAGGCGGAATTATGGTTGCTTGGCGGGGGAACTTATCACTCATCCGTCAAGGTAACTGTTTGGTCTAAGAGCCTTTTCCCAAGCATTTCACCCTACAAGAGCCGAGCACCAGGCCAGGGGAAATCTTGTACCCATTAAAGAAACCGGTGGGTACCCGGCGGCACTGGGGGTCGAACCCAGCACCTCCCGAATGCGAGGCGGATGCTCTACCACAAGGCCACGCTTCTTTTTTTTTCTTTATTGTAAGGCCACGCTTCGGTCTGTGCCATGGAGAAATGGGCACACAATCTTATTAAATTTGCATTTATCGCGGTAGTTAACGGAAAGTAAAGACAAAAGGCGCGGCAACGGTGCCACCTATAGCCACCCTCATACAGGAAGGGCATCAACCGACGATTCTCGGGGGAAATCAGAAGTAAGAAAGCGCGGGCGCCTCCCCTCTTACGGTGGTTTATTGCTCGGCATAAATTTCAAGCTTAAGTGCCTGTGGCGGGGCGGGTTGCTCGCAACCTAACTGCATCAAAGCTACTCTCTGCTCTCCTTCCTCCTAAACGTCCGTATACGCGGAAAGCCAGTAGGCCCTCATTCATTCATAAGAGGAAGGCAAATGTGTGGAAGCTCCGAATTTCCGCTTCTTCGTCTCCCATCAAATAAAGCTACGAAGCCGTTCCGCAGTGTTCATTTAGAGGCTATAAATAGTATGCTTAAAATAGACCCATTCAGTGTAAGGCGTTACTCGGCGGTTTTGCTTGAGTCAGCGTTCTATGTAGACGAGGTATTTCGCTGCGGTAAATTGACTGGAAAGCTTAGTCCACGCAATTTAATTGGTCTATTAAACAGGCAAGTTGATCTAGTTAGAGAATGTTACATGACGAAAAGCATTCAACAGCGTGAAAAACCAAACGAATACGTAAGAAACGTACATACATACACAGACGCTGTCTCGCTTCTGATGGTTATTGGGCATGGGAAAAGCACATAAGAAATATATTCAGCCAAGAGTGAATGCGCGACTCGTGCGCTGAAGCTTGTTACATTAAAGAAGAAAACTATTTTTTTGGTAAAAGCCTTATGGAAAAAAAAAAACCTTGAATTTCAGCTTATTTACTGCCTCTAGTCTTGCTCTAAAAACTTCAAGGTTCATGCTCAGTAGTGGGCTTCTTGCCCATTTTTTTTACCTTGCAAAAGTTAAAACCCACCGGTTCAAAATTACTTTTCATCGCTTACTAATCCTTTTTCAATACGGATACAACAAGCGCACATCAGTATAACGCGCTCACATTGCTTTGTTGTTTCCATTGCTTGTTACCAATTAGCGCTGCAATTGCAATTGGTTGTTTGTCTTTGTGCGTTTCCAATATTGCCTCTTATGGTTCTGTAAGGCTCTAGCATGCATAATTAAATAAACAAAATAAATAATAACATAATTTTCCTCGATCTTTTTCACTTCTTCTAATGCATAAACGTGCCTGCCTGCGCACGGATCAATGAAATGTGCGGACACTGGCAGAGCGAAAATGCAGACGTCTAGCATAATCCGACATTTGAAACAAGACTTTTCTGCAGACGAATACGCCTTACCAAATCCATATAGAGCAAGGACAAGGAAGGAGCGGCTTTCATTTTCATTTCATTTCATTTCTTCGTCCTTGGATGCTGTTCAGGAGGCAAATATACTCTTTTTTTAAGCACTGATGAAGAGATAGTCCTTTTTGCTGTACCATCACACACACACATTCGATGCAACCATTTCGCGCTGTCATCCGATACACGCTGATGTTCCCAGAATGCGAGACGCCCCAAGCCGCCCCCGTAATGACAGCCTGCGTGCGCTTCGCTCCGACAAGACCACTACTCGCCATGCGAGCGAGCCAAAACGCTGGGGAGCAAGGCCGTGAAGACATTCGATTAGCCCAATTCGATGCGCGATTCTGCGCTCCGACGTTCTATTCCGGGACATCATTACGCGAATGCTCGCCGCCGCGGTACACGATCTGCTGCTCGCTCTGTCTTTCTTTCCCTTCCCATAATGCCGTCATCTCAGATTGCTACGGCCGACGATTTTCATCATGCGCGCGCAAAGTTTCAAGGACGCGGCAACCTACTTTCTCGTCTCTCGAAATAACGCTCGTTTTATTCCTTCCAACCAGTGAAAATTGTGGGTCTCCTGTCTCTGTACCTACGGCTGCTCACGAATTTTTCTCGGAAACCCGTTGCTTAAGTTCTTCTACCGCTTGCTCTTGATGTAAGGACAGGATTCTGCATAGTGGTGTTAGTTGTGTCTCTTCGAGCTTGAGTGGTGATATATATGTACAGCCCCATACTGCGCTCTCGGTAGGCACACGCTTTACTCAGTGACAACAGTCGTGGAGCAAATTTAAGCAGAGGGGGGGGGGGGGGGGGGGGGGGGGGGGTGCACTTGCAGTAGTGCTCTATATAGAAACGCCGCTCAATGCTCGAGCGCTCGTTACAAGTCGTCACTGCGCGAAGAATTTTACTCGAAACGAGCCAACGACCGAGGCATGGGCATCGATCGTTCTCTCGCTTCATGGGCAAGCCGGCGGTTGGCTCGATGTTGAGACAGCAGGACTCTCGCCCGCTCTGCTGTGCTTGTCTCGGCCGTGTCTTCGAGGGGCTGCTCCTCTGAAAAGCTCCAATTCAATTTGCTAGAATGCCTTTCAGCGTTCGCCGCTTCTTTTGATTTCAACTCCCGTTCCTTTCTACTCGTTTTTTTGTTTTGTTTTGTTTTTCGCGCGAGATTCTGCCACTGCCTGCTCCACGGTGTGGCTATTACGAGAAAGCTAGAGAAACAAGGATCATGGAGGAGAGGCAGCCCGGTTGCTTAAGCGTCGATGGCACTTAGACTGGACGCTGGTCATTCTAGTCATTATAGTGCAGCCGTGAGTAGTGTGTCGTAATAGGACGTACTGGAATGGGCCTTATGTTGTACGTTAGCTTCACGTCTTCTAGTAGGCTGACGCCAGAAACAAGTTGGAGGGAAAAAGTTGCTCAACCTACACTTAAAACTTTATCATTCAGTCAAGGTCATCGACCCACAGCTTATTTTGTGAGTGTGGCAGTATGGGCGCTAAGGTCGTCGCATCATAACTGCTGAAAGTCCAACGTGACAAATGAAAAAAAAAAGACTCAAGATAGAAAGTTTGCAGAATGAAAGTGCCTGTTTCTTCACTGGCATGGAAGAGGTGGAATCAAGAGTTGGTAAAATCTGAACTCACATCACCAATAAAGCAGTTTTACTCGCTATAACTTTTGGCGTGGTGTAAATGGCCGAAATATTCGCTAAATTTTGCTTCTTCATGCAATTTCTTCAGTTTGTGCCTTTTTCTTCGATAGCAGTGTCATTGTTTTACTAGGGACAACGACATTGAGCACCTGGTTCTGTTTCTGGAGTCAAACGCTCCGTTTATTTTCAAAAGTGTTTTTCTCTCTGTCTCTTCCTTAAAGACCCAAGAAAGTAGCTTTTTATACAACTCACACATCGAAACCTAACCTAACTCTTCCCACTACTCTTCAGGGTTGTCGTTCCTTCCATGCGTGAACCCATCGCTGCTTACGAAATGAGCAAGCTTATTTAGCATCGATCCCTGCGGAAGTCTGCACGAGTGAAGAAGTCAGTCTATATTAAAGAGTTCTGCGAGAGTTTCTGTAGGATAAGGACCGTTCTCCAGCAAAATTTAATTACAGCGCAACTCAGCGAGCTGAAAAGGAATGCTTTATAACTTCAACATCAAACGGATGCAACAGTTGCCCCCCCCCCCCCCCCCCCCCCCCACCCCCCCCCCCCCCCCCCCCCCCCACCTCATAAAAATTGTCTACAGACAGTCTATAAACTTCGTATAGACTCTATCGCCTTCCTATAGAACTTCTTTTTGTCTATTCATAATCTATAGACTGTATATAGACATAAGTCTACTAAAA
This sequence comes from Amblyomma mixtum, assembly GCF_055824585.1. NCBI lineage: Eukaryota > Metazoa > Arthropoda > Arachnida > Ixodida > Ixodidae > Amblyomma > Amblyomma mixtum. The sequence goes on along the minus strand of NC_143017.1, from coordinate 82,044,252 downwards.
GCGCATGGCCAAAAATCTGTAGATTGTCTATACCATTTGTATTGCCTATAGACTGTTCTCTAGGATTTCTCTATGGAGAGCCTATGGACTTTATAGACTCAAGTCTATGGCCTTGACAAGTACAGCAGCGCCGGAATAGAAAGAGATGATTGTAGGAACTAGTGGACATGCGTTGCAAGAATGCAGGCTAATTAATATCCGAAAACTCGAGTGGGTCAAGAGCCAAACAACATCGTCATCGAGATTGCAGAAGTTGTGAGCGTAATGCAGGGAGTACTATCACCAACCGTCGTCGACAATGCCTCGTCTGGATACTTAGGGAACACTACATAAATGAGAAGTCATCGGCACTGACATCATTTTTGTTGCTAAGTCTATGAACGAAAAATTCTAATGCTCCCGCGCTGGCTGATTTGTGACGACAGATGCCAGGTCTTTGTCGGACATAAAAACTGTCATTACCTAGTACTGGCTACTTGTTTTGCAGTTGGACTGCTTAGCATTTGCGTGCTTCCAATCTACCGTGGCTGCTTGAAAATATGATTTTATATTTTTAACTGTTTCAAAAGCTGCGTCATTACCTCGTCGCATCTGTGAGCATGATCCACATTATTAGGCATCCGAAAAAGATTCCTGTTCTCTAGTGGAAACTTCCCTACCACCCTAAAAATACGATAAGAAGGCGTCAAAAATTCAGGAGAGAAAGAGAGTTCCCGGTTTAAATTTGTACTGATGGCCTATTCGCCCGTTATTTCGTCGAATATGATTAGAGATCCAAGGAACAACTCCACTATTTTTCCTTCAGAAGTCTCCACTCGCGAAGCCATACATACAAAAAGATATTGCTGAAATTTTGAGCCGCATTTACGAGGTTTTTCAAGCTAGCGCTAATCCCGGTTTAAAGCCTCAATATACTTTGCAAAATCGCCGTAAAAGATAGCACCGCTATTTGCTCCTTGCGTTGCATAAGAGGCGAGACGCGATACACCAGACGTCGAGCGCGAGAGAGAAAGCACGCGTTACGAAGAGACTAAAAGCACAGCGCGCAGAGCACGCTAGAGAGCGACGTCGGAGAATGTTGGGAAAGGAACCCACGAGGCTATCATCAGGGAGCCGATCTTGTTGTTCCAAGAAGGAAAGCACGAGGCGCCCATTTCAGCCGTCACGCAACGCTAAAGAAACACAAGCGGGTCGCGTTGCAACAGCGCGCCTTTATTACGCCTCCTGCAATAAAGCAAACGTCGGCGGCTTCGGGCCGCGGCTGAAACTGCCCACTTGGCCCTGCACTGAGCCGATGCGCCGAATATCCGAGCGGAGTAGAGAGCGAGGGCGGCGGGAAAGGGGGGAAGCTAGTAAGGTCCCCGTTGACTGCCTTCAGGGATTACGCTACTCGGTGCTTCCACCCCTGACGCTGCTAGGACTGGTGGCACTCCGCTACCTACCCCACCTCCTACCCCCCTGATCTCTGGCAGGAGTTTCTCTTTCTTCTGTCTCTCTCTGTCTCCTCCAATTCTCGTCGTCCATCGAGGGGCTTCGAAAGCCGAAACCTGCCACGGAATCTCCGCGGAGAGATTGCAGCCATCGGAATTGCAAAGCAAACGCTACGTGCCGTGGCCGCCGTCACAGCGCCAGAGGAGACACTGAGGCGGTGCAATCGAATTCGGCTCCCCGGGCGACGAAGGCCCTCTCGTGCCCTCTCCACCGTCCCCCTTCACCCATCAGGGCTGGCCAGCCGGAGAGGCCTTGCATAAGCAAGCAGGAGCAGCAGCGCCATTAAAGATATCCACCGGGCCGAGAAGATACGGAGACCTGTACGGGCGCCACTGCCGAGTCCCTAAAACGCGCGCGCCCCAATAGTATATGGCGGACGCCCCTGCCAAGAGCAGTGTCTCTTTAGTCGTCACATACCAGGGTGAGGGTGGAGAGGGAGGTGGCTTAGAGCGACGCTACGGCGATCGCCACGGAGCGCAGACATTCCGAACGACGGGGCGGCGGGAGCCAGAGTCGGCGGCCTGCGCCGGCGATAGCAGGCGCTATGCGACTGCTTTTCCGATGTCGCGCGTTTCCCTCTCACTGCGGCCTGATAGCGACAGCTCGGTGGGCCCGAAAAAGCCAAAGCCCCGTCGGTGCTCCCAGTGCGATAAGCCAGCTCGAAGGGGGCCTTGTTTGCGGGGTCACCCGCATGTCGGGCCTCCTCCGAATGCATCTTCGTGTTCCGTCTAGTTAGAGGCTGCCTGCCTGCTTCGGTGTCTGTTGGAGCATCCCTTGGGCGAAAAGAGCAGTGGAAGTAATTCTCTCGTCGCTTCGCTGCGGGCCAAAAAGAGACAAGGCACGAAGCTTCACCCCGAGTAAATGCAACGTGGAGGGATCGGCGAGGCGGTCTGAGCTGAGGAAAGACGGTGAAAAGAAAAAAATAGACAGGCAGAGGAAGAAACGGCCTACCGTGTCGTTCCTTTCGCTGCTTTTAATCAGAGCTTCGAACATATAGAAAGAAAATAGAGCAGACGCGCTGCTCCCAATCTGCAGCGACATCAACGAATGCCCTGAAGGCTAAGACGCGTCTTTCTTTGGCTTTACTCTTTCTGGGTTGTATTTTTTTACTAGAGTGTTTTTGTTGTAGCATAAGGAAAGTTGGTATATACTTCTAGCATAAAAAAAACATAGCTAAAAGCGCCACCTCTAATTGGGCGGCTCCAACTTCCATATGGCCGCAGAGACTATATAAGATGAGGAAAAACAGTGTCGCCAGTCTCTTGGTAGAGGTTGATTATCGTAGCTAACTTCACCTCGGCATATTTTTGTTTTAGTAATAAAATTGCAAAAAAATATTGGAAACTGCAATGGGCGGCATGAATTATTCACACAAGAAGCAACATAGATGACAGCTTAGATTAAAAAAAAAAAAAAGGCGCTTACAGTTAGGAAAAAAATACGGGCGAGGGCACACCTTGCTAGGATATCTTATGTGAGAGAGAACATGGCGAAAAAGTGAAAACCAAGCCATAAACGCTAAACTAAAGGTCAAAGAGACGCAAGTTATAAGAAACCGAACAGTAATTAAGGTTTAAATTGTGCAAAAAGAAAATGAATTTGTTGAGTGTTCGTTGAATGAATGCATACACCCGTAGAAGCTAGATGTATGCATAGACAAACATGATGCGTGAATCACTGTTGATGAAATTATGGTGTGTTCTCTTATTTAGCCTCTTGCAAAATATATGCTGAAAATTAAGAGAAAACGTGTTTTAATAAGATAAACTACACCAAAGGTTTGTTAGAGCCTGCCCAAACTTAATCTCATCGTGCAACATTGCAATGCGCCAGAAAGCTCTCCGCTTGGGATGCTTGTGTGGTGTAAGCACATGGTGTTTGTTTATTTCTAATAATCGCTTTTTATAACGGCTTGGATAGAGCTTCCTCAGGCAAGGGTCAATTTTCAAGCCCTGTGTTGTATTAATAACCAAACAGCGCAAAACGAAGAAAACAGTAAGTCGCCCATGCCCGCCGTTACTCGCAATTAATCTTCTGCCCATCCTGCTCATACTTTTTGATTAATTTTAAATTAAATTTTTGTTTCCGTACCTCATATCTTCCTTCGCTTCTGAAATTTGAAGGTTTTTTTCGAGCTAAAAATCAGCTCAATTATACAGCTTTCTTTCTTTATCACCTTTCCTGTTTAACGTGCTTCACCGCAGAATGTATATTGCTGCAGTGAAGCCACCTTCGGCGAGTTCGAAAATTGCAGGGAGGTGATGTATTGCCTGGACAGCACTGTGGCGTAACGAATATTTACGATGCAGATAATTAGAGATCGGATATTAGGCAAATGCCTATTTTTTTTCAACGCTTCATAGGCGCACCATTTTTACATATGAGCATGAATTAGCTGTTGACAATATGTTTAATACTCTTTTTATAGTGCCTATAAATGCCTATATTGGGTGTCAGTGCCTATAAATGCCTATTTCCGACGTCGGTGCCTAAAAATGCCCTATTTTACAGAAAAGGGGCCTGAAATACGCTGTTGTTTTGCTTTCAGATTCTGTTTGCTTTTGAATCCATTTCGGTTCTGAGTAGAACACACACATGGCAACATTAGATGACCTCGTAAGTTGGCTGTGGTGAACACTGCACCTACGCCGGCTGTGTACACAATACCAACCACGTCAGCCGAAAATATCGCAGCAACCTTTTTCCTATTTTCTGCCATTTTATCGTGGCAGCTTGTTGATGACTTTGGCTGTTAAAGTGGTAGTTGACCAGATGGCACCATATTTTGGAAAGTATACGGAGTAAGTTATAGGTTCGTCCAAATAATTCCCATTGGTTCCAATTGAAACAAACTGTAAAATGTTCCATAAACCTGCTGGAAACAGTTTACCAGATTAAAATTTCCACCTGGGTAACCTGCCTTATTTTCGTTCCTTGTGCCCCAGCCGCATGCCATCTTCATCAAATGGCATTTGCTGATAATCTTGGTGGAGCAGGCCACACAAGACAGCTGGAAGTCGTGCGTGCATACGAAAACGCATTCGTACACTCAGACCATAGAGCAAATGACTCAAACAAAAAATGGCTTCTAATGTTCGCACCTTGCTTAAGGTCCCAAATAATTCCCGCTGTGTTTTTGTTTTATTTTACGGCAGATATTGGGCGCTGAAGTTCGGAACTGTGGGCACTTTTGATAAAGTTTATAGTGCCTATTTTTCTCCGTTAGGTGCCTAAAATGCAATTTTAGCCGCCTATTTATGGCGCCTAAAACGTGTTTTTTAGTGCCTAAAAATCCGGCCTCTACTGATAATGTAGGAGAGCCAGAGAAAAAAAAATGCAACACAGAAAGGAATTCAAACGCACAGACGACATGCGTTTAAGAAGATTTACCATGTGACCCACTGCTTCTGCAATGTTCCAAGCCGAACCTTTCACGTCGTGCCGTTTAATTTTTGCCAAACATATTCCGTAACGCGTTAAGCAAGCTTTATAGCCACGAACTTTCATTTTAAAACAAGAAACTGTTGTATAGATTTTCCGCAAGTAGTCCGTCGCTTCTCGGGGCGATGCGGAAAAACCTTCAACAAAAAAACTTACAAAAATTTCATCCCAGACCAGGATTCGAATTATAACCCAAGCAAACAAAAGAGCTTCATTACTTGATGCCTTGTAAAATTGAGACGTCTTTTTTTTCTTTACTGCTACAATTCAGCTGTCGCCCCATCCTTATAAGAGGTGCATCCACACCTGTTCTCGCTGCCAGGAAAAAAATTGCGCCGGTGGAGAAAAAAAGCAAAAGAAAACAATGAAAACGTATTAATCGTAGAGACTTAAGGTAATTTTGGTAAATAAGTGTGCGCACATTAAAAATAAAGCACGAACGCTGAGTCTGCATGAATTACTCTTTTCTTAAACATAAATTATCCAGTCACCTGATGCACTGAACAAGCCCAAACCGAAACTAACAGGTGTTTCCAACCCCTTAGCGGAAGCGACAGCATGAGGGGCGGCAAGACCCAGCCTTGGTGAAGCCGAGCGCGTACCTGACAGAATTCGCGGCCAAGCTTGGCACCCGCGCCAGCACCTTGTTGAGTTATTCGTGACAAGGTAAAAGTTTAACCATTGCAAATATTTGTTTCGTGAAAACCACGTCATTTTTTGTCCAGGATACTATCGCTTGAAATGTTCTGAACGAGAAAAACCATAAAATTCCAAGAAGTACTTGCTGCCACCGTTAAGGAAGATTAGGGTTAACCCCTTCGCATCTTCTAAGCAGCTAGTATCAGTGCACACTCTTCGAATAATCGCGCGGAAAGGGAAGGCCTCTAAGTATTGGAGAAGCCCAAGCTAAGAGTTTGAGAGTGCAGAGATTTTAAAAGTTCTTCGCAATGTGCGTCATTGAAAGTGAAGAATAAATTCGTATCTAATAGTATGCGGCCAGCTTCTCCTCCTGAATCTTCGAAGAAGGCAAATCCCGCACTTACTCATTGATTAGAAAACTTTGCTTGCTATGTGCTCCTTCCGCTAAAGCTTGATGGAATTTCCATTTTCATTTCTTGCGAATGGTTACTAAAATTTTTGTTATATTTGAAAGTCGTCTTCGTCATGCACCGCAACACGTGAAACTTCTAGCTTACAAAACCCTTATTAGACCTAAACTCGAATACGCCAGTCCCATCTGGAATCCACACCAAATATACCTAACAAATGCACTCGAATCAGTTCAAAACCACGCCATTCGCTTCGTTCATTCTGCATATTCATATACGATCAGCGTTTCATCTCTAAAGAATAATTTCGGTCTCGAAAGCCTTGAATCTCGCCGTCGCGTCGCCTTCATGTGTTTGCTCCACAAATTTTTCCATAGCACTCTGAATCAATCACCTTACATTTCTCATCCGACCCGCATATCTCACCGCACTGGACACCCGTCTCAGATCGCCCGGCCTCTATCGCGCACTGCAACTTTTTCAGGTTCCTTTTTTCCCCGCACCATTGTTGACTAGAATGCCCTCCCCGCCGATGTAGCCGCCATCACGTGCCCATCTTCATTATTATCCGCTGTAACCACTTGTATCATACAGCAATGACATGTATTCATTATTGTTGAATATATTAACCCACCCCTTATGTAATACCCCCTGAAGGAGGTCTTTAAGGTGAATAAAGTGAATTGAAGTGAAGTCGGAAATGGTAAAAAATTTCTGATTTCACTCAACAGTACTATCAATTGTACTTAAACTTGTTTGATGCATATCCAGGGAGGCGAACATTTTGTTTCATTTCTTTTAATAAATTATTCTGGTCGTTTTCATGAAGTTGTCCTTAACACAAACTTGAGGCCCTCCGCTTCTCTCGCGTCCAGTTTGCTCCATCAGCCGAAACATGAGCTTTTAACAATGAATATGCATTCTCTAGGCGTATTTGTCCCCGTAGACCATCCCGTGAGATCTCCTGTGCTGAGTAGGAGACCCTTGTAACGCTACAAAAGACGAAAGAAGTTCAGTTTTCCAAAAGCTATGCTTTTTGCTTAGCACAAAGTTATTGCTCTTGTTTTAAGCATCAAGCGGCTGTTTTAGCAACTAACGAACTATGAACAGAGCCCTTTTGGCAATTGCTGTTCTATGTTTTCCTTTATCCTTTGCAAAAGTTCGCCATTAAGTGTAATAAATAACCGCTGGGATATGAGGTAACGGCTCCGAAATTTACAACCATGAAATTGCTACTGGCCGTTTTGAATTTTTGACACCAGCGAAACGACGAAGAACACTCTCTTAACGCTGCTGTTTATAAAATGTGTGGGCTTAAGCTTCACGGGTCGTAACTCTGCCAGTTTCGCGGCGTGCTCTCCCGGAGCTCACAGCACTTTTTTGCCTGTTATTACTTGTAATCTTTAGCCTGCGTGAGCGTTTTACAACTCGGTCATCAATTTTCTTTTTCATCTTCTTCATCCGGCTCCCGAAACTTTACGACCCGAATGTGTGTTGGCCCAGGCACACAACGTCATCTCATTCCGTGCCACGGCCGAAACATAACTCGAGACGACTTCGCCTCCCCCTCCCCCCTACCCGCAACCGCAGCAACACAATCCTGGCCTGAACTAACGTAGCAGTGGACGCCGAAAGAAAGTTGAGTTGAGCTGTCATGAAGAGGAAACAACCGATGGAAGGCAATTCAGCTGTTCCACAAAGAGATCGAGAGAACGGGGTCGTATAAAGGAAATGCTTCATCGTTCTCCTGAGAGTCATCCCGAAAAGCTGACTCCGCTCAACCTGCCACCGTTGTTCGTGTTTCCGCTCCTTCGCTTCGCTTTTCTTTTTCCATCTCCCGCGCTTTCCTTTGCTGCGGTTCCCCAGGGTAGCGTTATTTTCCCCTAGGAGGCCATTGTTCTGGTCCTCACGCAACCGCAGAGTGCTCACTAGTCTTCTTGCCCGTCGCCGATGATATGCTGACGTCACGGCCAGGCCGCACTGTGCCATAGAAGCGACGCAGCGCCGCTTAGCCACGCCTGGAGGGGGTTGAGGGGGAGAACAGTTTGGGGCCAAGGGGAAAGGGAAGGTCCGGGCAGGTTCCTCAGTTCTCTCCGCCACCGCATTCTTCTCTCCTGGTCCTCCTCACTCTCCATATGGACCAGGCGTCCAACAAATGGAAGGCAGAAGAGATTTGCATTCCCGGCCGCAGCAGATTTGAATCGCAAAAGACTTTCGCCCAGTGTCTGGTCTCTTCCTCAGCTGTCCTTTCGCGACGCTGGGCCGGTGCGAACGTGGACATCCAAAGGGGACGGTGGTGGAGCAATACAAAGACAAGCAGAGCATGACTGAAAGCAGGAAGGAAGTAAGAGAGAAAAGGCTGACCGCGGTGCAAAGAACAAAAAAAAACGCTGAGCGGACGCGCTTTCGTTCCGAGTCCGTCTTCCCGTACCTACGTCGTCACGCTCTTGGTTCTTCGGATGCGCGGTCCCGGCTGTGTGCTCTTGATGTCCTCCCTAGGCGGTGCTTGCAAATAACTTTTCAATGCGCCTGTGCGAACGCTTTCCAAGCGGTCGCCCGGGAGAAGAAATGATGTTTCTGAACGAGGGAAAAAGAAGAAGATGATGAAGTTCGGGGTGATTTGAGAAACAGATTGAGACAAAAAAAGTCTGCTCAGTACGAAACTCAGGCTAAGTGCATCGGGGGGGAAGTTTTTCGCGCCGATGCAAATACACTCTACTGGTATAGTTTTCAATTCATGTTGGTCTGGAGAGTATCTACTCTTTACTCCAGCTAACCAGGTCTTTTCGAGGCTTTTCTTGGTTGGCGGTAGTAGAAAAATGTTCTGAAAGTATAATTTTGCCTACACACCACGTTAAACATTCGTGCGTGTAGTATACCTGCCAGTACCGACAAACGTAATGGCGTCTCTCTCAACAACCCGAGTTCAGCTAGTATTAGTATCGCGCGCTGAGGATGTCTGCATATAGAACACACACGTATGCGCGCGGTGCATATTCACCTTTTTGAATCTTCAATTGCAACATCGTTTTACTGCTGCAATATTAATCAGCACGGCGAAAATCGCGCGACAACTTTTCCGCTCTCACTTTATTTTTTGGCCCTCATGCTCACTGATGGTAGAAGCAAATTTCGTCTCTGAATCTTCCTCAGTGACTTTCATAGTACTTCTGCGCAGCTTTAGAAAAATTGGAGCGAGTACAGTGTACTGCTGCCTAATACATACAGCGCAAGGTTGTCTGGCATAACTGAAACTCTCTAATGGTGATTTCTGCAATCTGTACGGAACTGGACCTGATGGAATTAGAAACACGGAGAGAGAGCGGCACCCAGTGAGAGGTGCCCAGGATCGCATAAAGACGCCCGTGGAGGCGCAATGTCGCAACGTCTGAGCGCAGTATCTATGGTGCGTGTTATATCATGAGCCCACTGTGTTTTTTTCTAATTCTTAGCAAGACGAATGGCGGGGAGCCTTACGGTGCCTTCCGATATTCTCAGCGAACACTAGCCCGCTATGTGCAATATCCGCGTTTCTGGAGCCGTTTTTCGCCACGAACGCAACGCAATCTTTACCATTTCGTGTTTCTGATAACAGTGTCAAACTAACTTCGCCAAAATCGGCAAAAGCCAGAAAGGGGCGTAATAGGAGATCCGAAAAAGAACGCTTTAGCAGCTACACCGGAGTGATGAAGAACAAACACCCAATCACGAGGAATAGATACGGGCACAAAAAAATAGGACATCTGGTTTCGATATCATTAGGAAGCGGTCGCCAATTTATGCGTCGGTTTCAATAACAGCTTTCAGAAACTCAGCACACTGCAGTGATGACGCAACGTTAGTTCTAGATTTTGTCCTTCATCTCACGCCTTCTTACACCGCTGCGATGTTGCAACATGACAACGCAGCGACTGGCCCAACCTCAAAGTTTTAATATATTCATGCCCATTTCATGTTATTTTTTTATTGTCCATGGTCTTCTTATAAAATGGTATTCTCTTTGAATTGTGTTTGAACTTATACAGGCCATAAGCAGGGGTTGGACTTTTCGGTTTTTATTTTTTGAAAACTCGGCACACTTTTTACTGTTTTTATCTCAGAATTAAAGTTTCGGTGTTTTTCGACGAATGTTATTTTCTACAAGTGAATTACAGACTTTTTCGGTGGTTTAATGCAGTAATCCTGTGTGGTCAAAAATGGATAGAAGACTATCTCGGTGTTTTTGTAATCGTGAGCAATTTGTTTATCAGTAATTAGCGCGCAAATGGTAGTTCTCCCACATGGAGCTGTGCTTGTAGGAGAAATTTCTATAGTCATTAAAAGAGTAATTCATGATAACTGAGACAGCCGGCAGACGAAAACGCGTTAGATTAAGTAATTTTAAGAAGTATATTGACATGTTACTGTTGGAGCGCCGCCTCTTTCCTAAAATGCTATCGCGAAGCATTTAAGTAGATTAACTTCTTCGCTAAAAACTATTCTAAGAGGTCATATGCCTCGCAAGTAACAGCAAACAGCGAGTCTGGTTTTTAATTCCTGCCTACTTAGCAAATTTGGCCTCCAGATAAACGCGTGTTCTCTCAGGCACAGAATATGGTGAGGCAATCAATTAGCACGACAACTAAGTATACGCGGAATTAAACACTTCAGCGAAAAGTTCACCGACTCGAGGAGGAACAGAAGAAGTGTGTGCGAACCTCTCACGGCGAGCGGCCTTCTTTCCTCCCCCCCCCCCCCCCTCCATTTTTTTTCTCTGCTCGCACTCTAAGCTCGCGCAAGTTCGCGTCTGTCCCGTTGCTTAAGAACTAGGATTTGTAACACATTAGGAAAAGAGACGGCTGTCAGAATCTAATTACTCGAGGCAGGACCATTAAGAATGCAGGAGATTTGATTATCCGCTCTGCGCGGGCCGCTCGCTCTCGAGAGAAACAAAAGGAAATAGTGAAAGGAAATATATTCGTGGCACACGTAACGATGCGTGGAAAAGTCTTTTACTTCGCGAGCTCGACGCCGTTTTAGCGCCCCTTAACGACGCGCTGCTGACGCCTTCTGGCAAGAAGAGCTGAGCAATGCAGCTCTCAGTACCAGACGGAAGATTTCTCGCCGTGCCGTGAGGGTGAGGATACTTCGCATTTCAATAGTGCCATCGTGCCAAGTGTGCTGCAGGTTTGTTTGTTTGAGCAAACTTTTCTTCCCATATAAAAAAAAAGAAATGAAGAAAAAAAACATTGACACTGATCAAGAAAGGCCCAAAGGCTGAGAATTAAAAGATGAAAAAAGAAAACGAAATGCACTAAAAAAAACTTTGTTAATGTACACATGGTCACGCCGACTTACTCTGACCGGCTTTGTGAAACAAGTCAACCAACGTTTAAAATATAATCCGCAGTGCTACATTGTGCCAGTTATCAAGAACAACTAAAGTGATGCAATAATTCAGTTACAGATTGAAATAGGATCTTCTCGAGGCTCTAGGCTTTAACCATTAGTAGGCTATGAGCAAATCATCCCAAAAAAACTTTGAGGTTTCCTAGCAACAATGACGTCCTTCAAGCACTTTAGCTGTATGTGAGATAGCTGTCGATAACGCGTCCTATTTCCTGATTCTGTCATTGCCTGAAATCTCTAAGGGTTCTCTCTAGCTTTACAGCTATTTTCTTAAGGTCTAAATATGCATTAGTGATGAAAAAATAAGACTTCGTGAATAATACGATTGCCTGCAGGATTTAGCGAATGCGGCTTCCAGAATGCGGCATCTGAATCCCAGATGCTACAGCTCAGCTATACAGCGCAAAATGCCACTTATGCAGGGCAAACCTATGACTCCAGTAGCAAGATGCAATATCACTTAGACCGATAAAAATGTTAAAACAGAAAAATGTGCTCGAAATTTTCTCACGATGGCCTGTACTTGCGTCCGCGAGCGAGAACTGCGCAAAAGGCTTTCAGATGTCTACGCACACTTCATGCAGTACTGTAAGCCATTTTTTTGGAGAACCTACACTTGTAGGTGTAGTAGCAGTATTGGTTTATTACCAAAAAAATTAAAAGGAAGGAACAGACGTTTGCAGCCGCGGCATTTCCTAATATCTTAAGCTCCCGTGCTACGACTGGCGGAATTAAAGGGACAAGGAGAGGATAGCAATAAGTACAGAGGGGAGCAATAGCGAGAAAGGACAATGAAGGGGTTTATCTCCGTACAAAAGTTAGCGCATAACACAAGACAATCTCAAGAAAGGTGAACAGGATAACGCGCTACTGACAACTGATTCTTTATTGAAAGAAACATGTAACATATAGGCGCACCGTCACACCACCTATCAGCTGCAGCAAACGTCAAAATGATGTAAATGGTCATAAATGCGATAAAAGACACAAAGACTTAAAACATGACGTAGCTAAACAAGATAAAAGCGGCGGAAGAACATTAAAAAGCATGACACGTGGTGTATAGGGTTTATAGACTATTTACATATCTACAAAATTATAAAAAGGCGAACAAGTTAGCGCAGCTCGCGCATGAGTGTCCATGCACTGTGCGAATTATAACCGTACGCGAGCGGCCACTGCACATATTTACAGCGTAGAAACCCTGTATATGCAAAGCCGCGTGCAAGTAGCGTCCTTTCGCTAATGGATGCTACGTGCGCGCGACATTGTATATACAGTGTTTCTGTGCTATAAATATGTGCAGTGGTGGCACGCGCGAATTTTGTAACGATTCGGGAGAGACAGATTTCTCGAATTAATCGGGACGAATCTCGCGGAACGTTCGTAGTTTCGCCAGAAGCTTGCTTCCAGACACATGTTGTGTGTAGGTCCCACTAGCTGTTGAAGACTTTTTCATCTACATGGCGTGAACATTAACGGCGGGTTCAAGAGAGTCATAATCAACCGTTTTATTCGATGGTCCACTGGTAAGGTGCTGAATACGATAAAACCTGTGCGGTCAGCTTGCGTCATTCAAACCCTTGTGGGTGGAGCTTGGCACTCGTAAAGACACGGTATAATAAGCTAGGCTTTAGCGAGCACCGTTTTAACATGGCTGTGACGCACTCGATATCAGCACTAATCGTGAGTTGGTGTCTTCTTCCAAACATACTATTCGCGTACACTGCGTTGCCATGTAGCGAGAACTCGTGGGGGCCAGGTTTGGTGAATTGGGGCTCGCGCAGCATGAGATATCGGGTACTGATGTCCTAGTCGCCGAGATTTCTACAGCAAATCAACTTCATGTAATTCGTCAATCATCAGCCAAAAACGCGAAAATTTTCTCCAAGAAAAAAATTAGGTCGCCTCCAGCAAGCGACACTGCCTTCAGGTGCGGAGAAATGCTTGCTGATATATCCTTCGGAGAAAAAAAAAAAAGACTTTTAGTGTAGCTGGAAACCCTCATATATCGCTAAGTGACTATCTATCGAGAGAGCGTGCGAGAAACCGGGCTGAGACAGTAAAAGACAGAATCGAGTGAAGTGTGCCAACTTGCCCCGCAACTTTCCTAGATGTTAGCAGACATATGTCGTGTAAGTTCGCAAAATCGGGATCCTGGTTGAACGAAAACAGTCCTACACACAGACTGCAACATTCTCTCACGAAAATTATTATATATAATGACAGCCACGTTTTATACAAATCTGTTAGTATATTTATGATTTCACATTTGAAAAATGCTACAAACAAAAATTGGAGGGACACACGAGCCCCGGCTTAAGGGTATGACGCGATAGCTTTGATGGGGTAATGGCCATATGTGCGGAATTGGTCATTCTCGACATTACATTCATAGATCCCCCGGGAGTTATCATATCACTACTGGCGCAGTAGTGCAGCGGTTAAGTGATGCGGCACTTACTTGCGATGGCAGATGCTGCCGCCGGTAGGCGCCACATATGCGCTTGCGCCATAAATATTCATCATCATTGTATGTATTCTTTCTTGCAAATGGTGACGTTCTTTCTCCTTGCACACAAAGAACAGAAACTTGCATTACACATCACAAACCTTGCTAAATCTAACCGCCGCGGTGGCTTAGTGGTTATGGTGCTCGGCTGCTGGCCCGAAAGACGCGGGTTCGATCCCGACCGCGGTGGTCGAATTTCGATGGAGGCGAGGTCCATGTACTGTGTGATGCAAGTGCACGTTAAGGAACCCCAGGTGGTCGAAATTTCCGGAGTCCTTCACTACGGCGTCTCTCATAGCCTTAGTCGCTTTGGGAAGTTATACCCTAATAAACCTAAACCTTGCTAAGTCTGAGAGACGCTACTCACAAAAATTCTCACGCGCATAGTCAAGAAGGGTTTTGAAAAACTATCTTGGAGTCCAGCTTATCATCGCATAGCAGTGAAAAGCCACTGTACTATTTACTTAAGGCGTGATTAATTCATGAATGGTAACTATTTCGTTCCATCCGCACGAATACAAAAAGAGTTTCCATCATGCTCACTGACATTACAGACAGCTCAGACAGGTTTAATTCTTTTTATCGTAGCTTCATCAGCCGAAAGCTGGCGACGCACCCAGAAGGGAAGAACCATTGAAATGTTCGCAATTCCTCGTGTCGCGCTTGGGGATGAAGGAGTGCTTTATCATTTCCCAAGTGGGAGCGCCGTAAACCGAAGGGAATGACCGACGCGCGACAGATGCAACTTACCAGGAGATAAAAAATAAAGACGGAACGCACGGTCCTTATGCTAATCAAGCCTCCTCGCTGTCTAGCGCCATCTACGCCATCAGTTTCTTTCGTCTTTTCGCACCCCTCTTCCTGTCAGGCAATCACAGGCAGACATAAAAAAGAACGCTTACTTGTGTTCCAGAGAAATAAAAAACAAACAAAGTAAAAGAAGTGACTAGAAAGGAAAGGAAAAGAGCATTCGAAGCACATCATCGTCCTCCGATTCGCCCGACGAGCCGAGAGATGACTTCGCGACATCCGGCACCGAGATCTCGAAATAAAGACCCTTCACGACCCGAGCTTTTCAACGTCGAAGCCGTCAAGGTTCATTTGTCGAGTTAAAACACAGTTAGAGACAAAAGCGTCGCCCGTCAGCCGCGTACGGACCGAACGAGCGAGAGAGGAGGAAAGAGCGGGCTCTCGGGTTCGGCGAGCACGGCTCCGTGGCGCAACCGGTCGAGAGAGCGCAGGGACGCGCTGAGCTCGCGAGGGGAGGCCCAAGAGCTGCGCAAACTAAGTGAACGCGTAAGGAGAAAGAGGTGGAGGAGGAAGGGGGAGGGGGAGAGAAGGAGGCCGCACACACGTTCGGTGAATACTGAGCGCATTTGCACATGACTCACACAATCGGCTTTCCCACATCAACCCCGACCCGTCTCCGCGCTCAAGTGGGCGTATTGTGCGCAGCGAGCGGGCACGACCGCCTAGCCAAGCCAAGCCTAGCCAAGCCCCGCCACACTGCAAAGCTGCCCGAAGTTCTTTTAGAAGTTCGCGCGTACGTCCTCTGCCACGTCGTCGTCGTGTTACTCAGACGTGCCTCGTTTCACGGCAGAATATTTTGTTACGCGCGGATAGCTATATAGAGACTCTCTCGGAACGCACCGCTCAGTGCAACGCTGTGACGCCATAAGCGGCTTCGCCGCGTCGTTGTATGTAGATGGTTCCTTTACGCAGCGGATGGTATCCCGTGTCCTCCCGATCCCAACAACGTTTCATCATTTCGTTTTTTTGATCGGGAACGCGCGGGTTCTCCTGTTCTCGCCTTGCATACTGCTGTATAGGCGAGACATTACCTTTTTATTGATATTCTCTGCCCTCGTTCGATCGTGGTCGCCATGCACCACGGAAACAAATAATTCGGGATGTAGACACCCTACGCCCTTTTACTCTTCCTTTAGCTCCCCATCGCATCCGCCTGCCTTCCCCATCGTTCTGCGTTACCGTGGCCATAATAACACGCTGCTGTACGGCAAACCCCGCATTGTCGTGGCTAACTCGAATGCGCTCCGCTCTTTCCGCCCGTTGTAGCTTCCGATGGAACAACAGTAGAAGGTGCATTTTATCCTGGTCCAAAGAATGCGAGGATAAAAGAGGGCGGGAATATATATAGAAAGAGAGAAAGAAAGAGACCATGCGTAGCCGCGTATACAATTTTATGGAGTGGGTGCATAAATCAATGCGTAGACACCGAGCGCCGTCCTCCCGAGCGGCCGCCTTTTGCTGTGCTTCGATTACTTCTTTTCTTCCCTCATTGCTCTTTCATTCTTTTTCTGTTCTTTATTCCGCCTCAGTCGCCACCGTTGAAATGCGGTCGTGATTTCTTTGTTCTTCTTTCCTTTGTTGTCATCTGCGGCGTCGTCTTTTCGACACGCGCGCACGACATATAATTCACTGCGAGCGAATGCTTTTCAACTCAGCGCGGCATACACGCACGCAAAAGACAAGAAGGCACGTGCAGAGGCCCGTAGACTTGCGTATGCGAACACATGCGCCCCCCCCCCCCCCAAAAAAAAAGAAAGAATGGACAAAAACATTGAGATGCTAAAACACAGCGCGCGGCGCAGCTCCGGGCTTGGCTTTCACTTCCGCCGCGCTCGAAACAAACGGCAGCGATACAACAGCGACATTAGGTGTAGCAATTTGTTTCGGAGTCACGCACGTGCAAGCAGCGTGCGTTGACACGGGTAATATGCAAGACCTGGCCGCTTGGCGAGGCGGTATTTGCGTAGAATCTATCCGGTCACGTTGGTGCTCGAAGTAGA
This sequence comes from Amblyomma mixtum, assembly GCF_055824585.1. Taxonomy (NCBI): domain Eukaryota; kingdom Metazoa; phylum Arthropoda; class Arachnida; order Ixodida; family Ixodidae; genus Amblyomma; species Amblyomma mixtum. The sequence goes on along the minus strand of NC_143017.1, from coordinate 82,027,561 downwards.
ATGTGTAGATGATGTTGACAGATATCCGGAAGATTTATGACACGGCGCTTAGGAATGATGGGCATTGTGCGAGGTGATGTTTCCCACGCGAATCTTTGTGAATCTGGTCGTAGTGTGCAAGTCTGCACTTAGTGCAATTTTTTTTTCGGGACTTGACCTTAAGAGGAACCTGTGGGCGAAGTTATCTTCACACCATAGCAATCATGCTTAAATGTGCTGCTCAGTACATAACTGTAGTTAGTCACTGCTATTCGTAGTCAGAAATATAGATGTATACACGCATGCGCTTAGATGAAAAAATGTTATACTAAGCCACAAGTGATGAGGCTTAAACGCTATCGTGTGTATCTTATGCGAAGGCGACATTTTTAAGTCCCACTACAAAATCGTCACAGAAATGGTCGACAGGTGACTGGTACTTTGCTACTCAGGGTGGCCATGTTGTGTATTATAGGTATCGGATATCCTCACATTGTTACGAGATGGCTATAAGCCATCTCACAACAATACAAGCCATCACGCAAGCTCTGCACCTCCACCAAATGTTACGTGACGGCAGGCCGATGAAGACGGAACATGAAGGATGATGATGACATGACTTTAATGGCGGTGACGACCTGGCGCAGGCGCCCCCACCCGCGCCCCTGCACAATTCGTCGTCTTCTAGCCCGCCGCACGACCCAGGGCCACCGAGAGATCATCCCGATCACGAACTTCTATAGAATTAAGAATGGCGTAGGCGATGAAACACAGCACATGGCGATAGGCGTGATAGAAGGGGTTCAAAGAGAATATGAAGGGTTTGCCGTCACGATGAAAGAGATGAGCAGATGAAGCCAGGTCCTCGAAGACTGAAGAGCCACCAGTCACTAGAAGCCAATGCCGAGGCCCGTGGACGCATCAAACGGCAGGGCTGGGGTGCTGTGTTCTCATGGGTGGGTGGATTGTCAGAAGGGTCTCAGGTCAGTGGCGGCGGTCTGAGATCAGTGGCGGCGTGGGTTGTCGTGTCTTCTGAGTTCTTATGTGTGGGCAATCAATGGGGTCTCACATCAGTGGTGGCGGTCTTGGATCAATGAGGTCGTAGTCATGTCGTCGTGTATTCAGGTCGGGGCTTAGGGCGGGGCGAACGAGAACGGCGGAGTCGGGTCATAAGTGGCAGGCTGGGGTAATGCCGGGATGTGTGAAACCACGAGCACTCCACAGAAGACATCGGCGGTCAGCATGACTCTGAAGCTCCTGCACCGTGATGGTGAAGGTACCCAGCACCTCTACCAAATGTTACGTGATGGCTATAAGCATCATAGGATAGACGTCTTGGGACAGTCGCACAGCACACAAGCGCACACCACAGCGTCGTCTTCGTTCCAGAAACACTTTGTCGTCCTCCCAGCCTCCGTAGCAATATGACTGCCCCGCAGTCATCGCACAATTCTTCGGGAAATGACTGCCCCGCAGTCATCGCACAATTCTTCGGGAAACGAGCGTCACATAAGTTGTGAAAGCCGTTGACAGACTGCTTAGCGCTCGGTCCAGCACTGGTTTTAGTTGATACCGCTCACTCCTCTATCGCCTCTGTCGTGTGCGCGGGGCGAAGCGCGCAGCCGTGTACATCTTAGTTATTAGGCAGTTGTTTCGGGTGACGACGATAACGAAACGCTCAAGATGCGATGCAAGAAATTGACTGTCTCCAAGTGTCATGGAGGGCGGTATATGTTCAAAAGCAGTCACTGCAAACAGTTTCCAGGCACTGGTGACGGAGCAAAGGCAATAACGTTAATGTGCGAGTATGAGGGCGAAGGGCATGACCACGATAGTCATGGCGCAACTATTCTCGTGTCTCTGTCCCAGCTGTCGGTGTAAAAGGACCTACTTTTGTCACACTGAGCTGCAAGTGCATGCAGGAGCCCGCCTCGCAATACGGGAAAGGGGGGGGGGGGGGGTGCAGGAAGAAGAAAACATAGTCATTAGAAAATTCTCTTCCGAAACACGTACCAGCTAGCTCAACAAGTAGTTCAAAGGACTGATGCTTACGTTACACGATTTCTACCACTATCTTTGTTTTTCTTTTTCCTTTACAAGCAGTGAGGAAACGTTGATGCATGGTAAGCTATTCAGAAATCACATCATTCCAGCTGCATAAGAATGCCTGGGAGCTACACAGCCCGCCTTTACATGCTATTCCACGTTCCTTTTTAGCTAGCAGAATTCGTGTAATGCCTTTTGTTAGCCGACCAGGCGCCACAAACCACGTTTTCTCCGCAGCAACCCGAAAGATAATAAAGTCCGCGACGACAGAAAAGGGCCAAGCTCCCCAGACCCGCGCTCAATAAAGCCGGCGCCGCCACACTCCGCGGCAATCACTTCCACTGACGTTCTCGACACTTTGATAATCGCGCACTTGTGAGTCGCGGTGGCTGGATAATGAGACACGAATTTCTATTTGTGCTTCTCCTTTCTTCGTCTTTTGCTCTTACCGCCCGCGGCGCTACAAGTTGGGGGAGGAGGCGGACCCTGGGCTGGGTGCTAGCGCGCGTGCCCGGTACGTGGTGGGGGCTGCCCGCTTAATATGCCGCCGCGGGCGGCAGGAGCAGCAGAAGCGACAGCGCTGCCCGAGCCGTCACAAAATAAGGTCAAGCCCGGGACACGGCTCCTGACTGCAGCAGCGGGGGCATTTGCCAAGGCAGTACGCGGAAGCAGCAACGGCGAAACAAGACAAAGAATAAAGCGGCATCCATCAACGTCGTCCCAGCCGCCGTGGCGGCTGCCCCTAGTTCCCCTCGGAGTGCAAATGGACGTCGGTGGGCGGCGGCGAAGGCAAGAAAAATACGCGTGCCAACCGAGAGGCTGCCACGGCTGCTGCCGGCAGCCGGCGGTGGCGGTCGCTTCGGAAGCGCCGGGATAGGTACTACACGACACGGCCCGGAGGCCCGAGTAACTCTGGACGGGCTGTACTGTGCCGCAGACAGTCATGGGTGCAAGGCGTCGACTGTGTACAAGCCTTCTCAAGCCCTGCCGATGATGTTTGTATCACATGAGACACAGTTAATGAGATGAAAGCCGAATTTCGCGCCATATTTAATCTTGCTCTATGTACTCGGTTCTGTGTTGAGAGTCCGCCTCGATACACTGACTCGAGTCGTCAGGAAACTCAATCATTAACACAGTTTGGGATAAATTTTGTACAGGTTGTTTTGCACCGTGAACACAGCTAATTAGGTTAACTTGGTAAAGCCTTTAGGCCAGCTGTTGCAGTGTTTCTGAAAAAAAAATTGGCACGGGTGGCACGTGCACTTCCAAGGCAGCAAGAATACAAAGGGGGGAACTGTTCCCTACACCTTCACTTCTTGCGTCCACACATTTCGTTATAAAGCAAGACAAAAATCAATAGCAATCTAATCATCATCGTTATCACCAGTATAACTACACCCACTGCAGGACAAAAAAAAAAAAACGCGTCGTATGCCAGCTGCGGCTACCTTACCCCTGCAAAATTCCTAATCCTAATCTCTTTCACTGGCCTGACTGTCTGCTGCCCCATGGTACGCTTTTAATCTCTTGGAATCCATCCCGTCGTGAAAGATGAGAAACATGTGGGGACACTGCGAGCAGTATAAATAGATAAGCGTGTACCTTGCTACGGTTTCAGCAACTGCGTTCTTCAACAACCAGTAGCGGTCAGCTTCACTGGCGTCCTGTCTTTTAGAAATATATTAAAGTCGCTCATGCGCCCTACTGTGTGTTTTACAGTTAAGGTCCTGCTGGAAATAGGTGGCGAGCAGCCGGGATCTGAAGGTCCAGTCAGTAATTTCTCTGTCTCAGTGGATCTCTCAAAAGCCCGTCTCTAGGAGGCGTCACATACGCAACATACTCGAATTACGTTGTTCCCATCCTGTTTATTTATTGTCCGCATCTAAATCGCGAATACCGGACGACGTGGTCGCAGTCTGAACGCGTAATAAAACATCATAGGCACATATCATCCAAATACACGACACCTAGTTTCCTGCGGCCCATCAGAGGGATGCGCAAACCACAGCAATGCAAACGATATGATATGAGCGCAAGCATGAGAGACAGCGGTGCTGAGTCGTTGAAATGAGGATTTGTTGACGGGGAAGCGTCCGTGTAAGTCGCAACTCTTCTAAGTACCCTTTCACTGCACTTTCCAGTTACTTTCCAAGAACAGCCCAAATTTGCTACCTGGCTTCGAACGAAGTACGGAGGCGGAAAGAAAGGCGATGCAGAGACGCGCGAAGTTGCTCAGTGCGAATTGTCGTGTTTCAAATATTCATCTGAACGTCAGCCGGAAACCGGGGTAAGTTAATGACAATGTTAGCAAAAGTGAACTAGTAATGCAGTTGTTACCATCTAAACGCGGGTGATTCGTAGCAAGACGGCAGACCGAGTCGCGCCGCTCCAGTGGAGCTGACGTATATACCTTCTCCTCTCCGGGGCTACACGGTGCCGTGAGCAGAACGCAATCAACGGCCGCTTGCAGATCTACTGGACAGCATAGGGAAGGGGGGGGGGGGGGGGGGGACTGCTGCAGAAGAAAATAAATGCGGGAAAAAAACGGGAGCCACGCCTCAATCGATGAGCGCAAGCAGCAAAACTCGACGGGGGTTTAGGGGCACGTGCGCCTCAGAGCGGGAAGGCAAAAACAGGGAAGACGGTTACGATAACACGGGAATAAAGGAGCACGAAAAGGGGAGCGGTACCTGGGGGAGCGGGGCCAAGCGGGAAGGTTAGGGGGCGGCTGGGGGGGAAGACAAAAGCGATCATGCAGGGCTTCCCAGGAGAGGACGTGCCTCCGGGAAGACGGGAGAAAAGATCGGGAGCCGCACCAGCCAGGCTCGTGCGTGAACGCGTGCCCTGCTCCCGAGTCCTGTCAGCCTGCGGTCTTGGTGCGCCCGCTCTAATGATTGAATCGTCTTAAAAGCCCGCCCCCGCCACAAATTCCCAGGGGCACCCCTTTGACGCTGCAGTGCCGGGAATGCCGTCTTCCTCTATTTACTTTCCCACGTGCCCGAGACCCCCTTGAAATCCTTCTTTTCCCTCCTTCTTCCCTTCTTCCCCTCGCCTCAGTTAACCCAGAAAAAGCCGGACAACAAGAAAAAGCGCGCAGCAAATTACGAGTAATAACTTATCTCGCTTTCTCAGGCTTGTGTACAACTCCCACCCTAATCTTTCCATTTGATCTTTTTTTTCTTTTTTTTTCTTTAGAATTGAGACGCGGAAGTGAGCAGACTCGAACGAAGAGGTCGTTGCTCGCAAGGTATGCGCTCGCACAAATGGATCGAGGGAATCGTATTAGAAATCTTAGGTTTCTTTTAACTTTGTTTATTTTTTTTATTTGAAGAGTCCTTTCTTGAGATAAAATGCCCTGAAGGGCCGCCTAGCTTTTCGATTGCTCCTCATTTTTATTTTCTTCACCCGACTCTGGATTAGCAGTCAAAGTTGGATCGATAATGAGAAAGTTGGTGGCCTATCGCTGGGTTGAACTTACCTTTGTGATTTACTGTAGCCTTAAATGGCCACAGCTCTTCCTGGTTTGTTGTTCATTTTTAATTTTATCTCTCTCTCTCTCTCTATATATATATATATATATATATACAAAGGACATGAAATTTTCCATTTGGTCCCTGAGTAGAAATAGCAGTAACATTTACAATATTTAAAACTTTAGCTGCCTTTAATTATGAAACAAAATTTTTATTACATACACATAAAGCTGCAAAAAAAAAGAAATAGCAACGAAAATATTCCACTCTCTACAGTGCAAAGGTAAAATTTAAAGAATGCCATCGCAAAGAATAAAACGAACCAGAAAAGAAACAATGCTTTAAACGTTAACGTTTCAAGCGCAAGCAGTTACGTGAAAAATAAGCTATGCAAAGGATGAAAAAAAAAAAAACTATGGGGGAACGTTGGCAGCCTAAAATGAGCTAGGGGAAAGACTTTGTTGCGCTACTTCGACTGCCAATGACTGCCTATGTTTGCTACGGCTGCACCGCTTGGGAGCCATCCTCCTCCACTAGCTGCCGCACACTGACTGACGACGGAGCAGCGCTCCACGATGCCGCGCCGACAGCTCCACCTGTCGACGAAGATGACGTCACATTTTAGCAGCTGCGCTCGTCGATGAGTCACCTCAGGCGCTGGATGCAACGCCGGACGGACAGGAGAATGGGTCATTAAAGGCTTTCGCCTTAAACCAAAAAAAAAAAAAGTGCAAGATGGTGGGAGCTGCATTAACAGGCCTAGCATCACTCTACTCTTGACTGCTAAACGCGTCCATGCAGCACCTGAGGAAGTGTACTCAGCACGGAGCTTTTCTTTAGAGCTGAACTAAAAACTGCAACGCTCAACCCTCCTGCATTGAATTAGGCAACAGTGTACACTAGACACCTATTTGCGTAGCTCCTTTCTTGACAGTTTCGTCGGTTGCTTGGTTCTTTCCGTCAGGTCAAAGTCTCCAAAACCTCCCTTCGATATAACTGCCTCCTGACTGCGAACGTAATACGTCAACTGCGTCCTCTGTGGATATGGATAATTTTTACCGGAACTTCATTTCCCTGCTTTTGAGAAAGTGATCTTGTTTCCTTGCCGCATTCGTTCCGAGCATAAAGTTTCTTACTACTACCTAGAGGGAAAGCTGGCGGCGCTGCACTTCAGCCAACATGGACGCTCAAAGCATCATGGGGCGGTGAGCTACTTGTTGCGGCACAGTCGTAGTTTTTCGGGAACATAGAGTGGCAGTACTAAGGGGTTTCATTCCGAAAACGTAGTTCGTGTGTGCGCAGACGACTTTCGCGCGAACGCAGTGTGCAAAAGCCATAGTAGTGAAGACGCGACGACACACGACGCCAATAAAAGGTTTTACTCTTCCGAAATTCCATTAAAAAACCTCTTAAAGTATCTAAACAACAACATTTTTTTTGAAAACATATTTACTTTTAAAAGTGCGCCTGTTAATTACGAAATATTAGTTTTTTTAGTGTTCATTACTTGGCCAATAGGAAAGCTAGTCATCTCTTATTTTAGGCAAACTTTCCACTTAAATGCTTTTCTGCTCGTTTGTTGCAATCATTAGACAAGATATTGAATGTTAGGACGTTTGTAGCTATCAAACAGCTTTATTTTTTTATTATTTTTTGGCCAAAAGTTACAGTTCCGCAACAAGTAGCTCACCGCCCCATGATGCTTTGAGCGCCCATGGTGGCTGAGGTGGTCACGTGGTGTCTCCACGCAAACTCCCATAGACGGCTTGCCAGCTTTCCCTCTAGGTAATAGTAAGAAACTCTATGGTTCCGAGGCCTCACCGACTTAGTGTCGCGGCCGCGTATGAAGAACACCCATTGAAAGCTCACCGCGTTTAATTTTTCCTTTCAAATGACTGTACCATCCGCAAGGACTCAAGGCTGCTGCCTCAGACTCTCCTTCCCTCGAAGGGGCGATTGACTCAGCTGCACAGATGTCATTGACGTTGCGCTCTACGTACATACATCTACAAGCATATGAACTAATGCAGTATACATAAGCATGCAACCATATGGCCATTAGAGCACGCATGAAGAAGAAAAAAAATTCGAGGCGACACTTAAGCTCCGCCTTACGGGCATGGCGCGATAGCGTAATGGGTTAACTGCCATATATGCAGAAGGTTATTCTTTACATTCATATATCCCTGGGAGTTCTTAATCAAAAATAAAATGAAAACAAAGCAAACAATCCACGTCCTAAACTTCACTACGACTGATGCCTCAGCTTTCCTGAAGACTCCGAAACACTGTAAAAGAAGACACGAGTCATCGGATGTCTCAAACGGAACTTAACGGTGAAGACTAATTTATAATTTAGATCGGCACTTGACAACCAAAGCTGTCGAATCGAAGCATCAAAGAAAACTGCGTGCGAGGACACGGGCTGGGGTTACAGTAACAAAAAAAAGTTATAGACTATATTATAATTTATTGAAGCAAAAGAAATTCATCATTACGGGACTGGATCGGCGAATGGAGAATTAAAGATCGAAAATTTAGACAATTTATACTTTTGTCGGGGATGTAAAGCCTATCGCTGTCGCACATATAGTCACGGTCACCGCACACTGCTGAAGAAGGCAATTGACCGCATTTGTGAACATTCCTTGGAATTGCCCAAAATTATGGTAGAGCAACTAAGACAGTGAATCAGGGCGTCGTATCTTTAAAATTATCCCGAAAATACCTTTAAGACTGGACAGAGTCAAAGGAAGGAATTAAAGTAACTGACCACAGAGTAAAATGCCCCCTCGATTGATCAGAATAGTACAGCTTAGCCAGAGACCCACACCACACTGGACATTGTGACGGCTGCTTTGCACAGACAGGAAACAGGGTACAGGGTAACAAGAGGACTATTAATAGAAAGTGATGGATTCAGTCATAATGAAGGCCTTGCTAACCTTTTGTGGGAGAAAACGAGGTGGTCAGGTGAGGTTATAAAATATGCTGGCATATTATGGCTGTGGAGGGCGTAGGACAGGGTTCATTGGAGGTCACAGAAGAATATTTGTCATGAAGTAGATTTAATGACCTTACTGGCAGCTGCGACATCGCTTAAACTTAAGTGTCAGTCTAGTAGTAAATAAACCCCATATTCCTCTCCCTGAGGCCTGCGTGCCGTGCCGGAGAGGGTAGGTCTGGGCCCGTTACTTGCACTTGGTGAAATATTCAGAAAACATTGGAAGCGGTAAAAATTGGACAGAAGGTAAGCTGGTGAATGAACACTTCGTCCGGTACCACTCAGCTGCCAAATAAATCAAGACGCGCTTTTGAGTACGGTTTCCATACTCGAGAAGATAGTCAACAGCGGTTACCTTAAACCAGCATGTATACATCTTGTAGCGGCCTACCACTCTGTCTAAAGATAGCACAGCGAGAGTTTACTCTTGCCCAGTGCACAGCATTAAGCACGAGGCTTATTTATGATTATGGCAGATCGAACCGAGGAATCTTTAGTGAACAGGCGCTCTGTTGGTTCGTATCCCTCGCTGAGCATCCTTATATGCTTTTCGTACGTGGTGAAGTATAACAGTCAACCTCTCTTACGTTGGGTTGGCTGAAAAGTTTGAAAAAAGTAATAAGCTCCCGCCTTGACTGTCGACAGATGGCGCTTTACAGTAGGGCAAAGTTTCGGTGTTCAAAAAATTCCGCCTGCCAGCACTCCCTACAATCAGCAGCAGAGTGCGCGCCTAAAGAAAGGTGTGCGTTTATTAAACAAGAGGAAAAAATGATTTTTTTTAATGCGATAGAATTAGAGTTGCCGTCACACCAAAGCCCCGCTGATGTCCGAAACGAAATTCGCTGATTGGCCCAGAGAGGTCAGGTGACCTTGTGACGTCATCACATTCTGCCCACCGTGCAGGTGGAAATTAATGTCTGCTTAGAACCTGCCCGCCGCGTTCTAGTTTCTAGACAGCAGCCTAGATACAGAATAGAAATAAGAAAATCAGGAAAAATGTGATATATCCACACGTCGGCACCGTCACAGCATAGCGGATGTCTGCTACTGCATCCAGTGGTACAAATATGGCGGTTGATGGGCCAAAAATTTCAAAGAAACCGACGCAAACCGACGCAACCCGACGCATAAGTTGCAACAGAAGCTGCGACAAACGTGAAATCCAGGGCTATCGCATTCCACTCTAACTGTGACTGAAGCATCCTCACGGCGTTTTGCCTGCTAAAGTAGCGAGGAAGGGGGGTGTTAGTTGATTACGCGACTAACTGTTGTATGAGAAGGGTAAATTCCTCTTCCGCAGTATTTGAAGCATACAGCTCATTTAAGAGCTCTGTTTTAAGTGTGCATGCACACTGTTTTGTATAATACTTTATTCGCCTTCTATTTTCCTCTCCTTACTTTGTGATCCGCTTCCTGTTTAGTGCTTCATGATTGGTCTTTCAGGTTTAACGTATCAAAGCGTCTCAGGCTATGAGGAACGCGGTAGTGGAATGCTCCGAATAATTTCTAACTCGCGTCTTTTGGGTCAGCAGCCGAGCACTAAAACCACTGAGCCACCGAGGCGACCCCTATTCGCCAAGCGTAGAGCATCAAACCAGACCTGATTGAGGCACTGTCTTATATTTCATTTGCATGCTCGCCATCTCCCTTTTTTGGACGTAGCGTGAAACGAAAAGAAAACAGGCGCAGGCGTTCCCAAGAGCTGCTTGGATGATGAGCCCTTCACTGCCGGTGTTGTAGCGGTTATTACGCCAGATTAAAATGATCAAGTGGGTGATCAAACATGGCGCTCGAATGTAAGAAGAAATGAACGAAATAAATGCAGTAATTCGAGAAAATTCGATGGAAGAGAAAACTGGACAAATTTGCAACAAAATTTTTAAAGAAAAAATACACAAACCATAACAGCTAAAGAGTTGATTAAAATTACGCTCAGGGAAAAGAGGCGTCAAAGCCATTGCCAGTCTGTTTAAAAAGGCACTCAGGAAAACTGCAGCAAACTTTTGCTCGCAGTAAAAATTAATTAAATGCCTGTTCCTGGCCACGTTGTGTTACCAAAGAGGCATTTATTGCTGAAAAATTTACATTTTAAATTTTTTTCTGTTACTAGATCAAAATCATGACATAAACAGCTAAAAGTGCTCCGCGATCATCGTAAGAAGTGAAAGGCGGATTAGCCCAGACTCCGCGCCTAGAGAACTATGTAGGCGCATCAGTGAAACAAGCGCCTTTGTAATGCGGTAATCTATCGAAGCAAGACAAATTAAATATCTCCTCAGCGCCCCCTTAAAGGGCGCTTCAGTCATCGTGAGAATGATGGAAAAAATACGAAATCCTTATTCGCCTTTCATATTTTGGACGATGTCATTCAGGTTGTAGCATATCCAAAGCAATAATAATTAAAATATAAAAAAATATATATGCTTTAGTCGAGTGTTCTTAGATAATCGTGTGTATTGCTTAGTTTGTCACAAAAACAAAAACCCCGGAGCTCAAATTACACGTCATAAATTGTTTTAAAGAGTGCATCGTTCATTTTTTGCGAAATTTCATGCCAGCAATTGTTCGGCATTCAGGGGTTTTTGAAATTCATCAGAGAATTTTACCTCAAGGAAAGCCTCGCTTCTACATCCAAAATCAACGTCAGGTACGAATTTCACACTTCTTGCCATTGCCGCGGTATGGATCAGCTGCTGCTTGTTCACTATCCGCCTTCCCCGCCCCCCAGATAATTGTACGTTACTGCATGCTGAAATTTCTGAAATGAGCAGTCTCTGTGTTGTGGTTCTTTAACTTCTGTTCCGCCCTGCTCAAACATCCCCAGAAAAGTCGCGACCAACCTGACTGCAGTAAAAAGCAACACATTTACTCGAATTCTTGAAAGCAGAATGAATGTATGAAATGCCTGTCAGTATTACCTGTTGTCATGCAATGCCACGCATTTAAAAAAAGAAACAGTCAGATCGAGGAGCGAGAGAGAGAAACTGCATTGTGCGACCCAGCGCAATTCTAACGAACCTTCAGATCGGGCTGTCGCAGCAATTTCATTCATTTCTGCTCCTTCCTAAGCAGACATGCTTACAACGACAACCTGTCACTGCAACTACCTCCCAACTACGTTTACATCCGCCTAAAACTATTGCGCCAAACTACTAAACCATACCTAAAGAGTACAAAGACTGTCGATATTTCAGCAGAAGTCCTGAATTCACTGCGTGAATAAAAAAATTTGCACAGCAACGACTCGTTACAAAGCGAAGTAACTGCTGAAGAATACTTCAACGCATATAGGAAGAACGATTGGTTGATATACGCCGACGAGCTTCAGGCTCTCTCCGACTCTGTATCTCTTTGTCTCTATCAGGGTTTTCTGTCATTTTGCCGAATTGTAATCGAGGAAATGACAGGGTAGCCCCAAAGGGAACAGAACACGCCCGCACTATGCCTCATGACAGTTTCGAGCCGAAGGGGGGGAGGGGGGGGGCAGAAAATGGAAGCGTTCGTTTTCTCATTGCGGTTAATGGAGGCACTGCCTCGCGGGCCGATTCCTGGGGAGAAAAGAACCTGACAGAATGACACCTCGTTCCCGTGGGAAACGAACCTACTTTACTCTCGTCATACTGTGTTCCGGGAAAGCCCCCGCCGGCTTCTCGAACGTCTGCGCGGACTTCAATAATGTGATTGATTCCAACGCGTACGTATGCCAAAGCTCGAGTTCGTTAGGAACGTGTGACAAGGCGTCCAGTACTGTCTGAGCTAAGCTTTGATGTACGTGACAGACATCCACGGAAAAGAGAATAAAAAAAAACATGTGATTCGATTCATTACCTGAAAACAATTTCACGTGAACATTAATACGTTTAGGGCACCGCTTCAAGAGTATGATGATGTTTGAGATAGAGGAGGTTTTGTCAAGCTCTTTAGTTAGCATATCATGATTGAATTCAGTTCGCCATTTTTGACAGCTTGATGTCCGCATGGGTGGTACCGAAATGTCAAAAGAGCTGTAAACTGCGGATGGAAAATTCTCGCCCGATGCAGCTGTAGTTATTGGCGCCTCGCCTAAGGGCACCGATGTTTTTTTTTTTTATTTCCGCCCCTTCGTTGCACTGGAGTTAAACTTTGGAGCTATAACGTAGCCTGGTCGGAAAGTTTTACTGTAGAAAAGAAAAGAATAACAAAGAGTTGGAGCACTGACATGCGCCACTTTCCTGAAATGCGGACGCTGAATACTGTGCCGCAAGCGACATGCCCCCGTGGATATTCTGCTCTAAAATGAACTCGCATTTTGCCTGAAATCGTGGGTGCATGTTCAGAAACTATAAGGAATAAAGAAAACTGGAGTCTGTACCTAGCGTATCCACATAACACAAGGCCACTCATTTTTTTTTTTCGTTGAATAAAAGCACCAGGAATACACAGCAAAAAAGATCGCGCAGCGCTTTTGGAAATTTTTATCAACTTATAGGGCTATGCTTCAGTTATGTGGTATTTTATGGACAGGAGTGGATATAAAAAGTGAAGAAAAAATGATAGTGTGGAACTGCCGTCATGGTTGTGGTATTACGGCACTGAGCTTTTGTCGTAACGGTGAACCAAAAGTAAGAAACACGGGAAAAAATATGCCCAGTGCAGTGCTGGTCCTTAGAGAGAGAAACGTTTATTAGCTGTTCCAGATCCCGGTTTCTGGGTTAATTAGGAAGGTCGATGCTGGAGTTCTAGGAGGTAGAGGATATTTAAAGGTTGCCAAAAAAAAAAAAGGCCGGATCTTTGCCGACAGACCCACGACGTCGCTAATGCGGGAGTGCTGGCAGAAATGTCTTTTGTTGCTTTGCATTTGAGAGAGGCAAAACTACGATGCTATAACGTAGCATGCTTTGCAGGTTAGTAGCTTGCTTTGCGCATCCTCAATTGCTGACTTTCCAACTGCGACTGTTGCTGAACAATTTTCTGTTGTGATTTATTCAGTCGCCGTTAAGGCCGACTGCAAGCTTAAACAAAAAGTGAGAGCCAGTTCATTCGATGGTTCTTCGGGTTGCGCCTGCTAGGTAGAAGAAAAAATGCGGTGTACAGTAGAAATGGCCTTGAAAAGCCCCAAAGCGAACACCTTGCTCTCTACAACTAATGAAACTATTACGTGTTCGCCTCATTCGCAACAACTCGCTCTAAGTGGCCCTTCCTTTAGTGCTACCTGTCACTCAACAAGTCATTATGCGCCCACAGCTGTGACAGGCACAGATTTCGCCTTTGTGGACTTTGCATGGCACAGCATCGAACTCACATCGACGTGGACACGGCGGGACAAAAAGCTGACTCGCCGATTGATCTTCTTCAGGACATCTGACAGTGGCATGGTAAACGTTCTTGCGAGCATGTGTGCTTCTTTCTGCAGGTAGGCGAAATTGTGCTTTCGAATGCTGTAGGAGCGATGACTGTCTCCTTCTGCTGTTGCTGGGACTTCAGCACACTGCGTTTATATATCTTTTGTTGCCTGTTGCATTCACTGAGAATTTTTTTCACCGGTCTGGTGGCGTCGAGACTGGGCCAGGCCAGGGAACAAAAGAAGAACGTACACTAATGGATCAACGACCAGGGCAAACGCGAATCCATCTAAAGCTCTTGAACAACGTATAACGAACATAGAAACATTGAATTTAACTCTAAATGACCCTTCAGCGAGTTTACGATCTGAAGAAAACTGTAGCGAACCTCAAGGATATAACTGATCAACTTGATCGCAAAATATATAATCTGGAGAACATACCACGTAGGAATAATCTTTCCACTTATTGCTTGCATGAACAAGCATCAGCTGAAACTTCTGAGCAGTTGGTAGATTGTATATCAGAGCTGCTGTCTTCCAAGCTCTAAATGCAATATGAAGGCACTGAACACTGCCACAGACTAAGAGCACGAAGTAATTGAAGTAATGGCTTGCAATTTTTTGGTCGCTGGATTTCATAACCTAGCTTTCGACCCTTAGAAAAACCAGAAAACTCAAAAGGGTCTGAAGTATACATGAACGAATATTTCTCTGCATATGTGCAGTAGATTCGCAAGGCTCTGTGGCAGCACCCCGCCGATATATGTAAGCAAGCATCAAAGGTTAGACAGCGGTACGATTCCCTGATGGTCAAAAGCGTTCGTTACATGTGAGACAGTGTGCACATGACGTGCTCCTCACAACGACGTGAGGACGTGCTTGTAACGCTTTTCTAGGGACAAAAGTGACTCATTAAAATGCATAAGCTAGCGTGTTTAAAAACATATACTTGAAGCTAACTTATCGAGGCTGAAGATTTCATTTAGCTGTTAGAGTGCCACAGTCCGTCAATTATTCCCATGCTAGAAACAAGGCTAAGCAATCCCATATCAAATTCTGGATCTCTTCCTCGAGAATATTGTGACGAAGACGAAGCTGGCAGTGTCATGGGCAGGAGCGCTCGTGCTAGGCTCGCAGACATTAAATCATATCATCGCCATCGGTCATGCAGTCCTTTCTTCATCGCTTGCCGTCACGTAACATTTGGCGTAAGGTGCTGGGTACCTTCTTCATCCCGGTCCCGGAGCTTAGGAGCCTGCTGTACGCCGAGGTCTTCTGTGGAGAGCTCACGGCTTCGCACCTCCCGGCACTTCCCCAGCCTGCCAGGTATGCCCCGACGCCGCCGCTCTTCACGGCCCCGCCCCAAGCCCCGACAAGAAGACACGACGACACAACGACCGCCGCAAATGCCCTGGGACCCCACTCACCGCCCACATGAGAACCCACATGAGAACCTAGAAGGCCCAACGACCTACGACCCCACTGAACCGAGACCGCCGCCACTGACCAGAGAACCCATTGACCACCGACACTCACACGAGAAACAAGTACCCCAGCCCCTGCCGTTGGGTGTGTCCACGGGCCTCGATGTTGACTTCCAGAAACCGGTGGCTCCTCAGTCTTCGTGGACCTGGCTTCACCCGCTCATCATCTCTTTCATCGGGACGGCAAGCCCTTCATCTTCTCTTCTCTGTTCATATGTTCTGCCACGTCCATCGTCACGTCCTGCTTGTCATCGTCTGTGGCATTCTTCTAGTTCGTGCGATCGGGACGATCGCTTCGTGGCCCCGAGTCATGTGACGGACTAGAAGACGACGAAGCGGGCAGTGGCATGGGCAGGAGCGCTCGTGCTAGGCTCGCAGACATTAAATCATATCATCGCCATCGGTCATGCAGTCCTTTCTTCATCGCTTGCCATCACGTAAAAATATTAACAAAAGCCATCTTCCTAAAGGCGGTGGTGTTGCTGCATTCGTCAAAAGGAAAGCTTTTCACCGCCGGTACATACTCACACTTATCATCGCAGGCTTTGCAACATAGGTGCACACGTGAACGCATCATCATGACGCACAAGATAGTTCACACGTCATCCGGCATTCAGGCACCTTTCTCGTTTGTGTCTCCTGGTTCGCATGCAGCTCAACGGAACCACACCTTAAACATAATACCTTTTAGGCTGCACATAGACTGTTTTAAGTTTTCTTTCTTTCATTAACAGTGTAAATTCAGAATAACTTGAATTGTTCGCTTCGATTTTTCCTCCAGGCATGGCAAAGTTGTGCAAAAAACACACAAGTCAGGGTACAGTACGTACGCTTCGCTCATTGCCATTGGAAAACGTTGATTTGCAGCAGCCTAACCATATGAGCTGTCAATTTTTTGACATTTTATAGCTATTTATATGGTATTTTATTTGCACTAACAAATATACCCACTCCTGCTACGTTCGTAAGAGACAGCAGTAAATTTATATAAATAAATTCGAAACATCCCCTCATCGACACTGCGAAACACGTCAAGGATCAATATCTTTCATTCTTTTTTTTTTAATAGTTTTCCCATAGACTATAAGCTTGGCCCTCTGCCCAAGGTAACGGAATAATCGTATTTCACACTCAATCACAACACTTGCACTCTTTATTTAAGGATGATTGAGTGGTCTCGAGAGGTGCGTCACTCGTCACCCCGAGCTCAGAACCCAGACCTACTCTACGCAGGCTGTCGCTCAGTCAACCGGCTTTTGTCCCCCACTTGAGCACTTGTCACAGGCAGACGCTATATGTCATAGACCAGCATAGGCAAGAACAAACCAACGAAGGCGAAAGAAAATGAAAAAAGAAGAGATAAGAAAGGAGTTAAAAGTGGTAACAGAGCAACATGCTGACCACAGCGCACAATTACACACACAAAGGAGGGATATATACGGGTTGAAGGGAAGTAAGCTGTAGGAGAGGAGCATTTGCCGATCGCATCAAAAGGGGAAGCCGACGACTCGTCACCAACAGAAGCCGGCTGCGGGCGACGCGACCTCCTGCTATTTATCTATTAGGTCGACGCGCGGCAGCGCCATACGACGCGGCGCTCTAGCGACGGGGCGTTCTTATTAATAGCCCCAACGGCAGCCAGAGCCATTGAGCTTAAAAGGAACGGCAACCCGCTCGCTCGCTATACAGCCGGCTGTGCCTCCGGGCACAATGGGCCCGCAGCGCGGCACAGTCGATAAATAGGATGCCTCTCAGGGACGTCTCTGGCGAACCAGCCTTGGCACTGGCTCGCCGGGCTAGAGCGCGCCGTCCGAAACTCAAGGCATCCGAGCTCGCCGGCCGACATCTCCATTGTCGTATATATCTCTGTATATACGTACGCTCGAAGCCGCAAAGAAGACGGGGCCTCGAGGTTGAATGGAAACGAGAGCGCTATGCCGTTGACGTCGCCGATGAGATTCTTCGGCGGAGAGGCCGCAAAGAAGAGCCAAGAAATATCCCTCGCGTCCGGCGCTCGCTACCCGAGAGGGCAGCATTCCACGGCCAATCGGAATTTCCTCCCATTCACCTCGGACCGCTTCTATCATTCTTCCTTCTCCTCCGTTCGTATTTTCTCTTTGTTTCCCTCTTTCATGCCTGCGTGCTTGCCTGACTGCCTGTCGTCCTGCTGCGTTTAAAGTCTCTTGTCGCACTTGCGTTCCTCGCTTTTCACATTTTTCTTCTTCTTGCTTTCTATTTTTTTTCTTTTTTTTTTCCTCTGGCCAACCCGCTATAAACCGATGCAAAGAATGTTCCGCCGAACTGTCCTCCCCGGTGCTCTTACAATATGGGTCTCCTCCTTTACCAGCCGACATGAGCGAAGCTCACAATACAAAGAGGCGTGCACAAAAGCTACAAGTTTATACATAAAAGAAGAATGGCGGCATGAATGTACCGGGCACCGCCTCGCTATATGCGGTTTTTCGTCGATCGGGACAGGAGCCTATCCTGTTTCGCTGTCACAAGAAGAAACCTTGGGGACGCAAATGTGCGTAGTTTGTTTCGAGCCAGTCAGCGTGGGTGGATGACGCACACCATTTCTAAATGTAACAGTAGACATCGATACTCAAGTTGGCCGGCTTTTACAGATATTACGACATAAACCTTTTCTCCATCCCGTAATGTGCGCCATTGTAATCAAGGGATATGAGCTAAATGTGGCAACGACAGCATCGTTTGCTTTACATTACATCGGATGGCGTAACACATATTTCGCTCGAGCGACTTGCGGAGGGTATCGTGCTACATGCAGAATAAGAGAAAGAGAAAACCCCAAAAACAATAAAAAGATACGTCAGCCTCTAAGTTTACAGTATACATATAGGATATAGAAGAAAAGAGAATTTTTTTCATACAAAGTATTGACCACGCTTTTATTTAACGCTTTATAAATTCATGCTGCTCCAGGGGGAAACATAGCTCTCCGCAAAAAAAAAAAAAAAAGCATCAATGAAGCGGCTAATTTTGACGTCGCTTCGCAACATACTACATTAAATACTTATTCCAAGAGGTATATTCCGTCCTCATCTCCTCTGACAATGAAACAGAAGAAGTCGTCCGAAGGCACTAAAAGTTATCCCCATTGAATTACTCCCTATCCATTACTTTTTTGCAGAATGCCGAAATTTGATGTTTCCCATAGACTGCTACACTCCGACACGACAAGAAGCTACTGTTCTTTCGGCGATCTGAACAGTGAACATAGTAGCCTATACTGTGGCACAGAGAACTGTGACACACAAAACATGAAATCAAGAATGGTGGTTATCCAGTTCAGCCTTTCATCTGTTTTCGTCTTCCAGTGAAACGTTCTTTGTTCTGCTGTTTTACCAACTTTGAAACTAATATGTCCACTCTTGCAGCTAACTGGTTTACTCTCTCTCTCTTTTCTCTCTCTCTATCTCTCTCTGTCTAGCTTTTAAAGTTCTGCAACCCAGATTAGGTGCTTTCTTCAGGAACGGTTCTAATTTCGATTCATTTTTCTGCGACCCCACCTTGGATATTCTTCGCCTCTGACGCCAAGGTTTAAAGCCAAGAAGGAATGCCTGTCTTCAGCTCCTCATGAAAGAAAGCCATGACAACAGGAGAAATGAATAATTGGGACAAATTCCTTTCCTTTCTTTTCTTGCCTTTTCTTCTCACCTGTGTTCTTTTGAATTGCAATAGAGGGCGCAATTCAGTGCCTTAGTTACCAACTATTGCTTGTGCGTGAATGTGCAAGAGTGCGCGAGTGTGCGAGTGTGCGTATGTCTCTGTGCGTGTGTGTGCGTGCGTGAGTGTGCCTGCATGTGTGTGTGTGTGTGTGTGCGCGCGCGCGTGTGTGTGCGTGCATGTGTGTGTGTGTACGTGTGTGTGTGTGTGCGCATGCGTGTGTGTGCGTGCATGTGTGTGTGAGTGTGTGTGTGTGCGTGCGTGCATGTGTGTGTGCGTGTGTGTGTGCGCGTGTATGTGTGTGTGTGTGTGCGTGCATGCATGCGTGTGTGTGTGCGTGCATGTGTGTGCGTGTGTGTGTGTGTGTGTGTGTGTGTGCGTGCGTGTGTGTGTGTGTGTGTGTGTGTGCATGTGTGTGTGTGCGTGCATGTGTGTGTGTGCGTGCATGTGTGTGTGTGCGTGCATGTGTGCGTGCTCGAGAACCTGCCTCCACTGGTCCTGTGATCCATGCTGTGAGTGGGAGCGGACTTGAAAGCGGTCGTCCTATCAGGGCACGCGCCATCCTTTTACAATAAAATGGCTTCATTTCGGGACAGGATAGTTAAATAGAAAAGAAGTCGCAATGGAATGGCCGGTTGGTCTGATCGTATGCTCGTCCGGCGACACGTTGCCGGTTGGGGCAGCCACTCCAAACTTCCTGAGACCAAACTGATTTAATCAAGACGAGACCAAAATACAAACACTTAGAGAAAAGGCGGTTTAAAGAAAGGCTGTTAAAAAAAAAGGCCGTCGAAAAGCGGCCGAGACTGGGACTCGGCGCGCTCGTTCCGCTCTTTGTTTGCAGCGGTTTTTATCCCCTCGATAATTGGGCGGAGCTTTAATAAACCGGCTCTCGCCCAATTCCAACCAATACTGCTGCAGTGGCTCTGCACATACAAGTAGGCGGAGCCCAGTGCTCGCCAGAGCCCGACTCTGGAGGCGCCAGTAAGTCCACTGCTTAGCTATTTCTGAAGTCGCCGACCTCACTGACTCCCCAGAATCTCCTTTAAACGGAACAAGGTCGTCGCCCCCCTGCGGCCCCGACAGGGCTGTTCGCTTACTCCCCGTTTCCTGCGGCTTGCACAGCGTCCGAGGCACGCGACGCACTGTCGCCGTTCCCAACCCCTCCAGACGGACACGGTAGGGGGAAATTAGCTACTGGCGCCATAGCGTCTAGCTTAACACCTCCCCACCAAGAATGTTGGGTGGACGCTGGCCGTACACACAACATACAAAGGCGCGCAGAGGCAGAAAAGACCCGGCCGTCAACAAGATAAAATAAAAAAATCCTCAACAGCACAAAGACCGGGGTCTCAACTGAGCGCTGTACCAACAACGACAAAAAAAGGAGCGCTTCTGCGTCCTACTAACAATCGCAGAAAGAATGCTCAGGAAGAAACCTTTAGGTATGAGGTACAAGCACAATCCTTAGCTTGCACATTTAGACTGGGGGCAGACAAGCAACAAATGAAACCCTCTGACAAATCATTACACAAATCAGTGGTACATGCAACACACTGCAATACATACGGTACTCTTCAGGATTACATGTTATCACAAAAGAAAACAGTACACACAGGGCGAAATCAGCACAAGCACACCAGCATGGCTCTGTCCAATAATATTCAGAGTCTCTTCACTGTGAAGCGTTCACATTCCACCACGTTCCCCCACTCTCACCCACTGCCTCATCGTGTGCTCAAGCCACAAGGCATTTTGCGCGTACTGCAACCTGGCAGTGACAGAGTGGGTTGATGCTAGGGACATTAGGCGTTCGTCGCTAGCCACCAGGATCAAACACCTGATCTGGTCTTGGGAACATTATGTGCTGCAGCTTGCACCACCCTCTCGTTAGAGCTGCTTTCCGCCTGTGTCGCTCGGCTTCTACCGCGGTGGAGCCGCCACCCGTGCGCGCGTACGGGGCGCAAGCCTCTACGGACGGCTCTAAGTGCTCGTACCTAGGGGGCCTCCTAGAATGGGGCATGGCCAGCTCCACCGGTTCACCATCAGCGACATCTGGGTTTGCGATCCCCCTGTTGCGCAAAACCGCAAGGTGATCGCGGCATAGGTCGCGGTACGACCCTATCAGCGACGGTGTACCTTCGCCTCCTTCAGGGAGTAAGATGAATTCGTCGTCGTCATCATTGCTAAGACTCCATTCATCTACACCGAAGCCTATCGCGGCGTTACACGGGTCTGATTTTTCCGAATCAGAACAGCCGCGCTTACCCAGCTGTGCTGCTGGCTTCTCCGTCACCGCTGTGAGTGCTGCGCATGGTGTCTGAACACACATGGCGCTTTCACCCAACCCTGTCTGGCATACTGGTGCCTGAGTTGGCAACAAAAGGTCGCACTGGGCAACCCGGCCGGCCGAGCATTCCATGTCGTCGCGCTCATCAGTGCCATTAGCATCGCTAACGACATGCTCGGCTGCCTCGCAGCACTCGACCTGCACAGTCTGATCACGAGACGAATTTTTGGCTGGCACATCCGTGGAGCTCGCCTCCACCTCGGGAATCAAGGCCTGCTTTTCTGTGTCAACAGTCGTAGCTGACTGCACAATGTGCGCCTCCTCGGCGCTAGTGCTCGCTGCACTGTCTGCAGGAACCCGCGGTTCCTCTTGACTGCTCTCTAATGGAGCCGACTGCATGCCGCTACCGCTATCGTCTTTATCCACTGCCTCGATCAACGTTTGGTCAGCATCCCACACGATACGGTACGACGGCAACTGTATCGTCTCCAGCAGTACCCTATCCGCTCTCCGTGAGCGTTCCTCCTTCAAAATCCTTTTCCTCTCTTTGCGTAGCTTCTCTTCGGCTATCGCTAACTGACGCTTGAGGTCTTCAATATACGCGTCACTTCTTTCCTTTTCCCTGGCTCGCTCGGCCTCTGACAGTTGTGCCCGCTGAGTGCCATACCCATAGCCACAGCTATATCCACTCCGCCAACCCAACGTTGCCATTGCGCCCTGGTTAATTCTAACCTTGCGGCTCGAGCACTCCCAAGGCAAGTAAAGTGAGAATGGGGCAACTCACTCTGCTGTCCAGCTGTACATCATGGCACTTGCTATGCAGCATCGGCAGGTTGCGTCCTTAGGCGATGATGTCCGGCGTCCAGGGCTCACAGCAGGCCCATCACTTGCTCCCGGCAGACGAAGTCGGCAAACGCAGGTGCCGCCTAGGTCGCGGCGCTTCGCTCCGTCGGTCTCGCTTCGCTCGCTCCTTGGCGCTGTCGCGGAGTCTTGGCTCCGAGGCCTCGCGCAAGGGTATCGCCTCACTTGGACCTTGGTTCCCGGGACTCTTCACCAAGGTAATTGCCCCGTCAGGCTTCCGGAAGGTAGTGCCTCCAACCGCTCGCAGAAAGCCGCTCGGACGATCCTGGTCACGGCACCAGTTAAAAGGAAAAAGGTCGGATTTGGCCGGTTGGTCTGATCGTATGCTCGTCCGGCGACACGTTGCCGGTTGGGGCAGCCACTCCAAACTTCCTGAGACCAAACTGATTTAATCAAGACGAGACCAAAATACAAACACTTAGAGAAAAGGCGGTTTAAAGAAAGGCTGTTAAAAAAAAAGGCCGTCGAAAAGCGGCCGAGACTGGGACTCGGCGCGCTCGTTCCGCTCTTTGTTTGCAGCGGTTTTTATCCCCTCGATAATTGGGCGGAGCTTTAATAAACCGGCTCTCGCCCAATTCCAACCAATACTGCTGCAGTGGCTCTGCACATACAAGTAGGCGGAGCCCAGTGCTCGCCAGAGCCCGACTCTGGAGGCGCCAGTAAGTCCACTGCTTAGCTATTTCTGAAGTCGCCGACCTCACTGACTCCCCAGAATCTCCTTTAAACGGAACAAGGTCGTCGCCCCCCTGCGGCCCCGACAGGGCTGTTCGCTTACTCCCCGTTTCCTGCGGCTTGCACAGCGTCCGAGGCACGCGACGCACTGTCGCCGTTCCCAACCCCTCCAGACGGACACGGTAGGGGGAAATTAGCTACTGGCGCCATAGCGTCTAGCTTAACAAGGATGAACAACGGCGAAAACAAAGGGAGTTTATTATCTATTTTCTTAAGGAAGAGGTGTGGTTTCACAGCTGTATGAAACATCTGCATTGTTGTCCTGCTGAATTGTTTGCGAGGAGGTGGAACTACATTACCCGCCACATTCTCTTTGTTCTCCAAAAATGTTCAAAGCGGAAAAAAGAACTACTTCAGAGTGGAAATTGGGTTTCAACGTCACGTTAAACTCCCGCACTCTCTCTCCTTGTCGCTTATGGGAGCCGGCACATCTTGCGCATACTGAAACAGGGAGGCAGGCAAATGAAAACCCACAGGCGTGGAGGCGTACTGATGCAAAGCTTGGTCGGCATCATTACGTGCCGTCTCCCGATTGAGCAATCGTACGTATATACAGCCTCAACCACGCTGCGTCGAAATAACGAGACGGAGCGTCGGTGCCGGAGGAGCGAAAGAGCACGGCCACCGTTATATCTGGGTTATCTCCTCCAATAACGCCAACCTAACGCCCTTTGCGGAAGGCGCAGGCGCCAAAAGCTTGTCCCTAATAGTCCCGCGCGCTTTCGGGCCGTGTTCCCCGAACGCCGGCGTAATCCCCGGAAAACGATTTTTCTTAAGCCCGCGGCGTCCCGAAAGGACGGTCCCACTCTTCCTTCGTTCCCCATTGCCGCCAGGCCAGAGCACGAAATGTCCTCAGTGCTCGCCCTAGGCAGAGAATGAGAGTGCGAGAGAGACGTTCCTCCTATCTCAATTTCCTACACCATTGGGTTGCGGGTCGGGAACACGTTTGTTTGTCACGTCTTTGACGGCGAGCGTTTCATTTGGGCGCCGCCGAAAACATAGACGCAGCAGGGGAGACGGTCTGATGTGGTCGCAGCAGTGGTTGGTTGGTTGGTTGGCTGGCGGTGGCAGCAGCGCGTCATTTGATGCGCTCCGCAGATAGTGTCAGATTACTGCGCGGATCACGGCGGCGCTGCGGTGGCAAACGGAACGGAAGCCGCGCAGTTTTGTTCCTCACCAGCCTGCGTGAACGCTGTGTGCGCGGGCGCGTTTCTTTGCCGGGGCGACGGTTTCCTTTCCGCGAGAGAGAACAATGCGCCCAGTAACAACGTGACAATGGAGCCTCCGCCGCCGCTGCGTGGCACGCCACGCTTTGCCATAAATCATCCGCTGTACGGACGCGATAATGGGCCGTGCACTAAACCTCGGCTTTTGCGTTCCGCCCGTCCGCGTCTTCGGCTTGGCTGGCTGGGTCGGTTCTGTGCCCGTTACCCTCACTTCTCCTCCTTCTTTGTCCTCTTGGTATCCGTCTACGCTTTTGGCGCGTACGTGATGTCGTCTGGCAAACGTGAACGTTTTCCGCGAAGCGACGACGTTGTCATGTTGGCCGGCCTGTGTCCAACCGAGACGCTCAGGCGAACAAGGAAAGTTGGTATGCAGTTCGGTCGTAATGTGACGACTTATCGTGACAGCCCAGTTCGGCGGGAATATTTCTGAATGTCTGAATGTCTTATTTCTGAATTTCTTATCAGACATTGCGGACATCCAGCAACGTCTGATAAGAAGAATACTTGTATAATCAGCCAGGAACACGAGTTTCGAATGTTCCTGTTCTTATGTAGGTGAGTAACCAGTGTCGTGCTCATAGGAAGAAAACTGTTACTACTGTATTCAGCCTGCGAACTCTGCAGTTCCAAAGAATTGCACGCGGATTTGGTTCCTTTGAGAAGTCTCTGAACATGAGATAGTGAGTCGAAAACCTTATTTACACTCGAATTCTCTAGCGAGAAATCGACGTCTAGTCCAGCGAGCGGGTCCCTTAATACATGACTCCAGTGGCAACGGTGGCAACGCGTGCGCGTTCGTCCAACCAGACTTCTTCGTCCAGGTCTTTGCCGGACAGCACGGTCTCCCATCACCATTCATGCTGTGTGGTATAGTGCATATAACTTCTCTGCTGTCATATTGTAATGGGCTGCAGCAGACTGCGGCATTGCAGTCGAGATTTGTCCCTGCACTTCGCTTCAGTCTGTCAAAGCTGCGGAATAAAATGAACTCCTAAGCCGTAAGGGTTAGTCCAGGAAGTCGTGTGTCGAATAGATGCAACAGTGTAAGGAATTAAGCACCCAGTCATGTTCTGAGGACGTCTGTTACCTCAGTTGCGACAGACAAGAGTCGCCGAGGCACGACAGCTACTCGTTCCCAGGAGAAGAGTGTACGTATTCCATGCAGTGGACACGAAGGAGTACGTTGTTCAGACAGGATTTCGCCGAACCTTTCTAAGTCCTATATGAAGTACACCACGTCCATGTGAACAAAAAAGAGACAGTACTCCGCCTGTAGGCGCTTATCTCCAATTCAATGCTCGCGTCGCTAAAGCCGCGAGCGAGCTAGTTTCCTGTGCAAATTAAGATTGACGTCTTCATTTCCGGTCTGTCGCAGAAGTAGAGTTAAGCTCATATATCGTTGCCTGCGAACCGAATGTGCTGTTCCCGCCTCTTATTACCATCCATTCGCCATGGCCCTCTTTGTTCTTCTTCATAAGACGAAATCGAATGGGCTTGACCTTTATTCTTTCTGCCACTTCTTCGTCCTTTTGTGCCCTTATAGACTTCTTCGACGCTTTCGAAACAGCCTCAGCAGTTGCGTTGTGTTGGTTTCTCATAAGCGCCCCGGCAGAATCCTGACGCAGCAAGAAGTAATAACCGTCACTGCAGCAAATTCGCTGCGTTTCTGACGTTAGCACCGCTTTTGTTGAATTTTTTTGTTTGGCCTCGCTACTTTCCGGTACTGTCGTGCTGTTTCATCTTTTCCTCCAGCTTTACCGACACGATCGAAATTCGATGGGAATAAGAACTAAGCTACGGGAAAGGCACATCAGCCATTTAGAGGGAATGAAGGGAAGGAAAAGAAATTGTAGTGGCGAACGTGGTCTACAGGAGCCAATGATGACAGTAAAAGCAAATGTCAAAGGGTTCGGGACGTAAAAGGAGGAAAGGTGGAGAAGAATAAAGAAAGGCTGGCCCGAAAGTCCTCTTAACCAATTTCCTTCCCACATAAAGCCGGAATCGAAAGTTACTTCCCTTCGGATCGGAGGCAGAATTGTTGAACAGTCCATGCTTATATTTTGTTTGTTGGTTTTGGGGCCGGAGGTATGAAGACGTGAGGTTGATATTTTTTTAATTTCTTGCTTCCTTTATTCTTCCTTTCTTTTTTTTTGTGGCATTCCGTGACTCTTCGGGAAGCTAGAGCAGGTTTCTTTGCAGCCGTGAAAGATTGATTTATCACAAAAACAGCCATCACGTGGTTTCGTGCTTTGACAGATTTGTGAAGGGTCGGCTGCAACGGCCCTAGCAGCAAGTAAGCAATACGTCTATTACGAAGCTGCAGTCGAATAATCATTTCAGGTGTACCACAGTTGTAGCTGACGAAGCAAGTTTTCTTGGCACTTGATCCTAATCTAATAAACTGCCTGTCCCTTCCGCTTATTTAAAGCTGTTAAGCGCACCCGTTTTTCATTGTGATATGACCTAGTCGTTGGATGAAAGTTTTTCTGTAATAAGGACCGTATAAGTTATAGCAGCAGAAATGGCATTAAGGTTTGAGGAGCTCTTGGTGCAAGTGCTTGTAGGAAGACAGCGCAAAAAACGACAACCACAGGGGAGGACAAGACACAAAAGAACGCTAGTATCAACTGATTTATTTGTCATCAAGTCACATTTATATAACCAGCTTTGAAGCTTTTGCTTGAAGCTTTCCATATCAACAAGAAGGCGGACCACAGCGTTAGCGATCCATCTATAAGCCTGTACTCAGCGGAGCGCGGTTTTTTGGAAGAAATTTTATAACAATCTTTGTAGCAGTTTCCTTACTTGCCTGGTCTTATGTCATGCGTGGTTGTTTCATTTTCTTTTTCCTTTTTCATTTTCATTTCATTTTCATTTTATTACCTTAAAGGCCCCTTAAAAGGGGTGTTACATAAGGGGTGGCAAGAGTAAAAGCACAAATTCACAATGACAGGAAAGTTTCTACGTTATCAGTGAAAAGACTTGGGCAAGTGATGATGGCAACGTTGTTCGGAAGGAATCTGTATCTGACTATAGCTACTTTTAGAGCTGAAGAGGTGATAGCATCTCTCATATCTGTTAGTCCAAGATAGCTGGCACCGCAAAATGTGACATGTGATGTGACTGTCTGGTTATATAAATGTGACTTGACGACAAATAAATGAGTTGATAGTAGCGTTCTTTTGTGCCTTGTCCTCCCCTGTGGTTGTCGTTTTTTGAGCTGTCTTCCTACCAAGTATGAATTACTAACTAGCCAGCACCATGCTTTATTGGTGCAAGTGGTCTTCTTCCTGTATGTTGTTCGTTATCATGTTGTGTTATCTTTGCGTTAAGGAGCAAACCACAGAACAATCAAAATTTATAATGATCCAAGGCAATGCCGACCGCTCAGATTTCCTTGATACTGCAGAAATTTTATTTATTTATGTCTCTTGCACTGACTTTTGCTAAAACGATATTCTTGCCACGTTAGAGGCCGGCTCGCTCGGGACTGAGTGAGTTATTCGAAGCCCTATGGCTTTCAGCAGAATTTTGCATAGAAACGACGCATTTGCATTGTATTGTCCAGTAATCTTTCTTCATACACGTTGTCCAGATGTATGCTCGCTTTAAACATGCATGAAAAAAAGAAAACAAGAGCGTAAGAAATGAAAAGCATCTGAAATGCGCTTTATGAAATGTGCCAGTACCAGAGCCGCCTGTCAGACAGTATGCTAAATGGACGCATTGCTGCGCCCTGCAGAACGACTCGCGGTAAGCATCAGCATACATAGTGGTGCCTCAAAAACTGAAACTAATATTCAGGGCAACTAAAAAAGACACAGAGAGCAAATGTGAGCTGGTATAGGAAGTCTGTGCTCGTTAAACTTTCTTGTATTCTGAACTTCTCGTCCTGAAGGCAAGCTTTCTCGGAAGCCTTCTCAGCCGTGGGTATTCGTCTTCAACCCCCGACGACTAGTATGACGTTGCCGGTGTGCGCATAAGATGCGCTTCTCTGACGTGCTTATAAAAATCTAAGCGCGTTAGAGGCCGGTTCGCTCGGAACTTAGTCCTTCGGAGCCCTCAGGAGAACGGCACGTATTAAGGTTTCGGCTTCGTGTGTCCATTCTTTCCGTGAAGTCTAGGAAGTTCAAAACGTCAGAAAGCAAATGCGGAGTTTGCTGCTGGAGAGAAAACAGACGTGGGGAATGGCGGTCTATCGTCGCCATGTCTATTCTTATTACTAAACACATCCATGGCGCGTCACTGACCAATCAAGGCGGAAAGCTGGGATAGTTGGTGTGTCATAGTTAATTAAAAGACTAGCGCATAAAACTAGGACAAAGACAGAGAAGGAGAAGTAAATCTTGAGTTGATGTTTAGCGCTCGTCCTGTCTCCTCTGTCTTTGTCCTAGTTTTATGCTCTAGTCTTTTAATTAACTGTCACTGACCAGTTCGCATCTGTAGAACATAGAAGTGACATATTAAGATAGATAGATCTTTATTTAGACAACAAGGTCTCGGATGCAGGGGCAAAAGGCAGATGCACTCTGCCTGACGGGGCCCAAGCACCCGACACAATGCTCACGACAAGCGGCAAAAGAAGCAAGAGCTTCATACACTCTCATTAGAAAAAACAACACATAATTATACAAGGTAAAAGTAGGAGGAAGGTGCACACTTTTGCAATGACATAATTAAAGTAAATATTTACAAGACACATCACAACAAGAAAAACACGAGAATTCAAAGAGTTGACGGAAAAACAGGGACATCAAGAATTTTAATCATTCGGGCGAGAAAGGAGGTAAGCTTTAGCATTTCTATTGAATGACTTTTGGGAAACAGATTGCTGAATAATTTCTATGGCCTGTGTATGTTTATTTAGAAGACTGGGAATTAAATATGAAAGCATTTCGGTTCCATAGTTAGTCCTTACAAATGGTACTCTGTAACTGACGTGCCTTAATTTATAAGGCGCGTCACTACTAGAGTTTAATTGAACATATTTAGTGGGATGATGTTTGAAATCGTTAAACACATAAGAAAGCAGTTTCAACTCAAATAATTCATTGACTTTTAGAATAGAATGCTTAGTGAAGTACAAACCTGTATGATCATTGTATGCAAGGTTTTCGACATATCGTATTGCTTTTTTCTGTAATGTTATCAGCCTCGTGAGGTTAGTTTTCGTTGTAGATCCCCAAACAAGTAAACAATAATGAAGATGTGATTGAATTAGGGTATAATATAACTGCCACTTCAGCCATTTCGGAACAAGGTCTCGAAGTTTATATAATACACATAATGACCTTGATATGCTGGCATGAATCTTATCAATATGCAGGGTCCAACTCAAGTGTTCTTCAAAGATTATGCCTAAAAATTTGTAGGAAGAAACACGCTCAATTACGCTATTTTTGAATGTAAGATTAATTTCACTGTTATCAGGCTTGTTACGTGCCTTAAATACAATAAGCTTTGTTTTATTAACATTTAACTCTAGTTTATTTATATTCAACCATAAAGACAATTCTTGTAACCATGCATTTGCCTCAGCCTGAATATTACTAAGATGCATGCCAGAAAAAAATACACTGGTATCATCTGCATATAAAATTATTGTGGGAGTTCGAGGGATGGCTATTATATCGTTGATATAAAGAATGAAAAATACTGGACCCAAAATAGACCCTTGTGGGACACCGTATATTAATTGACCAGGTTGTGATTGATGACCATTCAAACATGTATACTGAACGCGACCGGAAAGATAAGTACGGATCAGATTTAAGGCAACTCCTCGAATGCCGTAAAAAGGTAGCTTATAAAATAAAATATCATGTTTAACTGAATCAAATGCCTTCCTGAAATCTAAAAAAAGTCCAGCTGTAAATTGTTTGTCATCCATATTAGAAAATATTTTTTCCTTTATACTAAGCAATGCCATTTCTGTTGACTTCTTCTCACGAAATCCGAACTGTTCGTTAACAAAAATTTGTCTGTCGTCAAAGAACTTACACAGTCTGATTTTGATCAAATATTCCAGCAGTTTATAAAACAAAGGGAGTACAGATATAGGTCTGTAGTTGTTTATATTGTCATAAGGGCCACCTTTGTGTAAAACAACCACTCTGGCAATTTTCATACCATCTGGAAAAATACCTTGAACTAACGCGTTGTTACATATATGCTGCAAGGGCAAGCTAATTAGATCGGCAACAGCAATAATAGGCTCGGCCTTAATTTCATCTGCGCCTGCCGCAGTGGATTTGTCTAGGCTTCTAAGAAATGTGAATACTTCATGTTCGCTGCAAGGATTCAAGAATATGGAACTACCAATTGGAGAGGCAATATACTGAGCAATTTCATGATTTCTATCCTGCTTCTGAGATGATTCGCCAGAGGATAGGAAATGAGCATTAAACTTGTCTGCCAAAGCAGCGCCACTGTATTCAACACCATTGAATGTTAATGTGCTGGGAATATGGGTTGTCGCCCTTCCCATGAGGTCGCTCAAACAATCCCATATTTTCTTAGGGCAATTGGAGACTGCTGAAAATTTATTCTGATAATACTGTTTCTTAGCTTTTTTAATATCAGAGCCTAACTTATTTCTAAGTTTTTTGTATTCCTTAAGTATGACTGGATCTTTTGATTGGATGAATTTGTCAAAAAGCCTGTCACGGGTTTGAATTCGTCGATATAACTCTCTCGTAACCCACGGCTTTCGAGACTTTTTGTGAGTTTTTCCCACTGTCAAAGGATATGCGGTATCATATTTGCTTTTTACTAACTGAAGAAAGATATTGTACGCTATACTAGGATTTAACTCATTGTAAACTTCGCTCCAGGCAGTGCTTTCCATCATGGATCTAAACCTAGCTATGTTTTCTTGATTGAAACTGCGATATACTATCTGGGGAGTTGGTACTTGCTTCCTTTTTTTTATCGCCCGAGGAAAAAAACAGAATATAGGCAGATGGTCGCTCAAATCAAATGTAAGCACACCTGATAGCACTCTTGATAACTCATGATTTGTAACACATAAATCTAATAATGAGTCCCTCTCTAAGGTTATTCTTGTTGGTGACTGAATAACATTGGTGCAGAGAAATGCATCAATGGTTTCACAAAACAGACGTCGCGGGGAGCTGTTTGTCAAAAGATCAATGTTAAAGTCTCCAACCAAAACAACAGGGATATTTACGATACAAGCATATTCAAGAAGATCACGCACAAACTTGATAAATTCGGTACTTTCACTAGATGGGGGCCGATAAATGCAAGCGATCAGTGTTCCATGACATTTTATAGCAACCGATTCGTAGTGGGTATCGACAAGAGAAAAATCTGATAAAACTTCATAGTCAAGGTTTTCTTTAACATACAATGCGACGCCACCTCCTCTACGGTTTTCTCTGAACACGCCTTCAAACTTGTAGCCACGAAAGAAGATAACATCATTTTGATTTGTGAACCATGTTTCGGTGTACGCTAGTATATCAAATCTGTGATTCAGGGAATCCAAAGCTGATTGCATTTCAAAGTGCTTATTTTTTAGACTTCTAATATTCACATGAAAGACTGACATCCTGTCATTTTCGTGAACAAGACAACTGCGCACCGCAGAGTTAAAAGACAAAGCATTGTAGTAAAGAGGCTTTGTTTGTGATGCCATCAAAGAAAAATAATGAAAAAAACTGATCAGTAAGGCGAAGTAGAGGCGGTGCCTGCTCAGATGATATTTTCCAGGTCAGCAACACACGCGATCCGTATTGCCGTTTCACCCTGGCACTTGCGTACAAAAAGCTTTCCATTACTGTGCCAAGCATATTCGTACTGCTTTTCTGTAGCCCTTGTCCTCATCATCCACATGAGCTTTTTGTTCTGCGCTGTTAAATTGTCAAGAAAGTACACTGTGGATTCAGCTTCCCGCATACTTCGCTTCTTTGCCATCCATTGGTCCTTCATTACACGTGAGGAAAAGCGAACCAGAACTGCCGGGGTTTTGCCACGTTTAGCGGGCAGTCTATGAAGGCCTTCAACGTCGTGCTCAGTCAACTGAGGAAGCTCTAGGTCCTGGGCTATAGCATTGATTTTTTGGAACAAGTTTTCATTTTTGGTTTGCGCAAGTCCATGTACTTCCAAGTTATTCCGCCTGCTGTACTGTTCCAGACTGTTTATTTGCTGTCGTAGTTCGCAGACTTCGGTGTTAGTGTTCTCTGACTGAATCTGTGCCTCAATCTTTTCAACCCTTTTCGATAAAGTGACAATCTCAGTGGACTGAAGCTGCATTTTGGCCAGCACTTCATCATACTGATCTGAAAGATGCTGAACAGACTTTTCCATACTTTCCACTGTCTCTTTTACCTGGAAAAGGATATCTAACTTCTGTTTGATTTCCGGTAGTTCACAGAGCTTTTTGTTGATTTCCATTAGCATCCTTTCTGTCAGAGACTGCTCCTTCTGTACCTTTGTTACAATGTTTGAGCCTCGAGCAGCTGAAACTACACATGTTTGACACTTCCAACTTTTTTAAGTTGGAAGTGTCAAACTCGTTTAGAACTCATTCATTAAGAACTCATGTCATTAAGAACTCGTTCGCCAGGAGGTGGATGTGGTGGGGTGAAAACCAGCCATCAACAACCAACCAACCAAAAACCACCGGCGCCAGAAATCATTCTGGATTTTGTCTACAATGTTTTTTCACGCTCGAAAAGATATTTTGGCACCAGCATTGCGAACTCGGACTGGATTTCATGGCAACGCCCATGCACCTGCAGTCACATAAGGCAAGGAGACCCATCCGACCACAAAGTTTAAAGGGCGTTTCGATGCCAGTGGGCTCATTGCGGCAATTCGCGGCGGCCGTCTACGGAGCGCATAGATTTAAATTCCGAAAGTTTATGGGTATAAACTTCGCATAAACTTTTGAAGCCAAAGGTGCCGGACCAAAGGGGCCAAATTCAGCACCAAAGTGGCAAGGCCCTCGCCGACACCATTATAAAATTTTTGCCAGACCTTGGAATTAGTATGCATCATCTTCGCGGCCAAGGTTATGATGGTGCCAGCTCGGTGGCTGGTAAAACGAATGGTGTGCAAGCTGCCGTTCGAGATAAATATCCAGCCACACTATACCCAAATTGCGCCAGCTACTCCCTTAACCTAGTTCCTTGTGCAGCATGCTCTATCGCAGATATCTGAAACCGTCATGGAACGCTGAAGGCAATGTGGAACTTTTTCTGCAGATCTCCTAACCGCTCACACGCGTTACGAGAAATGATGTTTGATGTGTCCTAAGTCCACAAGGCCGCGACTTTTCGTATTATGTGAAACGCGCTATGTGGAAAAGCACGAAGCAGTTCTGTTTAAATCTGTTTGAACCGGCTATCGCGGCACTAGGGGAAATAAAATTGAACGGCAATGGCGAAAATCCAGTTCAGACATATAGTCTAGCGTCCGCACTTTTGTCACCGGCGTTCCTTGTGAGCTTGCATGTGGCGAAGCATCTGTTAGAGGTGACTGCCTGTATCAAAGAAGCAGCAGACCAGGAACGTCGACGTGAGCGCCGCCATTCACAACATAGATGCGGTACAGCGGACGATCGAAAATGACCGCAAGAATGCGAATGCTTCATTCTCAAACATCACTGCGCAAGTACAGGTATTGGCAAAAAAAAAAAAAAAAAAAACTGGATGTGTAAATAACCAGCCGACAAGCCGGTTTTCGACAGCAGGATCGTGGGAGCGTTGCATTAGAAAATTCTGAGGAATATTTCCGGAAAACTGTGGTCATTCCATTCATGGACCACGTATTAACACAGTTACGTCAACGGTTCGAAAGCACAGGACAATCTTAAATGACTTTTCTGTAATTGTAATACCAATGCAAGAGGATCGAGAGGAAGGAGCAGAAGATCTCTTGGCCGTTTTTGCGCAGGACATGTATGCGAGGGCTGCTTTGGGAGAACTGTGGCTATGACGAACAAAGTGGGCGAACAAAGCAGCAAGCCAGAGACCCAGCACAGGAACAGATGCCTTCTTTCACTGTGACTGCAAGTTCTATCCAAATGCGTACAAACTGCGGAAGATTCTAGGCACCCTACCAATGAGCACTGCGAGCGCAGAAAGAACATACTCAAGCATGAGATTGCTGAAAAACTACTAGCGCTCTTCAAACTACTCGCGCGCTCTTCAAGCCCAACGCATGGTTGGGCAGGCGCTTCTATACGCCCACACAGGCGTCGACATCAACGGGTTCGAAGTCGTTAATCGTTTCGTTAAACTTCTCCGCCGAGTGCAGTTTGTCCTTTAAATAGGAAAGCAGCAAAACTCAATGCAAGTACGAAGCTCTGTTCCTTCAGGTCCATAAGCACGTAATTATGAAAACGTATGACTCATCATTAGCTTTTAAAACCGATAAATTTTCGCCATTTATTGTAACAGTTAGCATCATGATAAAAGAGATAACGCTAATACGAAAATTATGAGGGCATCAATAACCAATTTTGACTGACCTTGCTCCCTAAAGCCCTGCCCGCGCGGCGTTTCCCAACAAACGCACACACATATTGGGTAGTTCAACTTGGCACATCATGTTTGGCTTTCGTTTGTTCTTTTCTTCACTTTTTGGCTACCTGGTTTCACTTCGTTTTTGAACCAAAGCCATATCATTCTTTAATTTTGGGGGCAGAATAATTGTTGTCGCCGTGCAGGCAGTTAAAATACACATTTTCATATTGATTTCTGCATTCTCCCTCTAATATTCTACCCATATGCTGCTGTCGCGACAACACCATGTCCCAAGTACATATCACGATTTCAGCGATCATAGTTTTGGTCTTGCCTGAATCGTCTGTCTTTCTATGCGTTAAGTTTACTATCTGTGATTGCGCAACATGCTTATTTGCCTTGTTTGACACATTATATACAGTAACTTTTGATTAGATACATAGATTTAATGGAGACTTATACGTGTTGCGAGGTTCTGTGCCTACATGCAGTGAACCTTGTTTCCCAGTGACACTTTTTTACCCTTTACCAAGCTGTATCTTCGCAATTGAAATATTACATTCTATCTGCACATTTGTAATGTATATTTTGCAGAACTTCCGATTTTTATATGTGGTCTCTGTTGCGACTATACTTTCGGTGCAGTTACACACAATACACCCCCACTGACAGCTGCTCCTGCGCAATACATTGGAACGAAGGGCAGCGTCATCGACGTTTTCCCTGGCCGTTGCATGTGTACAAAAAGTAGACAAGGCTGTTGAATGACAAAGATTCAATAAAATATTTGTCATCGACTTGGCCATTTCATAGCCTTTAAGTTTTTCATATCAGCGGCATACACTGCCTCGCTGGTTTCGAACAGATATAGTTCTAATGTTCGTGTGATATTTTCTTTACTTATTAAATAAACAAAAAACATGGAAGCATTCATATCAGTCATTTCTGCCACAATTTTTGGTACATAGGAATATATTCTTTTATGAAAAAACACTTATTTTACTTGTCTTGACAGTGCGTAGCATTCAAGAATTCGTTCAAAACATCTACTACACTATAACACTGGCAACGGCAATGCAGATATTATTCATGTGTTTGATCCCTCGACAAGTTCTATAAGGAGGAGGCCGCGCTGCAACGTGAGCCCCCTTACCCCCCCCCCCCCCCCCCACCCCGCTCCCTCCCCTTACCTCCCCCCAAACAAAATTTTTTGCTACGCCACTAAAACACCAGGTACGATTAGCTTTATAGTGGCCTACCTACGAAAAACAATTTTCACAGATGTTTTGGACCTCATTTTTTTTCTCTCTGTGCTGAAAAAATTGTCAGAGGATTACGATAGTCGGTAATGCGAAGTCTGAGTGCAGCTCTTCACGCGTCGCCTTCCACCGCTGGTAGATGGCGTGTTACGCTGCTAGCCACCCTCCGGAATCTTCCCGCGGCATCCACCTTCCAAGTGGCGTTTCGGTCAGCTACTTGGACAACTGGTTGCGCCTACTACGCCGACAGAGAAGGGGGCTGCTCCTGAAAACTGTTGTGCACGCCGTCGTCCAACTCGTCGCTTCGGTGGACGACGGCTGTTGCGACGCCATCTTTTTGGGACCATCTCTCTGCCTCAACCACGACGGTCGACGACGGAATTGTTTCTAATGGGGCTAGTAAACCTTTCGCCGTAAAATGCTGTTGGAAAATGCTACACAGTTGGCCGCAATCTGTAAGAACTAACACAACGATGTGAAATGGGCTACTCCTGCAAAACGTTACAAATCCCGACCGAACTCGAATTGCCACAAACGATAAGGTATACCAGACTTACGCTGGGCAGTCTCTGTGCTCAACTGTTCACCATCATGTCGAGTGAAATGTTAATTTTGTTTCAATATATACAAAAATGCCAACAAATTAAAGACCATGGCTTAATTTGACGGGGTTCCTCACTCCGCTCGCTGGCAGCCCAAGCGCTCCACAAAACCACAGAAATAACTTGCAGACTGTTTGATCCACAGCCTCGCACAGCACTCTTGTGTGTTAATTTTATTGCGTAAGCTACGCCACTATTGTATCATCGCGCCAAACTTTCGCACCATCACCAGACATCGAAGGTCTGCGTATGTCATTAACGTGGGTGCGCACTCCATAGCGACGGGCCGTATGTACACCGATTCATATACGGCCTAAACGTATGCCATGTGCAGTTATGCTGTACTTAGGGGAAACATGAGTCTACACTCCTAGTTCGATCACGAAAAAAAAAGTAAATAGACACACTTAACTACACGTACCATGTCTGTCCTAAGCGTAAGGACCAGGTGTCACTGTTCGCACGGATTGAGCAATGCATTTTAGCACAACGAAAGCACACGTGCCGGTTCCGGACGCCTGTTCTTTTTTCGGGGCAATTACGAAGAGGCTTGGCAGACAGGCGTGTCGCACGCGACGTGCCCATTAGAGCGTGCCGATCACATAGGTCGGGGCCAACAGCGAGGAATCACCGTTAATCCCGCATTATCCCCTGATTAGCAGCACCGGTACTCGTAGAGGCAACAGCAGCAAGAGCCGACATCCGGGACACCTAGACGTGAGCTCTAAGCGGCAAAGACAAGACGAAAGCAAAAAAAAGAACCTGGGAACTCTGCGAGTACTACAAGGCGCACTTTCTGCGACGTGACAAGAGGAAAAGGAAAGCGTTAGGAAGATCCCCATAGTATAGCTAGGTGGCAATACCCTCTACGGCAGCCATGTTTGCTAAGACGGATCCGGACCACGCTGCGTCCGAGCCGGGTGTTCGTCGAGGCGAGGCTTAAGGTGCGAATCGGAGAGAGCGCGGTACGGAAAGCGGAAAAAGCATCGGAGAAGACTCACGGACGCCAACGTGAGCAAGGGCTCCCATCCTGACGATGCGGACCGCTGCTCGCGTCACTTTGTATGTATGTGTGTACGAATGGGAAGAAGGTCGGACCCGGCTAGCGAGTGCGGGACGCCCAGTCCAATAACGCCCGGCCCTCGGGTCGGGACCTCGGGTACGGGCCCGGGGAGGAAATGAGTAGAAACCTGATTACTCGGGAGCTTCTTGTTGCTCGGGGAAACCTGGCTTGAAAGCGTGGCCGCCGCCGTTCCCATTGGCAGGCCTATTCATCCGTTAATGGTCCCAGCCGACGACGACTAGGGCCTCTGTCAGCAGCCCCTTTTTCTGCCCACTCTCTCCCTTACCGAACCCTCCTTTCCCCTTCCTACGCGCCGGGTTCCTGTCCGCACGCCTCACCGGACGCGTGGGACGCGCTCGGCGGAAGGACGGCTCGTCCGGGGCTTGGCTCGGCTCGGACGTTGCTGGCTATATACGACGAGTGCGCCCTGAGAAAGTTTGGTCATCTCGACGGGGCGCCTCTTCCGCAGCTAGCCACGCCGTGTCTTTCTCGCCGTGTGTTTGTGTGTGTGGGCGTATGTATGGGTGCTCGCTTGTAGGGCCCAGCGATTCGATTGATTGCTTTCCCGGTCGCCCTGTTCACCTGTGAGCCCGCGAGTGTCCGCTGGCGCGAGAGACTCGAGGAATGCGGGTACTCGGATTAGATATTGCTTTCGTCGGCCCTTTTCTTGCCACTTCAGACTCGGCGACGGCCGCTTCTTGGCGCTGGCCTCTCGGGCGCAAGTGAATGTGTACATTAGACCATCGTGCTCTGTGAGAAGGAAGAGAAGACAAGAAAGAAGGGAAGTTCCGAGTTAAAGAATGGCACTTTTAGGTCGTGAAAGCGAAAAGAGAGCAGCGCAGAAAAAAAATAAATAAATAGTGATGTATTTGCCTAACAGAGAGTGGACTGTATCACTAAACGAACGACGCTTTTTTCGGGCCCCAAAGTTTTTCTTTCGTTGCATTCCAAAAAACAGACAGCTTTTAATCAGCGGTTTCCCGAATTCTTCCCGTCAGGCCGCTTCGACTTTATATTTTTATTTCTTGCATGCGAGCACCTGATCATTAGTACGTCTGCGACGAGAGCCAGGGTTGGCTGCTTCTCCTTCGATTTCTCGTTATCCACGCTTTTGCCCTAGAGCCTAGGGCAGGAACAATAATTTTAACGGCACCATATGGCAGGACATGTGCGAATAATTGCGCACAGCGTCCAGTTTTGCACCGACACCAATTTTTGTACGACTATATTTTGCGTTAATCCCGGATATGCAATTGAGAAAATAAAATAAGCACTCAGCCTTGTATCGAGTTTCATTCCCTTGGGTTCACCCCTTCCGGTTTTCATGCGACTGCGCTGGGCAGCAATCGGTAAGACACGCCGTTTCCTGCAGAACCCATACCCACATTACATGGCGATGACAGTAGGGAAGACGGAAGATGATGCCAGTGGCTAAGCACAGAATTCGTGGCAAGTATACGATAAATACTGCAGTCTTGGTCAAAATTATTCATGCCATGAGGCCTACATTGGAGACGCGCAGTTTCGCTCTTCTGGCATGCTTTAAAAAGGCGGAAATAAGTTGCTCGCTAAAGTAGGCTATGAACTGGTTAAAACATCAGCCGAAAGCTGTGACGTCCCTCTACTCTCTCTCTTTCTTCTTTCTCTTCCCCTTTTCCTTTCATTTTTCTTGTAATTTATTCCTAGTCATCTTCTTTACCTTCTTCTTTGCATTTATTTATCTTCCTTTTCTTCTTCTCATTATTGGCTTCGTTTCTGTCTTGTTCTTCGTCGCATCTTCTTTCTGCTTCCTTCTCCTCTTCTTCTTATTCTTCTTTCACCTTGGCTCAGCCTGGCTTGCCTTAGCTTGCGGGTTTCTACAAGAATTTGAACTTCTACAACGGGCTTCAGTTGAGGTTGGCTCCCAGTAACTATTCTCACTGTAAAAGATGGTGAGAGCTCCCCTCATTCTCCACATATCTGGAGTTTCTTTGAGGAGGTGCGCTTTCGAGTAGTCACCATGAAAACAAACCTTGTGGCTGAGAGGAGGAGGATATAGAAGAGGAAAGGCAGGGAGGTTAACCGAATTTGAAAGAACTGTGCGCATAAATCGGATGCACCCCTCATAGGTGCCAAGGAAATTATCCTTTCTTAACACCGGTTAACTTAATCCTACACCTGCCCTTTTACGGACGCATCATCCCTTTAATGCACAAAACGTGTGCACCGCGGGAAAAAAAAAATCCGCATATACCTTGCTCTAAAAGACTCCGGCGTGTTGCCAGGGCAGACCTATCACGTGGTTAGGCTGAGCACAAGGCCTAATGTCAGGATGCGGCAGACAAAGAAGTGCACACATTTCTTTCGTTAACTAGTTAACTTAACAGTGATACTCAAAAGATTAACTACTCAATATTAGTTGACCAGCCTGCTAGTTACCACGCCTAAGCTGTAATCTGATATACTACAGTGTTGATAATGATACGCCGGAAAAAATGTTCTTATTGTTCACAAAAGCTTGTTTTTAAAAATTGCTGGAAGTCTTAGGGTGGAACACCCTGTATATATTAAGGCAAAAGCTCACCATTGTCCTGTATTCCTTTTTGCCACTTGTTGGCGCGCATTCAAGTGATTGAGTCGCCGGCTTAAAATTATTTCTTTTTTCATCCACAGTACATCTTGCCAGTATACGGTGATTACAGACAGATCAGCAGGATGACGACTGCAAACAGCATAACTGCACACAACTTAAAGCTAACTGTTTATTTTGGGTAACGTGTTCCCATAGCGAAAGCAAGTCAACGGCAGTGACATCGAAGCATACTTTCTTATCGGGATATACATAGGTTCCAGCTGGTAAATAGAAGTTACGTGCACCTTATTTTTTAAAAAAATGTAATTTAAATAAGTGTAACAGTGTGCTCAAAGTACCAATTAAATATGTGAAGAAATATTCCAGTTATTCCAGAATGTTCTATATGAAAAAATGTTCAACGCACACTTATCTGGAACACCGTCCAGACTCTTTTCTGAAACCGGCGTTTCACATGACCATACTTTACAGCCGTGGGGAATGAATGTCTGAGTATGTCGGCCGCGTTATAATTGGGTATCAATAATAACATTCTAGAGAATAGGAGCGCATCTCGAGAAGTCTCAAACTGCAGAATCGCTCGCATGTGGCCGCTAGCTGTCTACAGTAGCGGTTAGCAGCACTACGCAAGGTTATCGACAAGCGTTACGAGCCAAAAAATAATACGGGCGCGCGCTGTCTACGATAAAAAAGTTCACTGTTTTAAACAGAAATGTAACAAAACTCGTGGGAAAATACTAAGCACAGTGACTTCGCATTTTCCGCCCTTTTTCGTAAGCACAGAGTACTGAGTTTTATTACGTAAACATATTTAGCCTGAAAGAAGTTAGGATAAATGCTAGCGCTCCAGCGATACGCGATTAAAATACGAAACGCATTCAGATGGCCTTTGTCAAGCCAGGCACGTAAAGCATGATATCTTATTATATTATTTAAACACAGCATTGCGATGCCGACTTAGAGCAGTGCCCCCTGGAATGCACGCTTTCAGTCGTTCCTTATTGCAAATAATATATTATATAAAGCTCAAACCTTAATGTACGTTTTGCTCTAGTCCAATTTCCTCTCTAAGAACAAACGGATGGCTGACGTTGTATCTATACGTAGTACATCAGAGCTCACAAGATGGTCGTCCCTCCTGAACCCCTCCTATACGTCCTGATGTCTCCAGACATTTCTTGCCGTCGTGACACTATACCTTCAAATAGAAGCATCTTCATCTCGAA
Organism: Amblyomma mixtum; assembly: GCF_055824585.1. Taxonomy (NCBI): domain Eukaryota; kingdom Metazoa; phylum Arthropoda; class Arachnida; order Ixodida; family Ixodidae; genus Amblyomma; species Amblyomma mixtum. The sequence goes on along the minus strand of NC_143017.1, from coordinate 81,986,235 downwards.
GAGCTTTCCTGAGCTGTGCGAGTTTGCCAGAACGGTTCAATACGCCTCCGAAGAAACCGGCCGCGACCCTTCTCGGCGTCTCATGTCGGCCGATCGCTGCTTGCACAAACAGCCGCCCAGTCTCGGTCAAGCAAACAGGAATTGGAGTCTTAACCGAAAAACCAAGACACCAAACGCGATATCCCTATATACTCTTTCTATGTAGTGCGTCTCTTCATATATGCGGGAGAAAATAAAACAAGCGACAGCGCAGTGACTCCGCACGGAGCGCACGGCACGGGACGCAAGACGCGGCTCTTCTTGGACCGCGGAGGAGACCAAAGAACTCTCGAAGGAGGATATACGGTTGGGACGAATGGAGAGAAAACGGGGGAGGGGTTGGGGGGGGGGGGGAGGGGACGAAGAGGTTAAAAGCGGAAGACGTGCATGTATGGGCTGGTGGAAAAGGACAATATGAGAGGGCGGCCAGCGACGGGGCAAATGATGGAACGGCGACGTCGTCGCGTGCGCCCCCTGCCGGTCGAGCTAGGAAGAAAGGATAAAGAAGGAGCAGTGTCCACGCAGGGAAGCCTCTGAAGACGACGGAAACCGAATATGGAGGGAGGCATGAACAGAGAAAGAGAGAGAGAGAGAGCTGACAAACAAAGGAAGAAGCCAGGCCGCTCGCAATCCACGTGATTGCATGCAATCTTCTTCGGCGGCTTGAGCGAGCGCACGCAACGGGGATACGAACCGGGGCTCCGCCGAGCGCGCACGATGCGATTCTCTCTGTTACTCCGCTTACAAAACGTCTTGGAAAAACAGGAGGGAAGACGGAGAAGGAAGAGGAAAAGACAGTTTCTTTTTTTCGCCTGCCACCTTTAAATGTTTCTTGTTCTCTTTCTTGGATGAAACCAAAAGGAACAGGCAGAGGCAAACGTAAATTCAACCACAACAACAAAAAGGAATGGCGAACGCAGCGGGAACGAAAGGAAGGTTTCTTGGGAACGCCGTCTTCCCTTCTTACCCCGCGCGTTCCTATTTCTCGGGGGAACGCATTCAGAAGCCGATCTGGCCTTTCCTGCTACCCGTCTCCGCTAACCGCCCGCGCCGCCGCGCGGGTCGCGCATTGTTCACCGGGCGGATTTAACGTCCTGCCAAGTCGCGCACACCAACGACGACGACTGGGCTTCTTCTTATCCCAACTTGACGAAGGGTCTTTGGTTTTCCTTTCTTCCCCTTACTTCGCTCTTACCTTTCCCTCGAGGTCCCCTTTCTTCGTTTCCACGGCTGCCGCCGGTCCTCTTCGACGACGAGACACACCGCTGCCGAGAAGAGAACAGTTTACTGACGTCTCGAGGGGTTGGGGGTGGAGGTCTTAGACACCCGCGGCCTGTCTCCGGAGCTGTAAAACCCCGAAGCCCGCAATAAAAAGGGATCACGGCGCCTCTGTCTCCGCACTGTCAAGCTGCGTGTCGTTGCTTGGGACACGGGCCCGCTGCTGCTGCTGCTTCCGAGGCTCGGGCCTTTTCTGGAATGCTTCGACTGAGACGAGCTCGTCGGCGCGCGCACCGCGGGTACAGAAAGGAAAGCTTGCGGTTGATGCCTCCAAAAAAACAAAGAAAAGAGCTCCAAAGAATGAACCTGTGGAGCCGCCGAAGAGCGAAAAAAAAAAAAAGTCAAAATATACGGTGCTCTTGCCGTTCCCTCGCCTTCGCCCTTCTTTTTCCTCGCCGTAGTTAAGAACGTAGACACGTGCGGGCAGGGTTTCTCGAGGGGAGTCGAGCCATCGATCCAGGTCGAGCTTGTTTCTTTCTTTCGGGTTACACAAGCGGGTTGGCAGGCGGGCGTGCGTGCGACAGCTCCTGGTACGGCCTTGTATAGACTCACGAATGTCGGAGGAAGTGAGCTTACATCGCCTTTATTTTACCTGAATTTCTTGTGTTTTTTTTATAGAGTGCTCTATACGACATGTCTGCTTCGACAGCGTTAAGCGTTTTGTGAGTTTATTGTGGCGTCGACTTCGCTAAGCGTGAGAAAATTTAATGTGATGAGTGTACGTAAACGACTTCGTATGAGCACGTGGCTCTTATAAAACGAGCGCTGTCGCTGTTTACACTTTCTATTAAACTTTACTCTTCATTTCTGTAAATATAGTGCTGTTGGTTTTAAATAGCGTTTCCAGTTTTATCTCAGTGTCTCTGCTTGTGCGCAAACAATCAGGATTAAAGCCCTTTAAAGGTAATATATTTCCTTTTTCATGTATTTATCGCTCTGTGTTGTTTGAGCAAGCTTCATGGAGCCGTTGCCCATATCCTTAACGAGAAACCGGCACTTTGGTAGCCTATCACCTCACTGGCGGGCAATGATTTTATTGATTTCAAGCATATATAATCACAGGCGGAGGAAAGATGATTACACCACTGCCGTACGAGAACTGCCGTCTGCCCAGCAGTTATGGAATAACAGAGAGATAGGGAAAGTGCGAGAAAGAACCTGCATAACATAGTGTACTTAAAGGAAGTCTATTGAAAAAAAATAAAGAGTCCTTCCATGTTCCCAAAACTTGCCATTCTAGTCGCCGTCACTTCAGCCGCTTGGTAAGTGCAAAGAAAGATGTATTTTGTGGGCGAATAATATACACTTATGGGTCTTCTTTTTAATTTTTACAAAAGTACAGGTGCTGAAAATTTAATCACGATTCACACAGGCTAGGTAGAAACGCCCTGAGGCGTTCGTTGCTCGATATGTAACTGGATCAAGTTTAAAGTGTCCTGTCAACAGTGCCTGAAAAACAAGTCGCTGGAGCAGCTATGCACCTATCGCATTGTAGTTCCAGGGAGATTTTATGTTCGTGCAACCGAAGTAGTACTTTTAGCACTTTCCTCCAGCCTTTACAATGGCGGAGCTGAACGCGTCTCAACGGTGAGTCGCGGGCAACAGCTATGTGCACAACGGCAAGGCTGCACCTGTCCGAGCCTGTCGGTTGAACGGAGGGTTTTATTTTGTTTTCCAAAGCGGCTCAGGCTATGACGGACGTAGTGGATGGCTCCATAAATTTAGACCACCTGGGGGTTTTTTAACGTGCCCTGACGCAGCACAGTACATGAACCTCTAGCATTTCGCCTCCATCTAAATGTGACTGCCGCGGCCGAGACCGAACCCGCGTCATACGGGTCAGCAGCCTAGCACCATAACGCCTGAGACACCACGGCGGGGTTCAGCAGCATTTGGCCCGCGTACGCTGACTTTCGCATTACGCGGTGGATCGTAACGAATGCGTAATATTTTCTTTGTTAATTCATTTTATTCAGGCGAGCCCCCAAAAAGGAGTAGATTTTAGTAAGGGAGCAATTACTCATTAGCAGAATTCCATACGGGTACAGAGTAATTAACTGGTCACCGGGAAATAAGAGGTGCAGTATCTGTGTCACTCACGCAGGAATCGAAAGCAATCAACTGGATCATCGGATGACCTGCGAATAAAGCCATTTCAAACTTTCATGCTCTGGCTAATCCTAGTGGAGGAGTATGGCACAAAACTATACAAGGAGAATATCGCTCAAAACTATACCAAGACATGGAATGCACACAGTGCATCCTTCTCTACATCCAGTACTTAACACGCAAGGTAACCTTACGCTCAGAAGAACTCAGAGAAATAGACTCCGTCCCTGAGATGCAGAATTTGCTTAAGCTTTACCAACACACTCTAACAGCCCTGAGTCTCAAGCCCCACCGATGGCTGTGTTCGAAGCAGCCACCTGCCGGGACGACTGCGCCAGTAGTAGTTTGCGCACTCCCCGGGATCTATGTATGTAAAGTACAGAATGACTAATTATGCACATATGGGCATGTAGGCACAACCTAGGCGATAGGGAAGGGGTACTTACGTGGGAGGGATCTCTAATGCTGTTACATTGTGTTACTGATGGGAGTCTATGCCTTATTTAATCCTGGAAGGAAGCACATTGTCTGTGTCTATAAAGCGATAAGCAGAGGGAACCCCACGCTGCTGAAGCACCTCAATAACGCTATCAGGTCATGTCCTTAAGATGTGCTTTTTCTCGTAATTTTTTTTTTATTTTTCAGGACAGGCTGAGAGCATAAGTGGTGAAAGTTGCAACTCATCTCTAGGCATTCTGAAGGAGACACCATGCTAATGAGGATAACCTTCTGTGCAGAACTGCCTTCCACATAGACTTCTTCAAGAAGTCGGACGGCACCGTCATACTGGACACTGAGCTGTGCGAACCTGCTCGTAGAACAGGGAAGGGTGGAAGGATGGAGCTCCGCTACACCGCAGCCCAAAAGGTAGCTACTTCGAGGGTCTTGCAATGGTTTACAGTCTCAGGAAATTAGCCTGGCTGCTAGGAGGCATATACCTTGCTTTTGTGCCGCCTTTGTTGAAGCTATAAAGTCAAGGCGCAGATTATCTGCGAGAAATGAGAACTTAGCTGTTCCCTCGGGCAGCTGGAGCCTTGGCCGCTTTGCGCGCCAAAATTGCGCCCGTGTTCACCCCCCCCCCCCCCTCGAGCCTCGACAAAAAGAAAGCCGAAAATGAAGCGACCTATTTACACACCGTCTTGTCCATGCTGAACCACAAAGACAAATTGATCGGGGGCAAGATGGCACTGTCACGTGGCGCAGCTTTTTATTTGAATACAGATCGGCGCCGTTTAATATGCACATAGCCTCAGAGAAGACTATCTTGCTATCCTGCAGGTCTGGCACAAAATCATTGCAGAGACGTTAGGTTGTGAGATTAGAGTGTTTCCTTTAACGAGGCGTATACTTCGCTATAATCTTTTAAGAAGTGAAACACTTCATGCTCTAGCAACGCGCACACACACACTCACACACACACACGCACGCACGCACACACACACATGCACGCAGGCACGCACACACACAGACGCACACGCACACACGCAGGCACGCACACACACACGCACGCACACATACGCACGCACACACACACACGCACGCAGGCACGCACACACACACACATACGCACACGCACACACGCAGGCACGCACACACACACACATACGCACGCACACACACGCACGCACGCACACACGCACGCACACACACATGCACGCAGGCACGCACACACACGCACGCACGCACGCAGGCACGCACACGCACACACGCGCACACACGCACACACACACACACACGCACACACACACACACACGCACACACACGCACGCACGCAGGCACGCACACACACATACACACACACGCACGCACACACGCACACAGGTACGCACGCACACACACGCACGCACGCACGCACGCACACACGCACGCACGCAGGCAGGTACGCACACACACATACACACACACACACACGCACGCACGCAGGCATGCACACACACACACGCACACACACACACACGCACGCACGCACGCAGGCACGCACACACACATACACACGCACGCACACAGGCACGCACACACACACACACGCACGCACGTAGGTACGCACACACACACACACACGCACGCACGCACACACGCAGGCACGCACACACACACACGCACGCACGCACACACACACATGCACGCAGGCACGCACACACACATACGCACACGCACACACGCAGGCACGCACACACACACGCACGCACACACACACGCACGCACGCACACACACACATGCACGCAGGCACGCACACACACGCACGCAGGCACGCACGCAGGTACGCACACACACACATACACACAAACACACACGCACGCACGCAGGCATGCACACACACACACGCACACACACACACGCACGCACGCAGGCACGCACACACACATACACACGCACGCACACACGCACACAGGCACGCACACACACACACACACACGCACACGCACACGCAAACACACACACACACACACAGACAGAGAGAAGCTATTTAATTGACAAAGGCGCTTAAATCCGCTGACTTGCTGCTCAGCGTGGGGAAGGGATTCGGAGAGAGAAAGAAAAAAATGAGAGATGGGTAGGAAATGGGATAACAAAGATCACTGCATACAGAATGCGCAGTGAGTGCTAAACGGAGGGATTAAAGTTTGTCTCAAAGACCAACGTCAGTTAAATAATCGAGGGTTCTGGTATAGTGTTCTGACTATGGGACCCCCGTCTGTATACTAATGGCCTTTATAAAAATGTTGGAAATAATAAACATCAAAATTTCAAAAACAATATTAAGATAATAGTGCGTCTCTGCGGCCTATGGCATTCTCTGAGAGTGTTAAAGGCACCTGAGTGAGTGATTCCATAACATGTTCATAATGTGCACGCTCCTCAGCATGCGCTTATGCTCCACTGCTTCTATTACTTCTATTAGTCTGCAGTTATCCCATTACAGACTGTTCGCTTGGTCTAAAGGGAACTGTAAGACGTTTGTAAATGCATCGTTTAGACGAAGTCGATGGTAAAGAGCTTCCAGATAGCGAAAAAGCCTGGATAGGAGGTTGAACAATCCCATGATCCCAAGTGAATCCATGATGCCGATTGGACATGAGTTCGTAACGTTCATAAACGTGAATTTCCTGCCCATTAATAATACTGAATAAGCTTTTTGTCGAGATGATGATGTAGAACAATTTCATTGTTTCGTAGTATTTTATTTTGGTGGCGGCTACACTCTAAATATTATTAAGCGCGATAGGGAGCCTAGATGAGTCGTGCGTCTAATTGAGAGTTGAGTCGCTATGCGTGGTTGACCCCGTATGATTGGTGAGTCTGAGCCAGCCCAAGAGAGTTGTGAGCCGAAATGAATTTGAGTTCATGAGTTCGAAAGAGCCCGGACCACTGTAAGTGCGAGTTTGAGTGATTCCGTAAGTTGGCCAATCTTTAGTGAGTCGGCCTGAGTGCGCACTCCTGATTTTACCTAGCCATGCAATAGTATGGACGCAGACGCGTGGAGTTTGAATTGAATCTTGGACATTTAGACCGAAATTGCCAGAAGAATAACTTCTTTGATCAAAACTGTTTTTTATTCCATTGTTTTCCGGTTTGAATGCGCTGCTGACCCAGGCCGAGTTCCTGATTGCAATGCTTGCCAGAGCATGCACTAACAGTTGCGCTGTTGTTACTTGATTGCTCATTCAAAAGAAAAGACGCGTCAAGATGAGAATTTTAAACCTGGTGCATTGTCACTCGCTGCTTAAAGAGGGGATAGGGAACATCCCAGCTGGCGGTCATCACCAATGCTTTGTTTCAGATTCTTCACTTTACTCGCAGGCTTTATTGGCCTTCTGGGACTATGGCAGGCAATACTTTTCCGTTTCAGCACGAGACACAGGCGTAGCCATTAGCGACATAATGGAAGGATGTAGGGTTAATTCCACCTGCCCGATATATTGTCGGTTGAGATAAAGAAAGATTATCTGCCCTTAACTTCGCCCACAATACATTAAGATCACTCAAGACAGCCCAACGCCTCAGTAGTGTAGCCGTAAGTATACACTATAATGCATGCCCGTCCCACGGAAATCAGTCTTGTTTAAATAAAAGCACCGTTAATCCCCTTCGATGACTCCGCCGTACGTGACGCGAGCTTAACGATAAAGACATTATGCTGCCTATTTGCATACTCAGGACATACGAGCAGATTTCTGCGTTTCTTTTTTTTATTAGCTCAAGCAGTACGTTCGAAAGTATGGTCTGAACAATAGTGCTTGCCTAGGCTTGTCACGCCAACGTTTACCCGCTCCTATCCCGATCATTTGTACCTTTAGATCCTCTTTAGGCCTCAGTTTTATTGCTAACGCTGTAAGTTTTGGACCAGTACCTTCGGCACGTCGCAGTAAAAAAGAGAAAAGGAGGGAAAAAAGGGACTCATTGAGATGGTGATGGGTACCGGCAGCTTGACGTATGGACGGCTCAACTCCTTACACACGTATTGCTGAATTTTTTTTTGTTGTTCTTCTCCATGGCCTTGAGCGCATGATGAAAAGCGGTGAACGACGAATAATGGACCTTTTTAGAGCGTCTAGGACTAAGCAGCATGAGCGGTATCCTCGCGATGCTCGCCGGTTCTATTAAGGAACCTCGCGTTTTTTTGCAGGTTTCTCCGAAAATAAATTTTGTTCTAATCCTCTACTCCTCCCTGCCCACTTTTTCGTCTTCATCCCGTCGCTACGAATCCCCTCCGCCGAGATTGCATCGTTCCACGCCCACCCCGGCGCACGCTCTTGTCAGAATGTCTAACAGGCGGGGTAACGTCGAGCCTCTCCTTTACTGCGTGGCTCGTTGTGTGCCTTGGGCAACTCTTTCCGTCTTTAGTCGGGAAGCGCCCCCGGATCACCGTCCCGGGAGACAGATAAGGCCAAAAGGAAGGCCGACCAGCGGGAGGCGCAGGAAAGGGGGTAATGTGGAAATGATGCCAAATTGGAGCGCGCAATTCATTCCGGCCAACGAGGCATTCGCGACGAAGAAGGGGAGAGCCTAAAGAGGAAAAGGGAGTTGGCCAGCTAAGGGAGTTTTCGTCCCTGCTGGGAGAAAGCTCACACAGCGTGTCATGCAGGGAGAAGGGATATATTGGTTGAGGCAGAAAAGAGGAGGGGGGGGGGGGGGGGGGGGGGCTGTATCCAGTCCCCATAGGGTCCGTAGGGAGGAAGAGGAGGGTGTTGCAGTGGTTTGCGAGGGAAGATGGGGCCCCACCAGGCGCAAAGGACTCCGCTGGGGCGCATTTCGGTGAATGATTTGTGCGCCGTTTCCTCGCCTAGCGCCCACAAAGAGATGGTCGTAATGAGCGGCTCAAATACGGCCGAAGAAAAGAAGACCCGACAGGGCTCAATGGAGGCGACGACGAGAGGAAGAAAGAGAGGAAAAAAAAGCGGCCCCGTTTTTGTTATTTTTTATTTATTTTTCTTTCACGTCTTGGTGCAGCTTTTCCAAGCCGGGAGAAAATGACCAGGGAAATAAAGGCTAGAAAGGCACCCCGAAATAGATTGACTGCATCTCCGTCCCAGTGACGTCGCTCGATGAGTTCAGTAAACACGTCTGGGAATTGGGACAAATTTGTAAGCCCTCGCTGTGTAAGCCGAAGAATATTTGCCACAGTTCGTCCCTTGGGCACTTGCCAACTTCTGTGTTGAGCGTAAGAGCCAGAAAGCGCTGTCAGCTTTTATTCGGTGGGCTGATCTTCGCCTGTTCCCTTCTCCAGCTTTCAAGGTCACTGAGGACAGTACTTACTTTATCGCCTTCTATTTTTCTTTTTTTTTTATAGACTGTGCCTATGCTTCATAGTGCCTATCTGTGAGGAGATGCGGCATGCTGCTAACACACACACCACACATGTAACTTACTCAAGTAAGGTCACCAATGAAAGTAGTACGATCTTCGAAACTTTTGTAGAAACACAGGCACAAGTATTCAGGAAGGCACTGTAAAAAGAAAGTGATTAAACTGTAGGGTGGCCCAAAAGGAGGGTCCAAACGAAGGAATAAGGTTGAATAAATTGCAAAGTGTCCAAAAATAAAGCCGCACAGCGGTGGTCATTATCTGTGAATTACATTAAAAATATTTTTTGCTTGAATGAATTGTCACTTCCGAAGCTGTGATTTGTAGAGTTCCTTTTTCCGATTATTTTCCCTAGCCTACTGTCCCCTGTGACGTCAGACCTAAGAGCCAGTAATCAGCGCCAATCATCAGATTTGGTGGCAAAGAGAGAGTTCACCAATGGTAAAGAGGAAATGAATTGGAAAGAACCCACCCCTTATCAAACTATGTGCATTTTTATTAACAGTATGTATTACTTCTCGCTTGCAAACCTGCTTTCAAAATCGCAATTGCAGATGTGTACCAGTTGTCGAAACAACTGCGGAGCCTCAAGTATATCAAAAGACCTCAGACAAGCAACATGGACTCTTGTTAGTTTATTGTTAAATCAGCATTCTAGCCCTAACACTTTTACTAACCCACAGTTAGGTTTCAGAGACAGCCCTGAAGAATTCGGTGCTTTGTCAGCCCATTAGGTACTAACCTTACACCTTTTTGTTAGAGCGAATATAGTTACTAACCCGAACGGACGCATGCTCCTCGATTTCACTTGCTTAATTGCGTGCATTATCGCGTGATTTCGATGCGACTCTGGCTTATAAAAAATTTACCTTAACTCTTCCCAATCACATTTCTGTGTGGAATGGACTACAATACGTTATTGGACGCACCGAATATGTATTTGTTGTGACCCTCTCGAGCGCTTACAAGAGCTTTTTAGTTGGTGGGGCTTCTTGCCCAATAGAGGCCAGTACACCAGAGCCCGGTAATGAACATGGCCGCTTGTTACAGCCCGGAAGTTGTGTATGCAAGTTTGGAGGTACTGTCCAACGAATAAGTAGTGGTTCGGCAAACTGTGCGGCGTTCGTTAGCGTGACTTTGAGTAAACCAGGGGAAGCATACGTTCCTGAACGCGCACTTCTCAATGAGTGAGAATGCACTCGCCTGCAAATGCGCGGAACATGGCATGTGCGTTTAATGTGGATGGGTGCGTTGAAGCCCCCCCCCCCCCCCCCCCCCCCGTAATGGATGAGCCGGAGGTGATGATGGGAAAGGTTTAAGGCACTTTGATAGACTAGGTTGGTATGTCCGCTGTTATTTTGAATACAGTACGAGAAGCATCAGTATATGAGTGAAAGCGGAGCCCTCCCCCCCCCAAAAAAAAGAGTCGAATGAGTGAACCCTGCGCTAACAGAGAGACATGGGCAATGCCGCGCGGTGCGATAACAAATGTAACTCGTTTTGCAGAAAATAGACATCCGCTAGAATTATTTATCACAATTCCTTCACAGTTCTTAGCATCCCTGTCTTCTGTCCTCGTGTGTTTGTGCTGTAATCTCAATAACCTGTTAATGTCAGCTAGTTTATTTTAGCACCACCTTGTATTTAAAAATAAAGGGTCCAGCCGAAAAGCACATTCGAGTTTTACTATAGCTGACTGCGGGGTTTTCCGCATTTGCTAACGTAATACCCCTTAATCAGAATTTCGCGCCTTCTCTTCTTTAACAGAGCGGTTAAGATATCCACCGAGGGTGTGCCGATTCGTGCGTCTTTTCACCACAAAACGTTCACATTAACATTTTTCGTTCACCTGCTCGGCGACGAGAAGGTGGTGCAGAAAGGCCCAAGAGAGGGCTCTGTCATATTTGCGGGAGAACGAAAGGGGAGTGGGGGGAGGGGGGAAGGGGGGTGGCAGGTGGGAGAAGTTCTGGGCGATGAAAATGGGTTTTGAGCTTTTCATTATTATTAATATTGCAGAAATCCTTCCATCGCTCAAGTCGACCGCTCCCTTTGTGTCCCTGTAAAGGGTGCATATCCTTAACAAAATGCGTAGTGCGGTGAAGCATATTTATGGGTTTGGGTTTACGGGCTTTTAACGTCGCTAAGTGACTCAGGTTATGAGGGACGCCGCAGTGAAGGGCTTCGGAAACTTCTACCACCAGGGGTTCTTTGACGTGCACTGACATCGCACAGTACACAGGCTTCTAGAATTTCGCCTCCATCGAAATTAGACCGCCGCGGCCGGGATCGAACCCGCGTCTTTCGGGTCAGCAGCCGAGCGCCGTAACCACTGAGCCACCGCGGCGGCTGTAGCAGATTTATGATTAGCGAAGTGAACCTCTACATTTTGATTGTCAGAAGAAGGCTGGGGCCAGTGAATCACGATCACAACTTCGCTAGACCACAAGTAATAATGTGGTTAAAAAAAAAAACGACAGTTTGATTGAAATGTGGGCATGGTTCGCAGTTAAACGATCGTCTCTGGGAAAGTAGTCGCTGTAGGCGGGTCATGGTCATTTTTCACTTGAAAATGCTCTAGCGACAAAATTTCGCCTGAGCGTTCAAATCGACAAAAAAATTCTCGCAATTTTGCTGTCGTTTCACTTAAAGAAAAACGAGAGAAAAAGATAGTAAGACTAGAAAAGTGAAGGACGTGAAAGGAGTAGGAGGATGGCGGTAGGTGCACTTTGCCAAGTCTGGTCTATGACAGTGAGCACAATCGCAATGAGTCTCTGGCAGATGAGTTTTCTCTCGATCCGACGGGCTTCTCCTGCTAAGACGAAAGATATAATGGGCCCGATTTGATTACATCAGGAGTGTAGTACGTTCTTGCATCAGCCATTCACCTGCTTCTTACCAGCATGAGCATTACGTTGAGGTGAGAGGAGAAGGTTCTAAAATGGGGATACAACGCTTCAGACCCCAGCACTTTTGGCGCAAGCTCAATTAGCTGCAGTTAACGACCAGTGAAAATCGAGTTCACTTTGCGCATCAGAGTACGGGCGGACAAAATATCATCTCTACGCTCAGGTGCTTCTCGGGCCCACACGTTGAGACTAACACCTTAACCCCTCAGCCGCCAGCTTGTATTCAAAAATGGGCGCAGCGTGAGATGTCTAGCTCGGTTTCAGTTAGTCAGACGAGTAATTCCTTCACGTTTTATTCTTAGTTTTTTTTTTAGTCCAAGTGCAACGCCACCGAACAAATCACGTTCGACACTTTTAAAAGACAACGGCAGGCCTTGTTGAAGCATGGCGAAAGGGATGTATTAAATTTGAATCTTCCAAGAGCAACGGCGTTTTATTAATAAAACAAGTGGCGTGTCGCCACACTTCGCCGGAGGCGTCTTGGGCACAGCTTTATATAAATGTATCCAGCTGAAATGAGGAGGAATTTAATAAATAAAGAAAACAATCGCGAAGCGCTCTCCAACTCGTTAATTTCCTATTTTTACTCTCACGCGTCCAGGAATGGAAGTAGCGGGAATGACTCTAGAGAACACGAACAATTTCGCATTCCATCTTTCGGTCCGTTTTTTTTTTTTTTGCCGCACTTCCTAACAAAACCCCAGTTTGGTGACTTTTACAGTTTTTCGTGATGGCTTCTCAGGCTCCTTCATTCTTCTAGCTATCGTTTCCTTTCTTCAGGCCACGCTCACAATTCTTCCCTGCTTTCAAATGACGTCTTTCTTCGCGTGCCAAGTCTTCCATATCACGCCTCTCAGAAAATGGAATGAGCACGTCAGTGTGAAGGGGAAAAAAAATAAGACGACAAACTTCAGCTCTAAAAACTGTGCCTTTCAAGAACAAAGAAGAAGCTTTTTCTTTAGAGAAAGGAAGAAGCATGGACTGGAGCCTTCGGTAGGAATGAAGATCCTTATCATTTCTTTTCTCGACTACTCGACACGTCTGGCCTCCTTTCGCTTTCCCTTTTCTCAGAGCTTGGAGTCGTCGCAGCGGTGCCCCGGGTCCATTTGTCAAATTTCGTCCCAGATAGATTGTTGGGGCGCCGTAAAGTTTGTTTGAAACGACGCCCTTCACCAAGCACGAAGTCACAGCTCGCAAAGTTTCATAAAAAGAAAGGAATAGGAAGAGGGGAAGAACTAAGGCAGTAGCACCCTCTATTTCTCTCTTTAGATTTCAAGCCGATTTCATTACTTCCATCGAGGGTTCTGCTATTTTGATTTCTCGACTTGCAGAACTTAAGCTAGAAGCATCAGTATTACTTTCTTTTACAGGCGCAGCGTGATTATGACGTCTAACCGGATTTTAAGGCGGAAGCCTTTAATGTCTCATCGTTGTAAGCAGCAGTTGTCGACAGAAATTGTCACGCTTTTCAATTGGTGGAAACGGTCGTGACGTCACAGTGCGCGAATTTCAAACGGGGCCAATTGTACTTTGGCTAGTAACCATGCAACAACCACTTGACGGGATCGTATAGTGATGCTCCAATTAAGTGGGACTGAGCTTAGTTAATTGCTGAATTAGCCAATTAGCCTAATTAGCTTTACTAGTCAGGCCATATAAATAAATAAAACCGATTAAGAAATTGGTCGAGCTCAGGAATCGAACCCCGGTCTTCGGCGTGAGAGACGAGCATGCTATCCACTCCGCCATGCCAGCTCGATGGTTTGGAATGAACAAAGGCGCGTCTAGTGAATACGGTGTCTTCACTCACTCTCATCCTCCTCCATTCCCTTCCCGCGAGGTTTAGGTGTCCACCGACAAATGAGAGACAGATACATTTCCTTTCCTCAAAAACCAATTTACTGACGAGCGAGGCGTAGAACCGAATGGGCGATGGCGTTCTATGGACTCCTTGGCAGCGTTGCAAGACGCTGCCACTTCCTCCCTTCCTCTACGGTGCGGTTCAGGTGTCCACCCAGATGACAGAGGATTACTGCGCCATTTCCTTTCCTCAAAAAGCGTTGCGTTCAAAGGGCAAGGCATCGCGCTGAACGGGTGGTGTTCCGTGGACTCCCTGGCAGCGCTACAACGCGCTGTTGCGTTCCACTCCTAAAGGCGAAGCTTAAGCGTAATTAATTAGCAGTTAATTAGTATTCAGGCATTAATCAGTAATTAACCATTAATGAGTGATTTGTCATCACAGTCAAAGTGCCCCCTGAATTTTTTGCTTGAAGAGGTGGCACATTTTCTTAACTGAACGACCGTAATTGTAGTCCAACTCAGCCGACAAAAATTAGGCACGACCAAGTAAAAGTTCAAATCAAGAGAAAGAAATGGGCTTGGGCAGGGCATGTAATGCGAAGGCAAGATAACCGCTGGTCCTTAAGGGTAACGGAGTGGATTCCAAGAGAAGGCAAATGTAGCAGGGGACGGCAGAAAGTTAGGTGGGCGGATGAGATTAAGAAGTTTGCGGGGATACAGTGGCCGCAACTTTCAAAAGACAGGGTTAATTGGAGAGACATGGGAGAGGCCTTTGCCCTGCAGTGGGTGTAGTCAGGCTGATGTTGATGATGATGAAGTAAAAGTTGCAATAGTGAAGAAACTCAGTGAAAGCTGGCAAGACGTTTTTACTTTCGTTTTAGGCATAAGATTAGAGCTCTGCGACATCTACCTGGAAGAAGAGTTCGCAATCTTTAAGAAGCAACTAACATTTTATCGAGTTCACAGACGCCACAACGTATAGTGGGTAAGGTAAACATTTCATCCAGGCTATTGCTGTTCTTCCTTGCAGTCTAGACAGCCGACAAGGCTGCATTGTAGACAAGGGACAGCACTTAGAGCAGCCTTTTAATGACGGCGCAGAGAACCATTAAGGTACCTAAAATCTTGATGCACGAGCCACGATTTTTCTACTTAAGGCTCCCTGTGAACTTGTTCTTCACTGTTTTGATTAAACTATAAAAAAAAACTGTGATGTTCATGCAGACAAAAAAAAAAGTAGACGATATATGAGTGCTTCTGAACAGACTCATTTCTCATGTTGGCCTGTATTGATTTTGCGCCCACTCTGGTTTGCGGCAAACTGATGGCGCTCGGTATTGATTGATCAAAAATGGGCCCGAATTCAGAGGTAATAGTCCCTCAAGCCGCTGCGCCAGCAACGGAAGTAAAAGTCAGCCTAACTTTAGGAGCGTCACAAGAAGCTTTATGCTGGACGTAGGACTCCATGCTCTAGGTTGCTATATCACCTAAAGGAGTTTTAGACGCCTAATTTTTGGGTGCCTGTTTCCTTGCTTGTGATGAAGCGTAAGGCATTATACATGGATTACCACTTGGTATTCTCCTACGACCGCTAAATAATTTATAATCAAATGTCTTTTTCTTGCTGTGCTGTGTCGGTTTCGACAGCCGAACGATAGCTATGACGTCAAAGTGTGGTTATAGGTGAAGTGAGACATGAAAAAACAGCAACACAATCGCTGCTTCTACATTCGTTGTCATTCCGACTTTTGAGGAAGGCTGGATTCAGCACTGTAGTGAATTAAAACGATGAAGCAGGGATTATATTGACGTTTTGCCATGCCTCACGTGACATATAACCACACTTTGAAGTCACAGCCATCGTTCTGGTTGTTGAAACCGAAACCAAAGCAGCATGGCCGAAAAATTCGATTATAAGTTATTCAGCGGTCGTGCGCGAATACTTTATGTTAATTCATGCATCATTGTAGAGAGGAAAACGTGTCACCAAAATTAGGCGTCTATACTCCTCTAAGCGAGGCCTACGAGACTAGCATGCGCCTTCACCGCGTTTGGCGAATAGTGTTTCGGCCTCATACTATTAGGCACAAGCCCAAAGTGTGATGTTCTCTGCACTCAAAGGGGTTCTCGAGACGAGCAAGGTTCATAGCCACTATTATGTTCCCTTCATCTTTGCACGCTGATGGTACAATATCAGCCAGAAAAGTTAGCCCCTTCCAAGAAACCTGTGCCGGACGAACGGACAGCTGCTCGTATTCATAAGCTTAATTACAGCCACGAGACTAAGCCCTCGCTATAGCTTGTGTTATATACGGCTTGCGCTGGAGATGTGACAATGTTTCAATTGTGCAGCTTACACCTGAGCAGCTGATCATTTTTAGGCACATGAACATTTTGTCAAGTCGGCTAATCGAAAGACTTTGTGGTCTCTTGCGGGACACATGCGGAGTACTCACAAGCACTTAGTTTTTTTGACAAAATTGAAATCCAGAGGACCAAATTTTCTTTGCACAACTACAATATCTATATAGTTTGTGCAAGCAACAGGCTGGTGTATTGGTTATACAGCTCAGACACAGATGCATTGAGCGTTTAGAGGCAACCACGTAGGTGTGAAACATGGTGTGGGATCTTGCAGAAATTAGCAGTAACACGTGAATCCTATATTACACTCAAATAAAGATGAATTTTGAGAGCAGCTTGTTGTCGCCGACCTACATATGCATATCGTCATTCTTTACGCAATCAGCCGGCTTCAGTACATGTTGACACGGTTTCTAAAGCGTTTTTTTTTTTCTTTTTCGCAACGTTATCTGTTTCGTATTGCACGCAGAACCTGTAAGGCGGGGGCACTAGCTGACGGGTAGATAATTGGGGTTCTTAGCTTTAAGTGGGCTTTTTAAGTCAGTGACAGACTGTTAAATGAACTCCACACTGCAATCCAGTATTTCTTTGTTTCTTTAATGGTGTCATTCAGTCTCTGTCTGAGACTTCGATTCAGCGTAACTGCTTGCAAGCAAATAAAAACAGCTCTTTATAATGCCGCACACTGTCAAGGTACTCACTAAAGGAATGGCTGGCCAGAATAACAGCATAATGAGCTCGTTTGTAGGGCCTCTACTTCATAACAGCGTAAATTAGCGTGACCACGGGCTAGCAAGAAAAAGATTCAAGCTTTTACTTCCGACCGAGATTCATTGAAATGAAATATGCCTAGGTGCATGTTTACAAAAGAAAAAAAGTGTGCCAAAAGGCAGTCCGGCAAGGTCAATGCAGCAGCAAGAGCGGTATTAAAACGAAGAAATATGAAAATGACGTGCAGTTTAGAAATGATGCAACCCCCCGTACATTAGGGAGCTCACTTTTAAGGAAGTAATTACTCACTGGTATCTTCCCGAGCGCAGCCCTGCGGCTTCAAAGGAATGCTATACAGTTTTCAAAGAAACACAAGCTTACTTATCGAGAACGCTGAGCCGTTAAATAATCTCTTTATTATTTCATGAAGTGGCGAAAAAGAAGGGTGAAGGCACGTGAACACCAGACTCCCGATGCAGAAAAACTTGCTTAAGAGGCAGTTTGATTTTTCGCAGTCTAAGGTGTGGTTGCCTGTTAATGATACGATATTTTTGATCACACAATAAAAACTATCCGATTCAACACACCAGTTTACCATCGAGGAAAAAAATAGTGACTACCAGGCAGCGTTTGCGGGCGCTTGTCGGCAAAAAAAAATAAATAAAAAAATGCTGGCACATGCTGGCGGGCTTGCTGGTTAATACTTGCGGAAAATACAATAAGCTCGATCCAAGGACATGAATTTACTGAGAAGACAGGACGAGCGCTTGTCTCCTCCTCTCTCTACGCCCGTGACTCAGGTTCGCGCTCCGGTTTTTTCGTCAACATTCTTTGAATTTTCTGCGCTGAATCTGCTGGCTTTCCTATTTATCAGTTCTGTGTGAATGTATCCGCGCAGGTGTGCACGTTCTTTCAAAAAACAAGTTAAATCTCTCGCGCTGATCAAACATTTTCGGTCTACATTAAAAATCTCCTCATCCTCCCAGCACCCGAAAGTTCCTATATTTCCTCTTCTCTTTTCTTTCGGTCTTTGTCGACTCTACTTTCAACTTTCTCTCTTCAGATTCGGCTTATCACTCAGTAGAGAACGGCTTTCCAAATATTCGCCCGAGAAAAGTTTCCGCGCGAAGATTTCGCGGCGTACCAATGTTATTTTCGGAAGCTTTACGTATTCAGAATTATGCATTAAAAAAAAAGCAGCGCTTAGCTTTGTTCTTTTTTTCCCACCCCCTAAGGACACGCAACTAGAATTTATACCACCCGTTTATTCAAAGCTGCAACTCTGATTTAGTGAAACAAATTTGGGCGCAAAATAAATTCGCTACAACAAGGCGACGACAAACCGTTCGTAAAACCGAGCGATTCATGGAAGCATAGCGATTCGCTTTATCCTCGGCTAATATGTTTTTATATAGTAAAAGTAGATTTCGAACTCTTATACTTACCCCGTATTAATTCGACAAATAACTTGGGAGAAATAGAGGCTGCCGTATGATACGTCGAGAGGCAAAACAAATAATTCAGACGTATTTTCTGAGTGCAGTGCCCCCGATAACTTTTCAAAGAAGCTGAGTTAAAAAATTCGCGCTGCTCATTCACCTTATCTCGCTCTCTCACGCGCTAGCGTCAGGCATAGCTCAGAAAAATTTCGCTCCTCTTGGGCGGATGCGTGACGAGCTGAACTGCATGACTTCCTGCTTTTGTGGGTCGTCTTTTACGTTCGAAACAATCTGCACCTCAAATAGAAGACTGCACATTTACCGAAGCAGAGCTAAGACAAACTTCTCGAGCGCAGGCGCTGAAAACAGACCCGAAACGAGGCGTGTGTCCGTCTATATCCCGCGAAAAAACACACTTCTCACCGCAGCGATTTCTTTTCTTCGTTCTCTGTCGGCAATTTCTGCCTCTCATCCTCCCACTTGGAAGGAAAGAACGAAGAAAAGAGCAAAATTTTCTCCATCAAGCTCACTGTCGGGACCCTTGTAAAAACAGTGCTCTTTCTAGCGAGCCTCATCCTTTTAGCGCGTGGCCTTCGGCAATATTTTCCGGTAAAACTTTTGGAATGAAGGCGGTCGGAATCTGCAAGCGAAACACGACGATGCTCCTTCTCCTTCTTTTTTATTGTTCTTTTTTTCTGCCCCCTTTGTGCCAATGACGAGCACTCGGCTCTCAGAAGGGGTACTTGAGAGAAAGAGAGAGAGAGAGAAAAACAGCCTTAGAGACAGGATAAATATTTGCGCAGCCAAAGAAAGTAAGTTTTGTTCGGCAGTTGCTTCCTCTTTGTCCTTATCTAGTGCCTTATTCTTTTGCTTAGGAAGCCCAGCCGTTTATCTCTTGAAAGGAATATGTTTACCCTTTCGCGGGATTGATTTCTTTAGGTGCCGTCTTGAACACCCTGCGTATTGCGTTCTGTCCCACTTACTTTTCCTCTTGGTTTTACTTTAATTTTAGTGTGTCTTTATTTACGAGCTCAAGCCGCCATGTTGTTGCCTAAGTTGCCAGAGTGATCCAATATGATTAAAAGACGTAAGCCTAAGCACACCGAATATTCCCAACGCAAGTGACTGATGTTCACGCCATACCAAGGAACGCGCTTGACTTTAGCTTGCCTGTCATGTTCGAATACCTAAAATTAACTCAAAAAGTCCTGGGTTTCCGCTTAGTTTCATAATCACAGGACACACAGGGATGCCGTTAGCAGGGGAATACAGCTCTCGGACAAAGTTATGCAAGCAAGGGCATCTTCGCAAGTCGGTGGGGATGAGATGATCACTTCTCCATTGCCGCGAAACACGGCTCACTCGGATGACCCAACGCGAAGCATGCGACTAATTCTATGTACAGAAGCACAGTCGCAGGCTGATTCATCTAGCTTTGCCGGAATGAACTTGTTGCGAAAATTACGGGCCACGCTTTCATAGGCCTCACTGCCCAAACTGCCCGCGTCGGCAGTTAACTCGTCTTCTGTCCCCGTAACATCTGGAGTTCCCCAGGGAAGTGTACTTGGCCCTCTGCTTTTTTTAATTTTTATTAACGATCTACCCAAGTGTGTATCGTCTCAAATTAGGTTATTCGCGGATTATTGTGTAATATATCGTAATATTACTAATGAAACCGACCGCCATTCACTTCAAACTGATCTTGACGCTGTAACGGCTTGGTGTTCTTCCTGGCTAATCTCTCTAAATGCATCTAAAACAAAGTTAATGTCGTTTACTAACCGTTCCACTCGAATTGCTACAACCTACTTCCTCAATAACGATACAGTTGAACTTACAACAACTTACAAGTACCTAGGAGTTAACTTTCAGTCTGACCTAACTTGGCATTACCATATTAACACAATCTTAGCATCAGCAAATCGCGCACTCGGCCTTCTTAGGCATAATCTCAAACACGCGCCTTCACATTTAAAAAAACTTGCTTACATCACGCTAATCCGCCCGAAAGTTGAGTATGCTTCTGCCATATGGGACCCTCATCAAGCTTACATCATAAACAACCTTGAATCCCTGCAAAACCGTGCTGTTCGCTTCATCTTTTCAGATTATTCACGCTTCACCAGTGTCACAGCATTAAAACAACGTGCCGAGTTGGAACCGCTATCATGTCGACGCCATTTCGCTCGCCTAACCTTGCTTCACAAACTGTATCACCATCCCACCCTCCACGACGACTTCTTTTTGCCACACCCTGCAGTCTTTCCTCGCCGTGACCACGTTAACAAAATAAAACGCATCACATGCCGTTCATTGCTCTACGCGAAATCATTCATTCCTCGCACTATAATAGATTGGAATAACTTGCCATCACACATAGCTATTGAGGTTAACCCACAATCGTTTCAGCATTCGTTAAAGCAAACCATGGACTAACAGATTTGGTATTTTTGTTGTATTATGTGCATTTACTGAGTATTTTATTCTGCGTTGTTTGTTATTATTTGTGTACATTACTAGTTTTAATTCATTATTACGTGTATTTTGTTCAAATTCCTGTGCCATATTTTTATGATTGTATCGCCCCCCCCCCCCTATGTAATACCCTCGCACGAGGGCCCTTAGAGGTATTGTAAATAAATAAATAAAATAAATAAATAAATACCGGATTGTAACACACGCTAGTGGTTTCGTAATTCGACGGAATCCCGCCATGTTGTCAGCTCACTGCCCAAGCGCACGAAAGATGTCATCATTGGTTTGAAATCACTCTGCAGGTTTTACATATCTGGAGTAGAGGCTCTGTTTCATTTATCACACCTGCAGAATGTCGGGGGAAGCTGGATCTGAGATGCAAAACCGACGCGTCAGTCTGAGAGAAAAATTACGAAAAACAAAGGTCTAGTGTAAAATGTTCTTCACTTATTTTTTCATAATCAGAAACAGGTACACAGGCTATGTTTATTGCATGGACAGCCTTAAAACCTCATTAGTTAATATCGGTCCAAGTCTCACAGCCCGTTATAACTTCATTGCCGTATTTCAACTTAGCTGTCCTACTATGCGCAGTATATTTGAAATTTAATCTGAATTCAATCTCAAGAAAGGTTTTTGACCAGTGGATGTTTGCGTTCGCCGCTTGACGAGTGCATTTTCAGATGGCGATAATAAAAACACAAAATACAAGCTACGTGAGAAACCTGATCATTTCAAAGTATATTGCGTAAGCATCCTCTAACAGCTGCAATCTAAATTTCTACCATTTTCCCGAAAAATTTTCTCAGCTCAACTTATCAATCGTTCTCAAATGTCAGAATTCGAATTTGGAGCATTAATATACAGATATGCCTCAGGAAAGTTTATCTGTATCAAAAGAAAACGAGCCCGTTTCCCGTTTTTTTTTTTTTGTACGGATAGATATGGGAGCGATGTTTCCTGTAGTTCGGCAGATAACATCTATTTACTCATAAAAGATTTAACATATCACATTTACGAACCCCGTCATATTGCAAGAACACTAAAGAAAAAAAGAACTTGGCGTGTATATCTATAGGTGACCGCTCTAACCACAAAGAGATCACTGTCACCGAAAGCAGAGCTTGGATAAGCTATAAAAAAAAAAAGATGCAGGTGTCGCCATCAGCGGCCGCTTTCGCAAGTAAACTGCATGGATTGACATCGATTTTTGAGTGAGGATCACAGAAGCTAGCCATTCACTTCAAAACGGTGGCAACCCGTCCCTCTTGGTAAAGACATCACGAGTTCGCATCGACAGGCGGGAAGGTTTTCAAAGCCAATTTTCTAGGCGATAAAGTTCTCTTTTGTAGGCTAACAAACGTCAATGCAGGCAAAGAAAAACACAGAAAAACTTTTATTCAAAACAAATATTGTATGGAGCTGCTGTCGATGTCCCTTTCACCTGAACTGTACGCGAATTAACGTAGAGAACAAAGAAAAATTCGGCCGCTCCTCTCTCCTAATTTTAAGGCGGAAGACGAAAGCCTTATGTACATCATCAAGATGGAAACGAGGTGTGGCTGTCGTTGACTAAAAAAGTGGTCACAAAAATTCAATGTGACGTCAACCATCGTCCCGGATATTGGAAGTGACGTCAGCCAAACAGGAAGTGGCGTCACCTAAAACGGAAACGAAAAGCCGGAAGTGAAGTGGTGGCTTGGTTAAAGCAGAGCTTTACATGTACGCGTATGTCATGTGGTCTTTCCTAAAGGCCTTCGCCTTAAGGCCTTTGACCTTAAGGCCTTTACCAGGAATGCCTTTGAGACATTAGTACTAGTTAAGAACCAGTAGTAACAGTAAACAAATATTGTTAGCTAGTAGCCCACAATGACCGACAAATGCTTTCACATTCAAAGCCCTTAAGTAGTCCTAAGAGCCCTTCGTAATTCTGTCTTTACTAACAGGACCTGAACCACAAGTTTAGTCAGCCCGGAAATGATTTTGCAGACTGTTCCCGTTATAATGTGAGGCATGATACTTTGCGCTTGCACGAAAACCCTGCTATAAAATGCCCGCCGCAGTTGCTGAGTGGTTACGGTGTTCGGATGCTGAGACCAAGGTCGTGTTATTAAATTCGGGCCGCATTTTGATGGAAGCGAAATCCGTGTGGTGCCAGTCCAAGACACCTCAGGTGGTCTAAATTGGAATGGAGTCATTAGCCACGCCGTCCCTTACAGTCCACGTGCAGCTGTGAGGCTTTAAACCCAACATACCATACCATACCATACCATACCATACCATACCATACCATACCATACCATACCATACCATACCATACTATACCATACCGCACCTTGCCATACCATACCGTTCCATGCCATACCATGCAATAACATACCATATACCATACCATACCGTACCGTACGATATCATACCAAACTTCGCCATACCACACTATACCGTACCATATCATAACGTACAGTACCCTACCCTACCATACCATAAAATACCCTATCATATCAAACCACACCCCATCATAGCATGCCACGCCATATGATACCATAACACAGGGTACCACACCATAGTGTAACGTGATGTACCGTACCATGCTATGTCATAACTAGAGACCGGATTTTAGGCAAATGCCTATTTTTTTCAACGCTTCGTAGGCGCACCATTTTTACATATGAGCACGAATTAGGTGTTGACAATGTGTTTAATACTTTTTTATAGTGCCTATACATGCCTATTTTGGGTGTCAGTGCCTATAAATGCCTATTTCCGACGTCGGTGCCTAAAAATGCCCTATTTTACAGAAAAGCGGCCTGAAATACGCTGTGGTTTTGCTTTCAGATTCTGTTTGCTTTCGAATCCATTTCGGTTTTGTGTAGAACACACACGTGGCAACATTAGATGACCTCGTCAGTTGGCTGTGGTGAACACTGCACCTACGCCGGCTGCGTACACAATAACAACCACGACAGCTGAAAATATCGAAGGTGAACATTCTATGATACGGAACAGTGTAAAGGCATCAAATGTTTCTTAGTACATGCACGCTCCTGTAACATCCGTTGATGTTGAGCGTTCCTTCTCAGCATACAAGCTTGTTATTACTGATAAGAGGCATAAATTTGAGTCTATCAACCTGAGGCTGGTGCTTGTCTGCTACTGGTTCTATAGCTTTAACAGTGATTTCTAGATGGATGATGTTTATTTTACTATGGATCCTCGTGGATGTACGTAGGCCCGTGCAGAACTATGATTCTTTTCAGCATATTCCGCATCAAGCAGCACTGTGTGTAACATTTTCTAGCATCTCGTATTTATGGTTTCAGACCCTTCTAATGGCAAGCACCATTTGATAGCCGCGTGGCTCCAGATACGTGAAGCCACAAACTATAAAATACTGTTTACACAAATGACAACATATTGTCACGTAGCAGTTGGTACAGGTAGCGCCGCGTCCAGACGACAGAGGAACGCCAACACCGAGATGATGCCAGCGCACACCGAGACTGCCAGGATGGAACGTCGAGCTTCGTCTTCTTCAGCAGCGAACCGCGTGGCGCACGAGCTGCGTGCCGAACAGCCGCCGAGCGGCTATTGTTGTAGACGCGGCATTACCCTCCCTCTCGGAAAGAGCATCGGCCCGATGCTTTAACAAGAAAATAGAGAGAAAGAAATAAAAAAAACACACAGTAACACACAGCACTTAGTCACTGAATGTCTCGCGAAAAATAGGGCTTCATCCGCACTACATGAACAATCTCTGGTCTCTGCTGACGGCGAGTAGTCTGGGAAGCCCCATCCGGGAGAACTTCATAGGTTACGTCACTTAGCTGACGGAGAACTCGGTAGGGGCCGAAATACTGCTTGAGCAGTTTTTCGGAAAGACCACGGCGTCGAATGGGGGTCCATACCCACACTTTGTCGTCCGGGGCGAACGTCATCAGTCTGTGGCGGCGGTTGTAACGTCGGGCGTCACGGTCTTGTTGGTTCATGATGCGCACTCTTGCAAGTTGTCGAGCTTCTTCTGCGCGAAGCGTGAACTCCTGGGCGCCAACGTCGGGGTCGCGGCCATCATGGGGCAGCATTGCTTCCAACATTGTCGACACTTCGCGGCCGTACAACAGACAGAAGGGCGTCCTCCGCGTTGTTTCCTGTTGAGCCGTGTTATACGCGAAAGTAATATATGGCAGGATATCGTCCCAAGATCGATGCTCAACGTCAACATACATGGACAGCATGTCGACGAGAGTTTTGTTGAGGCGCTCGGTCAGGCCATTCGTCTGGGGATGGTAGGCGGTTGTTTTCCTGTGAGTAGTGCCACTCAGCCGCATGAGGGATTCCAAGAGTTTGGCAGTGAAAGCGGTGCCTCTATCTGTGATAATTAGTTCTGGAGCGCCATGGCGGAGGACGATGCATTCCACGAAAAATTTCGCAGCCTCGGCTGCTGTGCCGCGCTGGAGGGCCTTGGTTTCAGCGTAGCGCGTAAGGTAATCGGTGGCAACGATAATCCACCGGTTTCCCGAAGATGATGTTGGAAAAGGGCCGAGAAGGTCCATGCCAACTTGCTCAAACGGGAGTCTGGGCACTTGAACGGGATGCAAAAGTCCAGCTGGCTTGACAGGGGGTGTTTTTCTTCGTTGACAATTACGGCACGTGCGCACATAGTGTCGTACAGTCGCTGCAAGCTTAGGCCAGTAATAGCTCTTTTTGATCCGAGCCAGAGTGCGGGCGTAGCCGAGGTGACCTGCGGTGGGCTCGTCGTGACACGCCTGCAAGATTTCTTCACGGAGATTCGCTGGAACGACGAGGAGGTAGTCGCGTCCGGTTGGAGAAAAGTTGGCTTTGTACAGCACGTTGTTGCGCAGACAAAAGGAGGACTGGGTTCTTGCGAAGGGCTGGGGAACCTCCTCGGTACGTGCTTCCAGGAAGTCGATGAGAGGTTTCAACGCCGGGTCTTCACGTTGCTGACTGGAAATAGTCGCTGCGTCTACGGCTGCGATGAGAGGAAAGTCCGGTTCGTCGTCGTCGAGCGCAGCTTCGACTGGATATCTGGACAAGCAGTCGGCATCGTTGTGCTGGCGCCCTGATTTATACACGATGGACATGTCAAACTCCTGAAGGCGTAAGCTCCAACGCGCAAGGCGGCCAGAGGGATCCCGTAAGTTCGTCAACCAGCAGAGACAGTGGTGGTCGGTTACAACTTGAAAATGCCGGCCGTACAGGTAAGGTCGAAATTTTGTCACAGCCCATACCACGGCAAGGCATTCTTTTTCGGTCGTGGAATAATTAAATTCAGCACGAGACAGAGTGCGGCTGGCGTATGCTATTACACGCTCAGCACCGTCCTGCCACTGGACGAGTACAGCACCGAGACCCACGTTGCTGGCATCTGTGTGGACGAGAGTCTCCGCACGAGAATCGAAATGACCAAGGACAGGCGTGGATTGCAAGCGTCGCCGTAATTCATCAAATGCCTGCTGCTGCTGTTCTGTCCACGCGAATGGGACGTCCTCTCTTGTAAGATGCGTCAACGGTGCAGCAAGTCGGGAAAAGTTGGCAATGAACCGCCGGTAATACGCGCAAAGGCCCAAAAAACGCCGGACCGTTTTCTTGTCCGAAGGAGTGGGAAAGTTGGCGACGGCGGCTGTTTTAGCAGGATCCGGCCGGACTCCACGATGGCTGACGACATGGCCCAGGAAAAGGAGCTCCTCATAACCAAAGTGGCATTTCTCGGGCTTCAACGTCAGGCCGGCAGATCTTATAGCCTGTAGCACGGTCAAGAGGCGCTGGAGGTGTTCTTCGAACGTTGGCGAAAATACGACAACGTCGTCCAGGTATACCAAGCACGTCTGCCATTTCAGGCCCGACAAAACAGCGTCCATCATTCTCTGAAATGTTGCCGGAGCTGAACACAAACCGAAAGGAAGGACCTTGAACTCATAAAGGCCATCCGGCGTCACGAACGCTGTCTTCTCGCGATCCCGCTCGTCAACTTCGATCTGCCAGTAACCACTTTTTAAGTCCAGCGAAGAAAAGTAGCGCGCGTGCCGCAGCCGGTCAAGAGAGTCGTCAATGCGTGGTAACGGGTAGACGTCTTTCTTGGTAACCTGGTTAAGCTTCCGGTAGTCAACGCAAAATCGCAGACTACCATCCTTCTTCTTAACCAAAACCACAGGCGAAGCCCACGGGCTCCTCGACGGCTGAATAACACCATCCTGCAGCATCTCTTTGACTTGTTCAGCTATGGCTTCACGCTCCCTCAGTGAGACACGGTATGGGTTTTGTCGAATTGGTCGGGTACTGTAGTCCGTAATGATGCGGTGCTTAGCGAGAGGCGTCTGTTTGACTGCCGACGTAGACGAGAAACAGTCTTGGAACTGATGCAGTAGGCCGACTAGGTACGGGGATCGATACCCCGCACCTCCACCAGTGTCACGTAGCAGTTGGTACAGGTAGCGCCGCGTCCAGACGACAGAGGAACGCCAACACCGAGATGATGCCAGCGCACACCGAGACTGCCAGGATGGAACGTCGAGCTTCGTCTTCTTCAGCAGCGAACCGCGTGGCGCACGAGCTGCGTGCCGAACAGCCGCCGAGCGGCTATTGTTGTAGACGCGGCAATATTTATTTTAATGTTGAAGCATCGTGTATGTCTGCAATAAATAAGTTCAAATCCTGTGTGAGCGAAGACTGAACTCATTTGTCAGATGCTTTGAATTGACAAAGTTTCTATCAATTTCTAAATACATGGCCTCTTGTGAAGGTGTTCATTGTTTCTACTTTTGTACACGACAAGCGAATTGTTTGTTTCGAGGTATAGGAAAGTGTTTTAAAAGGATTGGTAACCGTCCCTTTTGCTCTGCTGAAGCACGCGTATTGTACGAAAAGTTGCGTGACAGCCTTAAAAAAAAAACGGCTTCTAATGTTCTCACCTTGCTTAAGGTCCCAAATCATTCCTGCTGTGTTCTTGTTTTATTTTACGGCAGATATTGCGCGCTGAAGTTCGGAAGTGTGTGCACTTTTGATAAAGTTTATAGTGCCTGTTTTTCTCCGTTAGGTGCCTAAAATGCAATTTTAGCCGCCTATTTATGGCGCCTAAAACGTGCTTTTTAGTGCCTAAAAATCCGGCCTCTAGTCATAACATATCATACCTCTGTAAAGGGCAGCGTATAGATATGCTAATAAATCCGGGAACACCATTTTAGCCTCAAGCATCTAGGGATGCGTGAAGACGAACGTCACAAACTTATCGTTAGTTCTGACTGTAAAAGCTCACCATTTCGAGCACGAAGTTCGCCGTTCCGTTCGTGCCAAATCGTTTCATGCCCCGACTTTTAGAACTTTTAGATGACCCGGTTCAAGCTGTCATAACAGACCCCCCCCCCCCACACACACACACGCGCACGCACACACATGCACACACACACACACACACACACACACACACACACACACACACACACACACACACACACACACACACACACACACGCACACGCACACACACACACACACACACAAGGAGCTCTGACTCGCACCAAGACCAATTTCAGAAAAACACATTCATCAGAGTTGTTTCTATCCACCACAAAAAAAAATGAGGAGGCAAATTTCAAGGGCATTTTTCGAAAGAAACCAAAACTGATTCAAGAAGCCGGAAACTCAGTCGTGCCAGGAAATGAGCCAATGCCTCTGAAATATGTCACAAAAGTGAGACCGAAGCACTCTACTCTTGTAACTACAGATCCGAATCGGAAGTCGACGACTAGGTCAGCAATCGCATAGAAAGAAAAAGCGCCAGATGCGGAGGCAGCAGAGATGTATCTTTCGCTCGTAACTTCTTTCTGTGCGTGTCGTCTATGCTCCCAGTTTTTTATTGTTGCAAGCGAATTGGGCTCATCAATACAGGTAAGTGCATCACGCTAAATTAGCCTGCCGGTTATCTTTTATCTTGAACAGAACTAGAATTATGGTGAGCCTATTTGTTCTAGTTGTCATTTGTTCACATACAGCGCATTGCAGCAACCACACATGAAGAGGATGTGCCACGTAATAAAAACAAAATCTTGGAGCTAAGGGGGCAACAAATTCCAAGCATTTTTTTCAACGCCTGGATACAAGTATCAGTCTTTTTAGATTTATGTTTGTTTCATAGTCCAACATTTTATCAGCTGATAGTCCACTTTAACTTTGTGCAGGTTTGAAAGAGGGACACGTGGCTCGCATATTTTGAACTTTTATGTACTGATGGCCAGATAAGCCTGATCGAATATATTTTCCTCTTGCCTTTTTCCTTGCGACACTATTTCGCTGCTCACTCTACTGAAGTTAGTTTTTTTTCTGCTTTTTTAATGCATATAGTGTTTTACATTAAAAGTTAGGCGACGAATTTCTCCTGGGGCCTATATTCCATAAGCTGTCCGTTTTGCATTGTTTATTTCGAGTCCATTTGGGTATCTGTCAAAAGCGCGGCTCATGTATCAAAGTGATAACGTTGACTGCTGCTTGTCTTCAAGTTGTATACTAACCAACCTAAACCAGGGCAATGGAGCTATGCTCAGAAAGAGACAAGCGGGTACGCTAGGCCAGAATGCGTTACCACCGTAAAACGGTTCGGTTAGTTATCGTGTCAGTGGAAACAAGATAAAGTGGTAGAAAAAAATTTACAAGGACAAGAAATTGCACACACGCACACAAGAGAGGAATCAACGTTAAAATGCACTACTTCGAAAGCCCGACACCAAGTTTACCTAAGAATGGCTGAAAAAGGGCGCCGGCAAAATTATTACGCTACTCGAGAGGTGCAATTCCCATCTAAACAAAAGAATTGTGCGTGCTTTGAGAAGGAAAGTAGGAAAGTACAAACTTTGTAAGGGAGTATAGAAAGAGGCATAATAGGATGCCTTATTAGAGATCAGTTATAAATTTCTAAGAATCCTGGGACTCGGTCTCTTATCAACCACAGCAAGGAAGGTCTGCAAGGTTTGTTATCAACCACTGCAACAATGGTCATATCGCGTAGATGTTTCGTGTGTAGCAAAGCAGACATTTGGGCTAGTTGGTGTGAATTCATGGTGGAAAACACAGTTTTTTCCACCATGTTTCGTGTGTACACTGTCACCCCATGAACTATATCCCAGCACGTGGTCTGGAAGCCCGAAGGAGACAAAATAAAAGATAATTTGCACATCGTGATAGCTCGAACGAAAACGCCAGGTTACATCATATCGGTATGAATGGCCAAGCTTCGGACGATGAATAAGTTCTGCAGATTGTTGACCACTTTTTCATTTCTCAAAGTGACATACTCCCTGTATGTTCGTTCGCTAGTGCCCTTTGAACAGTTGTCAACCAAAAAAAACTGGTGCGGACACTTAAGCTTCGCCTTAAGGGTATGATGCTATAGCGTATTGGGTTAGTTCCCATATATGTTGGAGGTAATTCTTTGCTTTACATTCATAGATCCCCGGCAGTCCTCCCACTCGTCATGGCGAAGTGGTGCCGCGGTTAAGCGATGCGCCATTGCCCCGGGGATGGCAGGTGGCGCCACTGGTGGGCCATGTGCGTCCCAGGTTGCTGTTCACGACCGACCAATCATTAATTTAACTGCCACCTGTCACGGTGGGCAGTTTGCTCACAATCCGGTGGGCAGATTGCGATGACGTCACAAGGTCACGTGACTTAGGTGGCCAACCTGCTTCCTAGGTTGCATCTCAAGGGATTTTTAGGGGATTTCTCTCACGGTCAACGACACCGACGACGACGCCGCATCTTCTGAGACACGAGATTCTTAACGTTGTCGCGTTAAAAATTGCAACGCATCCGTTCTACTTAATGCGGTTTAATTAAAGATCCCTCCAAAAAGCTTGGTGAGTGTATATGCCCTCGGTGCGGTAGCGACCTGATTTGTATTTGCATGAACCTCAGGTAGACCTCGTCTACTTGAAGGTGGTACTGGAATAAAAGTTGCCTCGTGTACTAAAGGAGCTACAGCGTCTATTAAGAAGCACCGCTCTTCGCTTCACGTGCATCGATTCCAGGACGTTGCCGGGGTTCCTGGGGACGTTATCTCTTTGTTGTTCACGTCTCGTCTCAACAAACTCGTTTCAACAGTTCCTTCCCTCGATTCGACTGTTCGTTAAGTCTACACGCAGTCACACTCTATCGATTTCCGATAAGCTACGAAGGATGCCTATCCGTGCTAGAGTACTTTTTGTAACTGCCGTTAAAGGGTACGACGGGACACGTGTATCGCATTAACGTCGTGCCCCGGGGCGTGCTACCGACCTATTTCTCGTACGAATCAATTTTGTGGCGCTTTAAAACATAGTTACAATTCAGTTAATGCCTCGTGGGCGTGAGAAAAATATACCGCGAATGTTTCCCAAACTACACAAAACTATTTTCTTTTTTCCGCTTATTTCAAATGAAAATGCAAGCTATGTACAGAAATAAGCTCCAAGGCTTCCGCGGCTGTTAAGTAGGCAGTCAACGCGTGTCAGGCATGCCGTGACAACTCATGACATGACATATTAGTTGCTTGTTACATATTAGATATGGAATGTTATGGAATAGATATGGAATGCTAATACCCAACAGCTTTGAAACGTCACAGGTATCCTTGCAAAGGAGCCGCTGTGCTCACAATATAAAGAAAAGACCACCCAATAGAAAATAATGGAACACCCGAAACAGAAAGTACGCATAATAATATAATACTTGCTATTTGCGATTATTGAGAGCGCTCCCATATAGGTTTGCAGTATTTATAAGTAATATAACTTTTTTCAGGAGCTGGCTCGTCAAAAAGAATAACAACTGAAGACTTCAAAGTTTATTTCACCTAACTTATATGTACAGTAACCAAAGTTAACTTGCGGTGAGGTGGAAAGTATGTAGACATGATGGATGAAATTCCAGTCTTTAAAGACGATATAAAACAAAAATGAGATGTGGCAAAAAAAGAATGATGAGTCGGGAGGGTACAGGAAAGGAAGGCATTAACGGCACATTGAAGGTTAGGATACTTAGAACTTCTAAAATTTTTGCAATAGTGCACTGGTAAAAAACAGCAGTTACTTCTCTAAAATTATGTGCAGTAACTTAATCAGTTGTGGATAAATTCAGAGGGTAGTATATTAAACACGTTTTGTTAACATGCAGTCTCGCATTGAGAGGAGCACGAAAGCCACATGGATCTTCTCAAAACAGAAATAGACTGCTTACAAAATTTCAAATTCACATGTCCAACATTCTTGGACAAAAATTTTGAATATTGGAACATTGTAAAGTATTGTTACGGAAATATTAAAGGTAATTGTCCATTCTTCTCAAGTGTAACAAAAATTACGAGGAACTTTAGCGGCTAAAGTGGTGAAAGGCAAAAGCCTGAGAGCTGCATTCTGCTACGCGATTGTTCACTGCACATTTTGTTGGTGCATTAATTAACTGCCAATTAATGACGCTTAAGCTTCGCCTTTAGGAGTTGAACGCGACAGCGTGTTGTAGCGCTGCCACGGAGTCCAAGGAACGCCGCCACCCGTTCGGCGCGATGCGTTGCCCTTTGAACGCAACGCTTTTTCAGGAAAGGAAATGGGACTGTAATTCTCTGTCATCTCGGTGGACACCTGAACCGCACCGTAACAGGAAGGGAGGAAGTGTGAGTGAAAGAAAAGGGGCCGTAATGAAGAAAATGAAAATTGTATTTGAGGAAACGAAATTACGCATTAACTGTCTCACATATCTCAGTAGACACTAGTCGAAAATTGTATTTGAGGAAAGGAATATGCGCAGTAACTGTCTCACATATTTCGGTGGACACCCGTCAAAATTCGCGCGCGGTGACGTCACGACAATTTGTACCAATCTGCAACGCAGACAAATACACCTTGCTCGTTGGTAAATTGGTTTTTGTGGAAAGGAAATGTATCTGTCTCTCATATCTCGGTGTACACCTAAACCTCGCCGTAACTGGAAGGGAGGAAGATGGGAGTGAACGAAGACACCGTATTCACTAGACGCACCTTTGTTCATTCCAAACCATCGAGCTGGCATGGCGGAGTGGTAGCGTGCTCGACTCGCACTCCGGAGACCGGGGTTCGATTCCCAAGCTCGGCCAATTTCTTACTCTGTTTTATTTATCTGCTCTGACTAGAAAGGTTAATTCGACTAATTGGTTCAGTAAGCAATTAACTAAACTCAGTCAAACTTTCTTGGAGCATCACTATACGATCCCTTTAATTGGTTGCTTGGTTAGTAGCCAAAGTACAATTGGCCCCGTTTGAAATTTGCGCACTGTGACGTCACGACCGTTTCGACCAATTGAAAAGCGTGACATTTCTGTCGACAGCTCCTGCTTACAACGATGAGGCATTAAAGGCTTCCGCCTTAAAATTTTTCTTTGAGAATGTTTCCACCCCTCTCATCGAGAAGCAAAGACGACCATAGAAAGCCAATGGAGAACACTGAACGATAGCAAGAACATCATTAGCAAAAAATGCAAGCCTGCCGACAGGACATCTGCGGATATATTGATTCTTATAGTGCATTCTTACAATATATGAAAAAATCGCGTTCATAAACTGGTTCAAGTTAAAAAATGCTTTTGTGCAGAAATGTTGGGTATGGATAAATTATTAATCTAAGAAATGTGGTAAGGTCACGGAATTCAGCTGGATGGCCTTTTATGTCAAGTCAAGTTAAGATCTACAATTTCCTCACAAGCGAATAAAGGACCGTGGAGGACTGATTGATTCAAAACCGTTCTTTATCACATGCCCTTTACGTGCACTATGCTCGGCGCATCAGTGCGGGTGTGTGTTCCCACCGCTGCCCCGGCGGCTTATGCGGGCGTTGATTTGCTCGCTGTCGACCACCATAAAGCATGCTGCTGCGGTCTTTGAGCTCTAATTCCGTGAGCTTTGCTCAAAGCAGAGCGATGGTCGCTCTGCATTGTGTTGCTGGAAGCAACCAGTCTCCATACATGGTAGGGCGCATCTCAAAGGCAAGTTCAGAGATCTTCTCTATCCATAGTTCCGAATAGATCTGGTACTTATCAGGCTATATGGGCAGCAACGGCACACTCATTTGTCGGGTTCGTTAGGGAAAGCCTTGTGCCATAGGAGAACTTTGCTGATGGTCTAGTTGGTTTCGGTTCATTCTTGATTTTTAAGGCGCGAGAACAGGACAAAACACGAAGGTAGCCAACATGACGAAGTGCCACTTTCAACTAGTTTACTACGCACGCGAAGCGTAGTTATACATGTATATGTTTCATCGGCGCATGCGTACAGAAGTCTCCCAAAAATCAAGATCGACATGATGAAGCACGCTCTAGGAATCTCTTCTCAGCCGTACAGAATACAACTGAAGTGTCGCTTATGAACTGGCTGCCTTCCTTTTGATGCTACTCTAACGTACGCATTCTCGGTAAAAGTGAAGACACGAGAGACAGAGAGCTGTTAAAAGCATTTGTTTTTATCAAAAAAGCCACGAAAAAGCTCTGGACAGCATCAAACAACGCCAGTGTCACCACGATTTTTCGCTAAAGGCGCCATTCTCAGAATAGCAGAGTAAACGAGGCAATGTGGAGGGCAGGAACAGCACAGTTTAGGAACTTAACGGTGTACTCCTTGCTCTTAGCAAGAACGATTACTTCTACAACATGTTCTGAAAATGCAGCACTCTGTTCGAGTTCATCGCCAATTACGTTCCTAAGTAAGTTCGTGTTCGCTTACTGCGAATCGCACCAAATACAATGTCCATTTCACAGGGAGGAGGTGAAAGAGGAACAGGTGTAGCACTAAAACAGAAACAAATGTTGCGAAGAAGGTTTAGAAGATCGCCTAGCCAGGCTACCCGCTACGCCTGGCTGTAGCGGGTCAGTATCGGGTCATGGAGCAAAACATTGCCGGGTTCTATCTGGGCAGAGTTTATCACGCGATACAGGCTCACAGAGATCTAAATGGGTCTGTGGTGGTAATGTATTGTGAATTCATTGGAAGACAGAGTATTGCATTGATCTTGGGTCTCTCATTTGGGTGCATCGCTAAAGTGCCCCCGTTACGAGAGAACTGTACACAAAGATGAACTTGTGTGCTCGTTCAGTTTCTTGATGTTTGTATCCTTCTCTCTCTCGATGCATCCTTAGGTTTTTTTGTTGGCCCATTAAGCTATTCACGTCGTAAACCGGAGGAGCCACAGAATTCTATCTCTCCCCTTGGCCTCATTAAGCCACCACCTGTTAAGCACCTAGTTCCCAAATTTTTTCAACCGATTCTTCCTTCCTTCCTTTCAGGCTATTTCTTTGTCTCCGACGACACCGTCACAAGGTCATGCATAGATTCTCCCGAGCTTCAAGGGTGGCATGTGCACGCTCCCCTTCACAGTTAAGGGCAGTTCACAATCAACAACAATCTCTCTCTCCCCGCAGTTCCTCCTTCGCTTCGCTGAAAGCTTGCAGGAATCGCGCGCTTGTGTAACTAGGCAGTTACTGCCATACTTTAGCATGCTACTATTCATAAGATTTCATTATCACAGTAAAGCAAAAGAACGCTTTTTTGGAAGGCAGGTTCAACCCAGTCGAAAAAAAAATTACGGAACTGCTTTAAATACGCCAAATTTTTCTGTAGATCGGTCGTAACGACAAATGTTTCTGTTGTTTTGTAGTATTTTTGTGTAATACTGAAGTTTCTCTGTAGAACTTTTTTTGGTCTGCAGCTCTGTATCACTTCTCAGCCGTAACAAAAATTTCTGTCGTCACTACAAAAATTTCTGTCGCTACTGCAAGTTCATGGGGAAGAATATTACAGAAAATTTGTTGTGACGACAGAAAAATTTTCGTCGTGTTTCTCGACAGGGAAGAAAATGAAAATGCAGACGTGTAAATGAATGAACGTATTAAAGTGTGAATTGTAGCGTAGGAGCAAAAAAAATGCGCGGAATACATAGTAAAGACATCATGGTCAAAAATGGGATAAAAAGTACGATTCGTTTGCAGGCCACATTGAGATCTGGATATTACCCCTCGCATCGATCACGCCCGTTTCTCTTCGCATTTCAGTAGGTGTCGCAACGGTAATTTTAGCTCGCCGCTACCGTTGGAGATGGAAAACAATGCCCGGCGGAAAATTACTGCTTTCGTAAGAGCAGCGTCTACTCTGTTCATATTTAACGAACCCCTCGCCCTACCAGACGGGGACGGTGAAAGCAGCAGGATAAGCGGTTTATATTCCTGTGGGACTGCAATCGAATGCACCTCGCTTTTTTGGGTAGCTTTGTGTCAGCGCGAGTAGAGGATAGGTAGTAATGTTGCCCGCGTAAAAAAAAAAATTAAGAAGAAAAAATATCTCAAGTCAGGATGCGCGTTATCGCTGGTGGTTCATTGTTATATTGACGACGTTACATTTAAACTTCAGCAGGGACATCAGCAACAACTCGAAACACATTAATTGTCTCGTCCTTTAGTTTATCACTCCAGCTTAGATGGGCCATGCTGGGTATTCATAAAAGTGCATAGACTTTTTCATTAAAGCGATAGAAAGTGCGTACTCAAAGCTTTCACGGCAGGTTACTTTTTATCGTAGCTGGCGATGTATTTCACGCGGCTTTTGTTTCCTATGAAGTGCGCAAGACAGTAAGCCGCTTTGCTAACGCCACAAACAAGCAAAAGCGTCGACACCGAAAGCAGAACTCTTTGCTAGTTGTGACCCAGGACAACAACTTAGCTAACCTATGACACACAGGTCACAACATAGAAAGGTCGAGAGTGGGACAGGCGTTTAACCCTCGCAGCTAAACCTGTAGTTCGCATGCTCCGAAGAAAGCATACACGAAAGGAAATCTCCAGAGGAAAAGCAGAAAGCAATGGAGCAAGAATTGCCTCCGCTTTACCAATGGTACGATTCTGCCGCGACGCTGTCAGCGCCTCCGTGATCCCTTGCCGAGACAGGGCAGAATCCGGCGAACCGCCATCGTGTCCTATTGGCTAACGAGACAGCGGACAACAAGAGTGGGAGGGAAGGAGAGGCGAGAAGGGCAGTGTACTCTCAGGCGGCCTTATGAGGTGGCTCTGGCCCGTAATTAATCAGCTTTTTTCAGAGTCACGGCAGCGCCTATGGGGCGCACTGGGATTGCTCGGACATGGCCGCTTAATCACACTGGGCGCTTACATTCCCCCTCCCTTCCCGCCCCCCTCCTGACTCCTGGTGGACACTCTCCACCCACTCAGTCGTTCCTCCCGTTCGCTTGCCAAAGTGGCAATTACGCAGCAGGCCCCTAATTGCCAGCTGCCTCGGCTTCGATCAGTCATTCCGCCCCAGAAATTGCGAGCAAGGAACTTCTTCCCCCTTTCCAGCCACTTCTTCCCCGCACTTCCAGACTTGCCGGAGGCCGGATCCCCCACGCGTCCTACTCCATATAACAACCCTTTCCGTCATCTATCGACGGTGCGTGGTCCGACGTATGAACGAATGCAAAGCTCAGAAAACAAAAGCGAAACCTGCAGCCATGATACTTGACGGACTCATCTCGGTCAGTGCCCTGT
Source organism: Amblyomma mixtum (assembly GCF_055824585.1). NCBI lineage: Eukaryota > Metazoa > Arthropoda > Arachnida > Ixodida > Ixodidae > Amblyomma > Amblyomma mixtum. The sequence continues at coordinate 81,948,770 of NC_143017.1, read as the reverse complement.
AATAAAACCTCTGGCTTCGCCACATGGCAATAGTTTAAATGAAAAGGACCTTTAGAAGGATTACCGTATCCATCGCATTAGAGAAAAATTTGTGTGCCGATTCATCACAGCAGTATGGGGTTCTGAGTGAGTGAGTGAGTGAGTGAGTGAGTGAGTGAGTGAGTGAGTGAGTGAGTGAGTGAGTGAGTGAGTGAGTGAGTGAGTGAGTGAGTGAGTGAGTGAGTGAGTGAGTGAGTGAGTGAGTGAGTGAGTGAGTGAGTGAGTGAGTGAGTGAGTGAGTGAATGAGTGAGTGAGTCGATGAGTGAGTGAGTAGAGTGAGTGAGTGAGTAAGTGAGTGGGTGAGTGAGTGAGTAGATGAGTGAGTGAGTAGAGTGAGTGAGTGAGTGAGTGAGTGAGTGAGTGAGTGAGTGAGTGAGTGAGTGAGTTAGTGAGTAAGTGAGTGAGTAGAGTGAGTAGAGTGAGTAGAGTGAGTGAGTGAGTAGAGTGAGTGAGTGAGTGAGTAGAGTGAGTGAGTGAGTGAGTGAGTGAGTGAGTGAGTGAGTGAGTGAGTGAGTGAGTGAGTGAGTGAGTGAGTGAGTGAGTGAGTGAGTGAGTGAGTGAGTGAGTGAGTGAGTGAGTGAGTGAGTGAGTTGGGAAAGAGAAGCTTCTTCAGACCCACACGACCGAAATGTCCCGAGCAGGTGATCTGGTTGGCTACACAGGAACCTGGCAAGACACAGTGGCAGCTGAGAGGTCCAGTGCCTGAGCGATGTGTCGTAATTTGCGATTTTCACAACCTGGACGGTGCACTTCGAGCAATCCAGTATGGCGACAGTGCGTAGGAGGCTCCTTCTGTGGAAACCTGGATATAATCACGCTTGCTTTAAATCTAAAATTTCTCCTATAATCTCATGCTTGTTTGTGGATGGGGGCAACCTTGTATGAGCTAGTCTTTAGTTTGTCGAGGGCGTAAACATACAAACGAGCGGCGATGACGAAATAGCTTGATGACGTTTGAAGACAGCCCACGTGTAAATGGAGCGGTAGATGATCAATGCGCGTCTTTGAGAGAATTTAAAATCAAAGATATTCAGATGAAGAGTGCTGTACAAGAAGCGAATTACAAAAGTAGAAGGGGGCTTTCAGCCTTCAAAACTGCGGATTAACAAAAGCCAGTCCATGCCAAGCTGCTTGAGCGGAAAACAAGCTGGAAGGTTGTTCCATCGATTACCGCTTGAGTTGTAACTAATAAAGTTGCGCCCTCTTGAGTTTCTTTGTGCTCAAAAATTTTGCTGGTCATGTGCTACCCTAATATAACAGTATATTTCTAATTGTTCGCGCAGATATAAAGAGAGGACAATGGGGTCCCCCTTTCAGCGCACTTTTTTCTTGGGCCAATTAACCGCGCCTTGTGTTCTCAGTAAGCACTGGATGGAAGGCTTGAAATGAATTAAAGGCCTGAGGCAATATAACGAGAGCAGAAGACACGTGGATGCATCTGCGAAGAACTCGCAACCGAGAAAATAATGTTCAGCGCGTGATAGTTCGGGGCGCCGCCGCATAGTCGTAATTTCGGAAAAAGTCGGCATTAGGTGGCCCAGAGAACGGGGTGAAGATTCGGTGGGGAGCAGCCTGGTTCTTCCGATGTGAAATTAACGCGAGTAGAAAGGAGGTGCTAGGAGAGGTAGTGTGATGGTCGTTAGGCATCACGAGAAGTCGAGTACGTGTGCTGTCGCTCAGAATAACGACCACAGGTCTCACAATTGATAATTCCGAGTCGATCAATAACGTAATCAGTTACTAGGTCACATGGAAGTAAAGAGGTGTGGATGTAAAAAGTGTGACATCACTTGGTGTTTTCAAAGTCTCGCATTTTAGTAAATTGAGAAACGAAAAGTGTGCGGCCGAGGTTAACATTGCAAAATGTGCTATGAGCCAACAGTAGATTACGAAGAGATTTTCGAATGTTGTTCGGGAGAAGAGAGCGCGCGGACAGCGATACATGCAACCACACCTCGTGATAACCAACTTCATTAGTGCCGAGGATTTCCGCGTGTGGGCGTCCCTCTATGATCCAGGAGCGCGTCAAAATTATCAGCGCGAACGCTTGAAAAAACATAGTTTCTTCAAGAATATATTTGACTGAACGTTGACGATCGACTTACACACGTAGGAAGCAGTCGCAGGGGTGTCGCTGAAACGTCGACGTACGTATATAAATAATATATGCATGACGCTGAGGAGGGTCGATAGTGTGTGTGTGTGTGTGTGGGGGGGGGGGGGGGATAATGACTCCGATTTAGTAGTGGCGACGTATTCTTGAATCTCGACCGCTCATAGAACGGCAAGTGACCACGGACAGGTCATGTAACTCGCACAATGGTTTGGGAAGTCCTAACTCACATGACACACATAGTTGCCTGACTGATTCTCAGCATCATGACGGCATCAAGTACAAGCCCACTCTGACGCCTCTAATTGGTTCTCAGAAAAGTTTAGAATAAATAAAAAAGTGAAATATTCTTAACACTTCAATTACATAAAAATGCATAACAATTTTATCGCAGAAATCCCGCACAAAAGCTGCACTGTAATAGCTCGTTCTCGAGTATCATAAACGTCCGGTATGTGACAGCGTTGGCTGTCATTAGCTGGTTGCTCAATAATGCGCCGTCGCCCAGCGGGGAATATGCATCTCCCACCTGCGACCTCGGCGCTCACTAGTAAAATTGTACGTTCGGGCATTCGCACCTAAAAAAATTAAAAATGCATATCTGGCACATGAGCCCAGTACCTCTTGTACTACTCGCACCAATCAAATACGAGGCGAATATGCTGACCATTAAGACGCCGCTGCGATGCTACATTAGAGCATCATTTCTTCGCGATTACAAGCCATGCTAACGCTGTGTCAGCCGCGGTACGAACTCGTAGGCATCTCGTGCTTTTTTTTATTCTATTTTTCTGCTGACCACATACTTAGGGCATCTTTTTGTATGTACATTAGAGTATACATGGCTCACTCTCCATCGTATGCTGGACCTCCTCCTACATGTTCTTGGTCTAAACGATCTTTTTTTCTTTTAGCGGTGGTGTAATGCGCACTTTTCTAGAGGTACGCACATTGAGCATGCAATAGTCACTTACACATTTACAATATACATTTGTGAAGGTGCCATCTCAGCAGACTGGAATGCAGGGCGCAATCCATGCCCTGCGTCTCCCTACGCAATGCTCTGCTATGAGGCAGGTGGTGTGATTAGAATGTTTTTATCGCCAGACCTCCGTGCACGCAAAGCGCGGTCTCTCTTCTGTGAAGGGTTCGGGCATGTTTCGTGGGGAAATTACGGCGATACTGAGATTCGTTCGAAACACACACATAGAGGAGAAGCTACGGCAAAAGGATAACAAAAACGAACAAAAAATCGTAACGGTATTACTCGTAGGGGTGGTATTTGGGCTAGATGGTGTGACAAAGCGATGACTACGCAACTCGGGAGAAACAGGACGAAAGGGAAAGACGCGGACGAGCTCTTGTCTGCGTGTTTTTCTTGTGTCCTGTTCCTTCCGAGCTATTCACTCATCTCAGAGCATGCTCAAAACGTGTCGCTTTTCAGCTTCCTCAAGACGATGATGGTTGTAACTTTTTATGGCGCAAAGGCGTCTATGGCCATAGAGTGCCAAGGCACAAGGTTTTTTTCTTCTACTCAAGAAGGGGTCAAAGACCCATTTCCCAAGCATTTCACCCTAAAGAAGCCGAGCACCAGACCAGAGGAAAGCTTGTACCCACTGTATCACCGGTGGATACCCGGCGGCACTGGGGATCGACCCCGCACCTCCCGCATGAGATGGGGATGCTCAAAACACTGTAGGCCATTGCTGCAGTTTTCAGCTTCCTTAAATCAGAAAAATATGGGCACTTACAGAGCTCTCACAGCAGCGAGCTCCGGAACGCACAGTGTTGCCAAGTTAACTAAATTAGACACTTTTTGTCGAAATGTGGGCCTTAATGTTTTCTAGGCGTAGAGGCGTCCACCCACCTGTCTAGAGCGCTCAACCGCGCGCTCGGTTGTGTATTTGTGACTATTGCCGCTGCCTGGCGGACCTGATATATTTTGTAGAGGCATAAAATGTTGAACACAATCCATGTAAATGCGCATGCGTGATAAGATGTTGCTTTGAACCCTAAGGCACTCGTAATCTCTGCCAGTGTATTCGCCGTTGCGCTGCTAAAGCGCTTCAGACAAGTGTGCTTATGTCTGTACGCACACATATTGCTAGAAATGTTTTGGCCGTGAAAAGAGAAAACTTTACACGAGTGCAAGAATTCAAACTTCATTCATTCGTTTCGTCCTCAAGTTTTTCCAACAACTTTACTGCATAGTACAGTACATTTCGTCCGAAATTATAAAAAAAAAGAAACAGCTAACGTTGTTTGAAATGCAGATTAGGATTTAGCCAGCCTTACATCGGTCCCCGCCTTATAGAAAAGCGCGTCAAAGTTTACCGTGTTCGTGTCCCCGTGTAATCGCATGCGAGCAGCCCTCGGCTTTGCAGCTCTTCGTCCCTTTATTCAAAAGCAAAATAAAAAAGAATTTGCCAAGAAAAATTATGGTAACTTCGGTTTTGCACCGGATAAATAAGAACCTCCCCGCGATGTCTCCTGAAGTCTGCGGATATATCTCTCAGCGATGCGTGTAAGCAAATACCCGGGGTCCCTGCATTCGCACGCCGCACGTCCAACACGCAAACACACAGTCCCCTTCTAAGTTTCCCCGCGACGCAAACACTGTCGTTTTCCAGTTCCCGGTGCATCAAAACTCCTCGGTTCAAGATAACCTATCTTTGTGCTTTCTTCTCCAGCTCGCTCCTCTCGCACCAGGGCGCACGAACTACTTCCTCCGAACACCACCACCGACGCCGCCGCTGCATCGGCTCGACAAGCGGGGTTTCTCAATCCGCTGACCCACCGCCGCGTTGCCAGGGCAGCGGCGCGGCTTAAGCGCGCCTCGCACGCGGCTCCTCGGGCTCGTTACCATAGCTTGGAAGCCATATATCAATGCGGAAGATAATCCTCGGGGGGTTATCCGGCTTCCCGCAGCCGCCTTCCCAGCCACCCCTGCGGGGAGATGGTGGGGAAGAGAAGCCTGTCTACTATACGTTGTCGTGAACGTGCCGTGCTTCCTTCGCTCACCAGGCGGCGCCGCTTCTCGGGTGGGCTCGTTGTTACAACGGTGAGGGCGATGTAAAAAATGACGGCCCGCTGTCGCGGCCCAAGTGCGGGCGCGGAGAAGAGCACATTGGTCGAGCGCGCCGGGAGCGAACGTACGTTCCTGTCGGTGTGCATCCCCCTCCCCCGGCCCCCTCCGGCGTAACGATTAACGCCTGACTTGACATTACGTCACTGTTTCGCGCTAACTTCTGTGGAAATTCGACAAATTATGCGGGGTAGCGGAGAGAGATCGAGAGGTGAGGGGAGCCTTGTTGGGGTGACTAAGATTATAAGGGTCGCTGCATTTAACGCTCGATTGTTTTTTTTTTCTTCATATTTCATTCCACATTGACGCAGCACCTCTTTCCATAGTTCGATTACTCAGTGGTGGTACGGTGTCGACGCAAAACTGCGGAACCTCAGTGAACTTTTCCTCCGTACTAGCTGCTACTTTTGCCAGCATTGCTATTTGACGGGCATTGTTATTGCCAGCATTTTATAGTTATTGACGATGTCGTCTATCTTGAGATTACCAGGAGAGAGTTCGCGGACCGCTCCAAGATTATCACATAATCAGTGAACCCTGCAATGTGTTTCCTCTTATAACTATCGCTTCAAAAATTCGCTCGCACCGACACAAGTGTTTGTCTTGCGAAGCACAGGCGCGAGCTCTCGTTTGTTGCGGTAAGCCTCTAGCGAACATTCGCATTCCATGAACTGCCTGTAAAAACACTTATTCTGGTCAAAACAGCCAGCATAGACATCCACAATAAAAAAGGCTGGCTACAGAAAAATCAGAACGTATTAATTCATTCTTGTACAAATAACAGCTAGTTATGAACAACTAGTATTAACATTCAAAGATTAGTTTTTTTTTTTTTAACCAATGTTCTGGAATAAAACAAGAATCATGTAAACTGAAATACCTCCATTCTGTGTGGAAGCCGTGAAACGTCGACTCCGCACGTACTTCCACACTCTGTTGCTGCGATCTGGCGAACGCGTTCGGAAAAAAAGGCTGAAAAAAGAAAGTGCTATAAATAAAAAAGTCTCTGAAGTATGACTTGACCCCACGTGCTTCTTAGTTCGCGGCTATCGCGCCCTCGGGCGGTTTCCTAGTTGGAAACGACGATGGTTATTTTTTTTTCTTATTCTTAGCTTTCTCTTTCGCGCGCACAATTTGATATATGCATTTTGTCTGAATCCGGAGAAAAGATTGCGGCCCCTACGATGGCTGCATCACAATGGCGCCTTCATGGACAATTTATCTGGCTTACAGTAACATAGCCCTATTTCGAAGTTCTCGGGCGTTTCTCGCTGCATAGCAACTTCCTTGAGAAAAGGGGGGCGATCCTAACGTCGGACCGAAGGGCAACGCTGTTAAAGAGTAATGCCATGCTTAAGACGTGAAATGGCGAGCCTGAAAAACGGCGCTGTTCGGTGTTACTTTTATTGCGTCATTTATTTTCGAGCGGTGAAACATAGGTTAATTAGATGCGATGATCTCATCGCTTCTATCCCCTCTATAGCTTCATTCTTATTCTGCGAACAAACTTGGTTCACTGTGTTGTTCACTATTATATTCATGATTGCCTGCAGTTTTACCTGTTGGTTCTTCTATGGGCCCAAAACTAATGCGTTCTGAGCATCGTTTGCTCTTCTGTTTTCACTTTTATTAGAGAGCTTTAGTATAGAGTACGTAGACATACGCAAAGGCATAACGTACGCTATAAAGTAGCGTCAGTCGTACTACGCATGCGCCAAACGCTATTTCAAACCGACGTCTTACGTACGTTCGGGTTACGTACGCTATTTTTGGAATTTAGCGTGCGTGCTCTTGCGTACGCCAAGAAAAAAAGCGATTTCAACATGGCGGCGCCCACGTCGCCCGCTTCGGAGAGAAAATGTCATGTTATTAGGTTTTTAGGTACATTCATTGCCCTTAAATGGAACGAGTGGTATTCGCTTTGCCTCCTACCGCCGACAGCAGAACGAATGAGTGATAAACTTGCCCTATTTTGGATTTTGTGTAACGATCCCGCCGTTCCTAACCCTAACAAAACACCGCCGACTGTGGATTAGCTTGATTTGGATTTTTATGCCAAGGTAGTCATAGCCTTGCCAAAAGTAGCCCTTTCGGCTGTAGGGCAGTAGGGGTCCGAAAGAATATTAGTACGTACCATGACGCTCTTAATAAACCTTGCTCGGTTCGGTTACCTAAAAATAAATTTAAAAAAAGCTAGGCCCTGCCTCGACTGCGCAGTGCGCGACTCACTTGGGGGCGCCATGCAACCGGCTTATCTACATGATACGACTTGGATCAGCTTGGCCGATGCCTTGGCCAAGCTGATTTACATTATAACACCATATGGCGCCACTGCGGCCTTAGCTATCGTTGCGTTGGGGCGGTTGTACGGTAAACTAAAAGTGCTCTTACGACTTCCACAGTAACCTCCCGCTAAATGCTTGCGTATAGCGTACGTAAGCGCTCATACGCTATACTAAAACTCTCTATTGTCTCAAGAAACGAATCATACTTTCAGGAAGCCAAAATTTATACGCGGATGAGATAAAAGTCAATAAAAGCCTCTCCTTATAAGGAAAGCGCGACCTTTGCCATAACTTCAAATCAGAAGATATAGCAAAAGGGGCAGTCTTAACTAATAAGCGAATCACCAAAAGACGGAGTGAAAACTATCGCGCAACGAAAGCAAAGGATGGAAAAAAGAAAGCATTTAAGTAAGGCATTACAAAGAAGAAAAACGGAAGAAAATTTAGAAAATTTAATATAAATTTCACCTCAAAGAAAACGCAGGAAGAGGACAAGTAAAGATGACCTCATGCAAGCACAATTTACAGAAGACAAAGCAAAAAGAAGTTACGCTGGCTTTGAAAGATAAGACCATGAAGAGACAGTGTTAGTGAAATGGAAAAGAGAGGAAAAGAAAGAACGATTGCCTGGCGAGCGCTGTTGGTCGGCTTTCATTTCACCTGTAATTTTCTTTCTTTAGCCTACACGTTTTCAAGTTGTATTCTATTCACGTTGTGTAACCGAAATTGCATTTCTGAGCATTAACAGATCACTTCTGGGCGTAATCAATTACTTCTGGCCGTCCAATTTTCTCGGGCATCACTCTTAATTGTGAGTCAATTGTAAACTGTTGTAAGATACTGTTATGAACATATTGATGGGAATGATCCGACTTCCCACTCATAGCAAAATCTTCCTTTTAAATTTAGGCCTGCGTTCGCACGAAGAAGTAAAGACAGCCATAAAAACCAGTGGGGTGCATTTTTGACAATACATAGCAGAAAACTACCAGCGCCCAGAGTGAGTACCTGCGGATATGTTTATTATGGTAGTACCGTCTTACTGTCCGAGATAAACTGCGTTTATGAGCAACTTTCCGGTGAAAATGTCCTCGTTCAGAATTTTTGGATCTGAGTGACACAGAAAGAGGTCATTATCTTTTTTTTTTGCCATACCCCGCTTAATATGGAGTGTCATATGATTAAAAAATATATCCTTTCAAATAAGGCTTATTACAGAAAGTGTTGTTCTCGGCTAATGTCAACTTCTGCGACAAAAAAAAAATGTCACCAGTCCAACTCGAAAGGTCGCTCTAATTTGTTACGTGCAGGGGTTAGAAGACATGCCACAACAATGGACGCGCAGGATGTAGCATACCAAACAACAAAACAACACCCCAGCGACGACAAGTGCCGTATGTAATCGCATAATGACCCCTTGATCTCCGTAGAAACATTATCTTGACTGTTCTTATCCACGGGGATTTTTTTCTGAGGTTAAAGGTTACTCCTATCATTTTTCCTGCCCGAGCTCGCTGTACTGCAATCCTCCGTCTAGTTCGAGCTTTCTTTTTTTTAGCAAGCAATTTTAAGCCCGACAGGTGAGTATTGAGAGGATGCAGCTGTTACTTCTACATTTCTTTATAGGGACAACATACCTTGTTCGTGCACCACAACGCCTTCTTATTCTCCTGGTAAATAATTTCTCATTATCACTGCTTGACCTATACAAACTTATTTCGTGACTACTTCCAGTGGCCCATTACATAGGTATTGTCAGCTGTTGCTCCTTCCGAAACCTCTGAACGCTACTTTATTTTCCAATAATCAATAAAAAAAAAGCAGGTGATGGAGAGCTGGCTATCGCAATACATGTTTTTTATGCCTTTTGGTGCAATGCCATTCTTCGAACAGCACCCTAGACTAGCAAGAGAAACGGCGCCAACCTTGTCATCCGATGCGCCAACGCATTTCGAAACGCAGAAATTACCTCTTTTTTCGCCCTACTCTGTACAGGCACAACCAAACTTCAAGCGTTGCTACTAATCCGATGTACACGAATAATAACGAAGAAAAAATAACGCGTCTAGGCGTGTTGGCTGTCGCGCTAGATAAAGGGGATGGCAAAATAGGCGTTAAAAGGTCGTTTTATAGCTGAGGAAAAAGAAGGGAAAAGTCGCCAGACATTAAAATTGCGGGCTTCTCAATTTAGATTCCAATTTCAATTCATCATTTCTCGAGGCCGTTCACGTGGAAGCGCTCTGGAAGTGCTGAAACTTAATCCTCTTCTTTTCTATCTTTCTCTTTTGTGTTCATAAAGAAAAATAAAACAGCCGCAGCGCCTCATTGACCTTGTGTCCCTCATGCCCGCAGTACGAGGACATATTGCAAGAGGCGATTGCGTTACTCCGGCTTACATTAACTTGCCGGACAAATAGGTTTAGGTCGTCGCGGACCCAGCTCGACAAAACTCATCTCACCAACTTTCTGAGGCAATATCGCGAGAACGGACGCAGCAGAAGAACATTTCTCATATATATGCGCGCCCCTACAGGCTCTAGTGCTTTTGTGCATTTATGCATGTGCTCCATGCTTCCAGCTACGCCATTTTATCGCTTTGCCATTTCGATACGAGGCACTTTATCCATCCACTCTTGTCTTTTTTTTTTTTCGTACGCTTAGAGGAGTACAGAGCAAGGTGAAGTTTCGCGTTTCCAGGAAAGAGAAGAAAAAGAGGAAAAGCCCGCAGTGGAGACACAACTTGGCTTTTGCGTTAGGCTGAGCGTTGTCGTCACAAAGTTGCTACCGGACACTGTGAGAAAGTGCTCCCCATCCGATGGCAACTCTTCTCTGCCCGGTTCTATCTTTGCTCCGCGCTTTGGCTTCTTTTGTCCGGCAGTTGCGGTGTCGCAACAGCGACCGTCCTTGACCAGTAATATTATATGAATCGTAGGGTCCTGTAGCGTAATCGACAAAGCAGGTAATCTGTCATTTTTATTGCTGGAACGTACAAAAATATGACCGAGCGACACAAAGAGCGCGATTAATGAGAGACCAGCAGTCCTACGCTATGTGTCATTCGATTAGTTCGATTCAAATCTACATTCATATATTCGACTACCTATTCGTGGCCTTTCTTTTTCTAGTACGTAAAGGGAGCAGTCAGAAAGCTGTTTCAAAACACGTGGAAGGCAGTTTTTTTTTGTATGTCGTGGCTTGATTCAGAACAATAGAAGTAGTCGACTCTTAAGTGGAATGGCAGTATCTTCTTAGCGCACATCTAACAAGATGTGCGCGCGCGGGGAGATAGCAGGGGTTGCATGTGAAGACATAACCAGAATTCATGGTTATGGCAAGAGAATAGCCGCCATATATCTTTGTGAGTAAGCCTGACCATGAACGAATATTGCGTGGCGAACCAAGATGCTGAGACAAAAACTGTCGTTCCAGCTGGGTGCCAGACGTGTTTCATTGTAGCTCACCCTCCATCGCTTCGCTTCTTCGTAGCATGCGCTAAAGTGGGAGTGATGCGTGCTCCTTGACCGGCCGACCGCCGTAGTACTCCGGCCAGGAGAGTCCGGGATGAAATGCAAGCAGTGCAATGCTGCAAGCAGTGCAAGTAATTCAGGATTACTTTGATCCCCACTCCCTGTCGATCTGTTTCGCTTTCAGGTCAAGTTAAGATGGGAGCTGAAGAGTGCCTTGCGACTCAGGTTCTTTTGATGTCGCGTCCTGACCCTGTCACGCTTTACTGGCACATTTGTGTTTGGATGTAGGTTGTCCTATTATAAAGACCATGGAAGACGCAACTTATTAATGGGGGCAAAAGCGTAGTAAGGTTATTTATTGCCTGTCATGCGCACATTGCTTAGTACGTGGTCACAGCGTGACATAGACATGGGCTGATCAGCTCTCCGCTCGAAACTGCAATATGCTTCGTTTGGGTCCAGATACCTGTCTGTATAGCCGTCGTTGTGCCACACTTTTCGACGCCCAAAATTTATACGTAGCTTCTATATACACTAACGGCTCGTGCAGAATTCCTGTAAAGTATTGAAAACCCGCCTTGGTTTTGGGTTATCCGATGCTCGTTGCGGCGATTCGCCTAGCGTAGCAAGTCCGTTCACACAACTGCGAAACAAAGTATTGTCACGGAAGTTGTCACGATTGGCAACGCGGGTATTCCACGCGAAACCTCATACGTAGTACTGCCAGAACTTTGCCGCTGTTTCGCAAGTTTATAGCGAACTGACCTGCACAATACATATGGTAGGAGAATTTAGATATTCCATGCGATACTTGCCGCCTTGAAAGTGAGCCTACGCACATGTTTTAGAAATCGATGAGCTTTAAAAGGTCGAATACGTGAAACTTGCAGGCAAAGCGTGCGAAATCCTTTTGGGCTAGCATTTGAAATGATTACCTAATCACCGATTAAAATCACCACGGCCATCAAGCTTCTCCGCAGCGCACAACGCCAAATGTGCGGCGCATGATGAGTCATGAAACGCGAATCAAATTCGGGCGGCTTATTTTGGAGCGATTGTATTCCCCAGCGACTGCATTCCCCAGGTCCTTCTTTTAACTTACAGTGGTTAAGCGGCGGTGAAGCAGATTTGAATGGTTTCACTCTTTGCTAGCTGTTAATCCGGACGTCAAATTGATAATAACGAATGGCACAAGGGATATGAAAATGAAGAGGGAAAAGAATCCAACAACAAGAGGATTCTGGTGGAAAGGACACATTCCTAAAACCCGCCACTCTTTTTGTTATTTCTTTTATTGCTTTTTTCATATGAACTTGTGAACAGATTTATTTGTATGCTTGGCGGGCGTGCGAGTTTGCGTGTATGCATCCGTGTGTGTGTGTGTATGTGCCTGCGCGTGTATGTATGTATGTATGTATGTATGTATGTATGTATGTATGTATGTATGTATGTATGTATGTATGTATGTATGTATGTATGTATGTATGTATGTATGTATGTATGTATGGATGGATGGATGGATGGATGGATGGATGGATGGATGGATGGATGGATGGATGGATGGATGGATGGATGGATGGATGGATGGATGGACGGACGGACGGACGGACGGACGTATGTATGTATGTATGTATGTATGTATGTATGTATGTATGTATGTATGTATGTATGGATGGATGGATGGATGGATGGATGGATGGATGGATGGATGGATGGATGGATGGATGGATGGATGGATGGATGGATGGATGGATGGATGGATGGATGTATGCATGTATGCATGTATGTATGCATGCATGTATGTATGTATGTATGTATGTATGTATGTATGTATGTATGTATGTATGTATGTATGTATGTATGCATGTATGTATGTAGGTATGTATGTATGCATGTATGCATGTATGTATGTACAGTCTTTGTCAAAAGTAACCAGGCTGCACGTTTTTCTTCATAGTCGTATATCAAAGTTATTATGTCAGCCCTCAAGCTCTAAATCTCTCTATGGTAAGGAGAACCCCTGTTCTCACTTTCAAAGACCTTCTTGATCTTTAGGGAAGCCGTAAGGGCTCTACTATATGAATGAGCAGCAAACCATGCAGCCTGGTTACTTTTGACAAAGCTTGTACGTATGTGCGTATGTATGTATGTATGTATGTATGTATGTATGTATGTATGTATGTATGTATGTATGTATGTATGTATGTATGTATGTATGTATGTATGTATGTATGTATGTATGTATGTATGTATGTATGTATGTATGTGCGTATGTGCGTATGTGCGTATGTACGTACATATGTACGTATGTATGTATGTATGCATGCATGTATGTACGTACGTACGTATTATATTACGTACGTACGTACGTACATATGTACGTACGTACGTACGTATGTATGTATGTATGTATGTATGTATGTATGTATGTATGTATGTATGTATGTATGTATGTATGTATGTATGTATGTATGTATGTATGTATGTACAGTCTTTGTCAAAAGTAACCAGGCTGCATGGTTTGCTTCTAGCTCGTACAGTGGAGCCTTTACAGCTTCCCTGAAGCTGAAATGGTCGTTAAAGGTAAGGACTGGGGGTCTTCTTACCTTCCAACACCTTTTGATTTCTAGAAAAGCCACAAGGGCTCCACTATACAAGCTAGAAGCAAACCATGCAGCCTGGTTACTTTTGACAAAGACTGTATGTATGTATGTATGCATGTATGCATGTATGCATGTATGTATGTATGTATGTATGTATGTATGTATGTATGTATGTATGTATGTATGTATGTATGTATGTACGTACGTACGTACCTGTGTGAGTGCGAGTTTACGTGCATGTATGCGTGTGCATGCGCGCGTTTCCGTGTATGTGTGCGTGTGTGTGCGTACGGTTGTCCGTGCGTCTGTGCGCGCGTGTGCATGTGGCAAGTTTTCTTCGGCACTGTATACGCTTGTGAGTAAACGTGTTCGCTGTGGTGGCCCTTCAGGAGCCAGGAAATGGCGCCACCCTTGCCAGTTACACGGTGTACCAGCAGGATGCGCAGAGCTGCCTCTGCGTACATAAAAATTACACGGCCTCCCAGGTTGACCTGGATCTTAGCGCTAATTTCTCCTATGTAATGGTGACGATCCTTCCGCTACGCAAACAGGACCCCCCATTGCACATACTCAACATTTACTGTCCCCCAAAGCTACCAACTGTTACATTCGCAGATGTCTTCAGCCGAGCTTTGAAGGTCGCGAATCGGGATCCCCTCATAATCGTTGGGGACTTTAATGCTCCCAGCACCTTAGGGGGGTACACACGTGAAGAGAAACGCGGACGCAAGTTGACGGAGCTTGTTTACACACTGGGCCTTACTCTTCACACGGATCCCGCGCAACCCACTCGTATAGGTAACTCTGTTACACGCGAAACGTGTCCGGACCTCACCTTTACGAAAAATATTCGCTATGCAGATTGGAGGAACACAGAGGAATCCCTCGGTAGCGACCACTGCATAATTACCACTACAATCCATACCAAGCCACTCACAAGACCACAGGCCAATGCAAAACTACCCGACTGGATCAAATTTAGGAGCAGCTACACCAATCCTCAATCGATAATGGACCAAGGATACTCAACGTAGTCCCAACACCTAGTATCCCACTTGAAATCAGTCCAGCAAAATGTTCAACTCTCAGAGGCGAGCCCGGCGGTGGATAACCACCTCCTCCACCTCTGGGAGGCACGACACAGCCTAGTCCGCCGCTGGCGTCGTCAAAAACACAATCGGAAACTCAAAATTCGCATCGCGGATATCACCCAACAGGCGGCACAATACGCGGCCCAACTCGCCGACTCCAATTGGGTGCACCGATGCAACACTGCAGCTCGGCAAATGTCGAGTCGGCGTACGTGGCGCCTCTTCCGCGCCCTTATTGATCCGGAACAAACCCGTACTGAGACACAAAAACAGCTTCAAAGGGCTATACATAACTTCACTGGAGACACGGCCAAACTGGCCGATACGCTCCGCGACAAATATTTGAGTATACACCATGATCCCCGTGGTCAGGCGTACTCGTATGCAGGTTCCGAGAACGCGGATTTGGATCAACCGTTCCAGCTCCATGACCTAAAAGCGGCCCTGGCTAAAATGAAGCGAGGTACAGCACCAGGCCGGGACAAGGTGACGGTAAAGCTTCTTGCCAACCTCCCAGATCCCGCCTACGAAACTCTCCTCGATTACTTCAACACTATCTGGATTGGAAGCACACCACTCCCCATAGATTGGAAAACGGCACTAGTAACTTTCATTCCCAAGCCAGGTAAAGCCATTAACACCGACAACCTCCGGCCCATCTCCCTCACTTCGTGTGTGGGGAAGCTGATGGAGACTATGGTCCGCGACAGATTGTCGGCTTTCCTGGAACAGCAAAACATCTTCGCAGACACCATGTACGGTTTCCGCCCACACCGGTCCGCACAAGATGTCCTGTTGCAACTTCACAAGGAGATTCTCGACCCCGTCGAGCACCCCAGCAATGATAAAGTAGTCGTCGCACTTGACCTGCGGGGGGCTTTCGACAATGTGACCCACGAGATCATCCTATCCCACTTGTCGCAAACAGACTGTGGGCGCAATACTTTCAATTATATCAAACAATTCCTTACAGATCGCCAATCCTATATCCGGCTGCAAGACACAGAATATGGCCCATATCAACTTGGCACACGAGGGACCCCACAGGGAGCTGTCCTCTCGCCATTACTATTTAATCTGGCCATGATGAAGCTCCCTACCCAGCTGGCAGAGGTCGCTGGTGTGCAGCACGCTCTGTATGCGGACGACATCACCCTCTGGGCAACACAACAATCGGTTGGAGACATCGAGACCAACCTGCAACAAGCGGCAGCTATTGTGGACGAATACGCTCGTCGCTGTGGTCTTGAATGCTCCCCGAGCAAATCGGAATTTGTGCACATACGCCCCAACTCAAAGTGCACAACCAAAATTGCCCTTTCCCTACTTAGCGGACCGATACCTGAACACGAGGAGATCCGGGTACTGGGGCTTTTCATTCATCATAGGCGCAAGATAGACACTACCCTGAACAAACTACGTAAGGTGGGGTACCAGGTGGGTCGGATGCTCCGCCGGGTGTCCAATAAAAGGGGGGGACTACGATGCAAAGATGCCCTGCGGCTGGCCAATGCATTCGTGACCAGCCGGATTTTATACTCGGCTCCCTACCTCCACCTACGCAAATGCGATGAGAATGCCTTAGATAGTTCTCCGCAAGATTTATAAGAGAGCGCTCGATCTCCCCATAACGACGTCCAACAAGCGTCTCCTCGGTCTGGGGATGACCAACACCTTTGGGGAGTTACGAGAAGCTCATCTTAACAATCAATACTTGCGCCTAAGCAAAACTCCTGCGGGGGGCCGCCTTCTGACCCGCTTACACATATCCTACGCAACACATACAGAAGAACGGGTCCGCATCCCTGAAGCCTGGCGCTTTGCACTCCAGGTGCGACCCCTTCCGAAGAACATGACTGCAGACACCCATGATGGTCGCCGTCTCGCGCGGGCGGAGGCTATTTCTCAACAATATGGCCATAAGCCAGGTGTCTTCTATGTGGATGCGGCCGGCCCACACCATGGGGGTTGGTACACGGCGGCCGTCATCCACCAAAACACTACAGTTCAGGGCCTTACTTTCCGTGCCCCAAACATTACATTTGCGGAAGAGATCGCCATTGCACTGGCCGCCGCAGATCCAGAGTCCCGAGTCATTATTACGGACTCCAGGGGCGCCTGCCGCAGTATTGAGCAAGGGTATATTCCAGACCGTGCTTTCAAAATTCTCCACACATGCGAATACACAGGGTTTCCGACCCATCATACCATCGTGTGGGCTCCGGCTCATGCGGGTCTTGAGGGGAACGAGGCAGCCGACGCTGCCGCCCGCGCGCTTACTCACCGGGCGTCGCCTCATCCGCAGCCTGATCCGGAATTCAATTTCAATCCGGCCATCACCTTTAAAGAGATCACCTCTCTTTATCAAAATTTTCATGGTCTCTATCCCCCTCCCTGTAAAGGCCTCACCAGGGTGGAGGAGCGCTGGCTTCTCCGCCTCTATACCAATACTGTACTGTGCCCGGCAGTACTTAAGCACTTCTATTCATCTTTCTCGGGCTCGTGCCCACACTGTGAGGAGGAGTTTTCGGACACCTACCACATGGTGTGGGCATGCCCTTCCAATCCTGCCTACCCACCCCGCCTCCACCCCACTCGAGAGGACTGGGAAGCTGCCCTGCGCGGCTGCTCCGAACTCCATGCCCAACAGGCATTGGTAGCTAGAGCCCGGGCCGCTGCGGAAGCTACAGGGATCCCGGACTAGGGATCTCTCCTAGTGTTTGTAAGGGGCGGGCCCTTCCGGCTCGCCCCATCGACCTCTCACTGTAAATAGAAATAAAAGTTTTCCTCCTCCTCCTCCGAAACGTCCGAGCACGTTGCCCGAAGTCAGCGAAGAGCAACGAGCGACAATTAAAACAGCGCAGAGACCTTTGGAATCACCTAAAAAAACGGAGACAGGCATTCGGCTTTCTTCGCGACTACAAGAAGCGGCAGTTCCAAGTGGATAGAACGCCCACGTGAATGGCTGCTGTGCCAATATCCTTTGCCCTAGAGTCGCCTTCGACGGGCAAAGACGACGGACGCTCTTACGCAATTGGACGCTAACAAGCCCTGCATCGACTTCGCTAATAACGAAGCGTGTCCTCCCAGCGCCGTGAAGTGCGCCGCTCTTATCAGCTTTGGCAGTCCCAGCGGCACTCGTGTGAGTCAATACGTGCTTGCGAGCGCGCCTAGTAGTTCTTAAGCAAACTTCTATTCGGACTGTTTCGCTCGTTCACTGGTGATAGAGGAGATGAAAGACGGCGTCTTTCCTTCTGGCCTGTCTTTCCAGTTCTCTTTCAGCACTCTTTTGGATTTATTTGCATGCATCTTTACTTGCATGCAAAAGCTTGTATTATACACGATAGTAGAGGATCAGTCTAGTTGGTATAGAAACATTATTTTTAATCATGAAATTGTGTATGAAGATACATCGCAGGTAGACAAAGATCGAACTTTCGTACAAAATCTTCTACAGACAGGAATCAGCTTAAATTCGCTTTGTGTAATAACAGTTAATATTTTTAACGCAGCACCACTGAGCTTAGTGATGTCACAGATGCCACCATAAGCGTTTCTGAAACAAGCAAAAAGAAACTGATTAGCTGGGACAAAAACTTCCCGCTAGGCAAGTGATTCGGCACGATGGCTTCATTCATAATTTTGTATTTTTTATCATGTTCTAAATTTAAGGTAAAACAAGGCAGTATATCCAGCACTTCTGGTTCAAAAATATAAAAAATAAGAACAGCGATAAGAAAAGCAAGATGCCTTGGATGGTTATTGCCGGTTGCCTCACGTAGTCGAGGACAAGCCTCCGGCTATAACACCAGCGGAACGGACTACTTCTGCGACGGAGAGCTCCCCATGAAACAGAATAGACAGACGGTTCATTTGGCCTATACCCCGCAGGGTCGATCCAACGTCTGGATCCGTTGAAATGGTCGCCCATTTGGACCAGCGGTATTTCGGAGACGTAGCACTGCACCGCACCCACCCAACGGGATTGGCCCCGATGTTGCAGCCTCCACTTTAGTCCAGCCTACCTCGCCTGTTCTTAATACTTACTCTTTATATCTTCCTATCTTTGCTACTCTTTTCTTTTTATATTATTCCTCCCTTCTCGCTATCTTCTTTAATTCTTTCTAGTGGGAAGGATGGCATCACTTGAGCCTAAATCCTTGCTGCTGCTTTGAAGTGGCCCCACCAACCACGCCCCCTTTTGCCCCTCCCCATTCAGCAGCGAATGGGAAGAGACCAGATGCATGCGATTTCATGTTTGCCAAGCGAGTGACGTAAGACTAAAATGGTTGCTTTTGCGCCGTTGCCGACAGATCCAGCAAATTATTCCTTTCAGTTTGTCCTCACAAAGAGTGGCCGTTAGAAGCTTTTTTTTTTTTCTTCCATTCGCTTTCCAATAGTTGGAGGCGGAGGGAGGGGGGTTGGGGGGTGGGGGTGGGGGGGCGAAGTCTCAAACCAAGACATCGCCGCGAAGATTCAACGGATGTCGCTTGTTTTTCGAATGGCATGTACAATAAACTCATGAGTACTTGCTCTTTCCCAAACAGGACGAGCTGCTTCACGCTTTATACTTCTTTCCATAGTGACAGACGGGCCACCGGTTGCGAAAACTTTCTAATTTTTTCCCCCGACTTTATTGCGTTTTCGAAGCATTTCACACCTTAGGAAACACGCAGGAGGCTTCGAACGACCGGTCGTAAGAAGAAGAAGCACGTTTCGCGACTGAAACAAGGGCGAATGAAACTACAAAGGAAACTGTCTCGCCTCTCTGAGAAGCAGGGTTGTGAAAAGGAAACGAAAGAAGCAAGAGAGAAAAAAGCGTGAAAGACAGGCAGCAACTCAGTCGTGGCGAAGAGAAAGAGAGAGAGAGAGAGAAAAAGAAAGAACGAGGCACTTCGCCGATTACCGTACAAACCATTTCCCGCGCTTCTCTCCCCCCCCCCCCCCCCCCTCCCCCCGTTCCTCATTCTCAACCCCCGCGACTACGCGCCTCACGTCCTCGTTTAAATGTCTCACGTAAGCGCGCTTAGCATCACCGAATTACACATTCATGGTTCACCGACACGTGCCGACAGTTCTCGACCCCTTCCCCTTCTCCCCACTTCCAGCCTTCCCTCCCGCTCTGCTCTTTACTTACAAAGGACGTCGTCGTCGTCTTTACCCTCAACAGCCCGTGCCATCGTTCCGTTGCAATCTTCGCGATAGAAGAAGGGTCTCGCGCAGCAGCAGCAAAACCCAGCGGCGTCCGTATTTATTCCCCGAGCTTCTTGCCTTGGCTCTGTTCGCGTCCAACAGGGTGGCAAGGGGAAAAAGAAAAAGCGAGGGAAGGCGCATTGCGTCTGAACAAAGAAGCCGAGGCGTACGAGAGAAAGAGAGAAAGATTGCGCGCGCCAGAGGCACGTCGGCACCACTTTAGTGCATCCTCAACGTTTCGCACGTCTGTGCCGTTGTGTGGCGCGGAACGCTACGTCGCGCGCTTCTTGTATGCGCGCAGGATGCTGGCTCGTGCGCTCGCGCGTGCGCGTGTCGGGAATGCGCCTTCTCTGCGACCTGCTGGGGAGCGTGATCCTATCGCTCCCCAGGTCCTGGGAAAAAAGGAAGGATCTCCTCTCCCTACTCCCTCGCTATTTTTGTCCCCGTGCGGCGGAGAAAACACGAGCGCTACGGTGAACGTCGAAGCACTTGGGAACCGGCTGCTGCTGATGCTGCTGGCAAAAATGCTGAGCAGGTCGTTTGTACGCACCGTTTGCGACACACTGTCGCCTTAAATAAAAGGGGGGAGGAGGGCCACTGGCGTCAAGGGCTGCCTTTTTTCACATCTTCTCACGAAATTTACGCTTATCTTTTCGAGGAAAAATGCGTTGCTTGAGGGGTCATCTCAGACCAGCCGTTTCCCTCGGAAGGCCTCTTCGTGTCAGTGGAATTTTTAGGGGAACTGACAGTGCACTTGAAGCAAAGTCTACCGTATTTACTCGCGTAATGAACGCCCTCGCATAACAAGCGCACACCTAAACGTGGCTGTCAAAAAGGGCAATTTTATTTTTCCTAGCGTAATGTGCGCACCCGATCTGTTGGCGTGCAGCCTGATGCTGATGACAGTGAACGTTTGGAGGCACACTTTCTGGGGCACCGAAGCAGCTACGCAGTAATATAAAGCGTAATTACCCGAATGTCCTGACTGCTATATCGCACCCTGCAGACGAACAGATAATAAAAATGTTCCGCGAGGAATCTGGGACCCAGAAGAAACCACGTCTGGTCACAGAGGGCCTCTTTGTTTTATCTTCCATATTAATCAAGCCGTGCGAACATGCTTGCGAAGCCAAGGTGGCAGGTTCGAAACCTACCGTTGGATACCCACCGTATAGGTACAGGCGCCCCTCGACCTGGTGACCGGTTTGTTCAGGGAGTGCTGGCCTGGGGGAGGCTCCGTAGATCCCGCTATGCGCTTTGGGAAGGTACCCCGTTTCGAAGAACCACCTGAAAAGGTGGCTCTATATATGTTTCTGTGACATCTATGTGGTTGTCTCAGTGCCGTGTAAATGTTATGAATTAACCGCTCTCTGCAGTGATGCCCAGACCATCAATGGCGGGCAGACGCGAATGGAAACCGGTTAAGTAGTGGTGGATGTATTTATTGGCCACCATCGAGGAGCCGCTTTTTGCTGCCTTTTTTTTTCGAAGCGCAGGCTCTTCATAACCGTAAAAAACTTGCAGTTTGGCTTCGCGCTGAATGCTGAGAGTTTTGCTGGGGTGACCTCCTGTTCCTTTTTCTTTAGAGAACATTATGGGCCGCTATGAGAGTTATAAACGTGGACTTAAGATAAAGTGGTTGACTGTGCTCTTTAACGCGGAAACCGGACCGAAGAATCAGTTCTGTTGCATTCTGAAGATGAGTCGTACGTAATGATACATTCATTCCACCAGCCCACTTTTTCGTCCCGCTTTCACGGCTTCAATTTTTTTTCTGTATATTTCACCCCGCGTGATGAAAGTACCCATCAAATTTTCAGAAATTTCCCGGAGAAGAAAGAGCTTTCGTTATTCGAGTAGCTACAGGACTTGACTGAGTAAACCCCGTGGATGTTAATGGCAATCATTCCATTCAAAACCGCCATGGTGGCTCAGTGGTTATGGTGTTCGGCTGCTGACCCGCAAGACGCGGGTTAGATCCCAACCGCAGCGGTCGAATTTCGATGGAGGCGAAATTCTAGAGGCCTGTGTACTGTGCGATGTCAGTGCACATTGAAATTTCCGGAGCCCACGGCGTCCCTCATAGCCTGAGTCGCTTTGGGACGTTAAACCCCCATAAACCATTTCTTTTAATGGCGAATGTATAGAAAGCTGTGAATCTTTCATATTCAGCCGTATGGCAACGTTCATATCGACGTCAACGGTAACTATTCCTCGGTTTGCCTCGATGCGCTTCGCTGTGCAAAAATTAATCGAAAGGTATCAAGGCCACCACGTGAAAGAGGGTCATTCGCTGTCGATGTCCACGGGGGTGGACAGTGATGCCCCAGCTTCAGCTGGTAAGGTCCACGTGACTAACTTTTCGAAATCCAGAATACGAGAAAAGATCAAGAACTGGCTATTCCATGTGGTATGCCCAGCAACATAGTTCAAAATTTCTAAATTTCTTTTGTTGCTGCTCCAGTCTACCCTGCACGAACAAGCTGGCTTTTATTAGTTTAGCGTAGTTTGTTTCGTTTAAAGACAGAGAGAGAGAGAGAGAGATCGACAAAAAGGCAGGGAGCTTAACTAGGCAATTCCCAGTATGCAACCCGTACGCGTGGGAGGGGGGGGGGGGGGGGGGGGACGGAGGGAGAGATATAGAAAAGAGGCGGAGGCGAGTAGATCACTTTTCCACGTGTCCGTAGTCCGTAACTAACAGGGTACAATGGGCACACACTGAACATTTGCAACCTTAAACTCAATCCTCAGTCCTTCAAGAACTTTAAGAGCGCTTTCACAGCTGCCCTCTGACAGAAAGGTCTAGTGCAAGGACCCAAAACCTTGCAGTCTCTAGGGGACGAGGATCGAAGTGGCGCAGCGTTGCAGCCAGGAGGACGCGCTCATGCTCAAACCGGGGGCGGTCACAAAGTACGTGGTCAATTGTCCTATCGCAGCCGCAGTTCTCACGCGCAGGAGCGTCTGCCATTGCGTGGCCTACGAGGGGCATTGTACGGTAGAGATCCGGATTAGTTTCGACTTCATGCCCAGCACTCAAAAGACAAAGACACTCAGTCACTGCGGCAGGTAAGTACGGATGAATCGTTGTTGTTGGTTGCAGTGGCCTAAATGCGTCTTGCCTTCTGGCGGAGATGACCGAAAGTTGTCCTGCACGATACCGTGTCATAGGTAGCACAAAGCAGGGCTAGGGCATAGAAAGCTGTTTAGTCGCCAAAACCCGCCCTTCCGATTATGTTACGCTTGAAGCACAGTTCTATGCGCTGAGTGCACATTTGGCAGAACAAAGCTGCGACGCTGACAGCATAATAGAAAACAGTGATGCGGTGATACTTCTGTGTGAGCAGCTCCGTAAGACTAGAGTGCGATGATGACCGGGAAAGCTCACATACCAATTGTTACCATGCGACATTGACGTGTCACTACAGCTGTGAATACCAGTAAGGTGAGTTAGTCGGTGTTGCTTCTGTAATTAGCAAAAAGGCGCAAAATGAACAGTGTGTAGTACGAGTTGCTACTGATCGTTGTCTCGCAATACAGTTCAACCTCGTTATAATGAAGTCGAAGGGACCCTGAAATTTATTTGCTACAGCCGTTACTTCGTTATAACGGTACGCGATCTTAGATGGAACTGTTGCATACAAGCGGGCTTACCTGCCACTTTCTATAACGACGACAACAAAGCCGACATACAGTGTGCCCACGTCAGCCTTGCCAGAGTGCGCTCGTGTCTTCCACAGCCCGCACAGGTTTCAGAGCCTAGACGACGGGCGTTGAATGAATGAACGCCTGCTATATGCACTTTCATCTTCTTTGTTGTGTCGTCCTGCACGCGCATGCACGGTTGTAGAGCAAGATGCTAGAAGCAGCTTCTGCCATAATTTCCGTAAACCACATTAGTAGACGACACTGGAAGTTTGCAAACCAAGCGCCACCCACTACAGCGGCAATTTCGTTATACCGGGGGGTGCTTTTTTTAGAAGGTCCAAAATTTTTTTTTAAAAAAAAAAGGTAAATTGCTTTAGATTTATTTTAGCACTGGGGCTATACTGGAGGCTACGGCGAGCGCCAGGCAAGAGGAAAACTGCTTTAATTAGTTCGCTGATAAACTAAATATGCTCATAAACTTTTCTCATTTTTATTTTAGGGGTTATGTTGTATTCGCAGAATTGGAGATCGTCCTCCAAACAGTCCAACCGAGAAAAAAAAAATTTAATTCAAAATTTTTACGCACCTTACGAGGCGCGAAAAAGTCACCCTGGTAGGCATCTTCACACCGTAACTCAGCGGCGGTGAGCGCCTCTGACGTAGTTCGCTCCGCCCTGCGCTTTGCGTCACACGGCTGATGTCACCTGAAGCCCGGACGGGCGGACCTGAAGCCCGGACGGGCGGCCTGCGCTATCGCTGCTTGTTTCGCTTCTCTCCGCGGCCTCACGGAATGCCGCGTTGGAACAAAAACGCACTGACACAAAGCGCAGGGCACAGCGAGCTGCGTCACAGGCGCTCACAGACGCTGTGTTACAGTGTGAAGCTGCCTACCAGGGTGACTTTTTCTCGCTTCGTAACGCGCGCAAAAAATTTTTTCATGAAATTTTTTTTTTCTTGGCTGGACTGTTTGGAAGACGATCTTCAATTCTGCTAATACAACATATCCCCTAAAATAAAAATTATAAAAGTTAATTAACGTATTCAGTTAATCAGCGAACTAATGAAAGTAGTTTACCTCTTACCTGGCGTCCTCCGTAGCCCTCAGTATAGCCCCAGGGTTAAAATAAATCTAAAGGAATTTACCTTTCTTTAAAAATTTTTGGACCTTCTAAAAAAAGCACCCGGTATACGTTTCGAGTCTTCTTTTCCGAAGAAACCCCGTACAACACACTGAAGGTTAAGCACTGGCGCAGGGTCCTTATGCCCACCACTTTATCACGTTTTAGAAATACTGAAAAGTGATATGGCTATTACTAACGGCCGGCTACAAATCTCTAATTGCGACCAGACGCTTATCTGTGGCTGTTAAAAAATTAACTATTAGAAATTAGCTGACCAGCTTACTGGTAAAGATGTCTTTCCTGTGGTCTAATGTCCGCCATCAGGGATATTACAATGCCACAGAAGCCATTTCTACACATCAAGAAGCCTGATTTTAAAAGTTCTATTTCCCTTGCACTGAGCAGCCTCTATAATAGTCTACAAGGAACGTGATTGCGCGTAAATGGAGTCAGTTGTTTCTTGAGTAGACACGGAAGTGACTAGAAGATTACACTTTGGGTGGAGGGAGAAGGGTAGAGCGTTCGCCTAGGCAAAAAGCCTACCATGTTCTTAAACAGTTATGGCAGTTCCGTTACCCTTCTTGGCTACGACTATTCGTTCGGTTTTGTCGACCAACCCTGTCATGTCATTTTACTTAACCTTGCTTTTAGCGAACTCACTACCTCTACATCCGTCGTCAGCCGGCCGAGAGAACCTTGCCTTACTATGAGCTTTCACTGTTGCTGCCAATACAACGGCGAGCCGCGAGTTTATCTGCCAGAAGCAAGTGTCGGTTGCAACAGGACAGCAATAAACTGGTCGTTGAAGCTTCGATCGAGACCCCCCGCCGCCGCTCGCGAAGGCATGTCCCGAGCCAGCCCTGAAAGCCGCCGCTCGCTCTCGGCGCAGCTAAACTCCGCCGGGTTTAGTCCCAGACTATACGACGACGTGACCAATCTACGCGCCAGCTTTGAAGCTCGCTTCGGTTTTTGCTCCCGAGCACCGGGTACCAGCAGCGGTAAAGCGAAGCAGCGCGCAGCAGTCGCCCCTAAATCAAATGAGCCTACCCTCCCCCGTTTAACCTTCTCCGCCGCCCTTTTTCCAGCCCGCGGCGCTGCAAGACGCGGCAGTACCACTCCGCCCAGCGTTAGTGGCGGCCAAACCCTGTTAAGTCTCGGGGCCGCTTGCACGCGCGCCACCAACCGGCGGCTTCGTTGCTTTGTACGCCCTCTCGGCGCTAATATTTTTTTCTTTAAGGGACAGCCGCGGGAGGAGTGCCCAAAAAAAAGAGGCTACGCACACAAGAAATATAAGGGAAGAAAAAAAGGAGCATATAGGGAGAGGTCGCGAGGGGAGCAAAGGTATCAACGCTGTCAACCGAACAGCCGCCAGAGAAAGCTCAAGGTTACAGCGTAATAACCGTATCCGTCCCATATAACCCAAAGTAGTGGGAGTTGGGGAAAAGAAGGGGGTGAGGGCGCTCGCCGGAGCATCGCTCGGAGAGCGCGGTCTCCGCCAAAGACGAAGGCGTCGCCAGCCGAGCGGCAAACAGGAAGCACGCCTTTTCCCTCCGAGCGTCTTATTGCGCTCACGTCGCGTCAAAAATAGCTGACCGGCAGTTTTCGCTCAGCAGGAGGTGCGGCGGGAAGTAAGGGAAACACGGGACAGCGTATAGGGATGGAGGGAGGGAGGTAGGGAAAAGACAGGGAAGAATAAGGCGGCGGCGGTGGTGGGGAAGAAGCTAGCGCAAAGAAGGGGACCAAAGCGCTGATGACTGTTTCCAAGCGATGTCATTGTTTTTTCTGCCGTGCGTTCGTGTTTTTCGCGTCACAGCTCTGGGTATGTTCGTTATTTACACTTTGAAATCGATAAGTAAAAACAAGGCGACAGGGACAGCAATCAGCGAGGATCCGGGCCTCTTAGCTTGTAGCTCACGTCTGCCGGGGCGATCCCGAGAAGGGATCGTGGAGCGCGCCCTTTATCCCGTCCGCATCCCGCTTCCCCTCTTGCCCCCCCCCCCCTTTTTTTTCGCTTGTTTTTCGCATTCTCATAGTTACATTGCTCATCATGAAACTGTGTTTCTGATTCGTCTAGTGCGAATTCTTTCATGTGTTGTTGGCGCGTCCAGCTTTTGAGCTGCGTTTGGGCGCAGAAAGCGTGTGATGAGAAATTGTTGCTCTCTGAGAGGAGAATGAAAAGCGGCAAGGAAGAAAGCATCGCGTGAAAAATCAATTTATTGTGCACTGTCATTCTTATCGCGTCCCCGTGTCTTGTTACCCTTCGAAAGCAAACAATGATATTTTTATGACGGGAGGCGGAAAGAGTGACGAGGAATGTTTTAAGGCTTTCACTGTAGCGGCGACTTTACTGCCCTGCACTTCCGGTGACAGAAACAATGGGGCTGAGTTACTAGAGACGATGGCCAGATGTGCTTTAATTGCTCTGAAGAAGCTTTGTTCCTTTATTTTATTGATATATTGCATGCGAGTGCAGCTGTGCGCCAACAATAGCACCGATCACGTTGAATGGTCCTAATCAAGACTCCTCTGCATACGGCCCATAAACTAGCACGTGCACTGCATGCAGGGATTATTGCTGTTGTTCGCAGCCGGCGTGGTGCAGATTGAATTCGTGTGCGCTTCCCAAATTTGTTGATTCTGTTTCGTTTGTTGCATATGGTAATACACGTGCAAAAGAAAAGGTGCAGTTTTGCATTCAAGTTCCCATTTTATCTTATGCAAGCTCCGAGAGCTTAAACTGTATACTTTCGAGGCGAGTGCACACTTAATCAATGTATATTTGCATACGTACTTGTGTGCTTACGATAAGAATGCCGTCACTTCTTTTGCCAGGTGCCGCCGATGCTTCGGAATAATTTACGGTTAAAGTGATTAGTGGTTAGAGATCTGAAGCAAAGAGCCAGAACAGAAAAAAATGACTGAAACGTGGAAGGACTGAAATTTTAGGAAGTATTGTTATCGCTACACAGGGTGAATGGACCCATGCATAAGGTAAATGGACGTTCTAAAGGTGGCAGTTCTATAAGAAGCTTACCAACAAATGAGCTTGCTGGTCCTATCGATACTACGCCTTTAGAGATTACGTGCGGCCGTGTGACTACAGGACTAACAGTGAAAGAATAATTCTTGTGTATACCGATGCCCGATGTAATCGAAAAAGAGAGAAGCGCATAATGAAGGAAGAAAAATGTAAAGTTTCTCGATTGCTCGCATTTTTCTAGGCTTCGTTTTTTTTTTTTCTCAGGACGGTGTTTTCACCCGCAATCTAGTCGGATGTACGTGACTCAAAAGCACCTCACGTCCTTCTTAGTCCCGCCACGAAAGCGGGCGTCGCTCTGCGAAACCGGGATAAGTCAATCGAGAGGCATCTGCATTATTGAATTTCGAGAACGAAATCTGGACGCTGCCGTGCTGCTGCTGCTGCTGCTCCTAAGCTCGCCATGCGTCGCTAGAGCGTAGAACACAAAGGAAGACGCATGGCCTGAAAAGGTGAAGTAATGAAAAGGAGAAACAAAACAAGACGAAAAAAAAGACCTTTAGCCGAAGACAAAGCGTGCCTGCCGTGCACGCGGTGGAAGCAACCGTCTTGAATGTTTTATTGGCGGCGCCGAGCAACTGAATTGCAACGATAATACGCCTGCGTTGCTCTGAGAAACGGACTGGTGCAGGTAGGCGGAAACGTCCGTGCGGCACGAACGACAACTGGAGGATCGAGCGTTCCGTGAATAAAAAAAAAAAAACTTTGGAAAAAAGAGTAGGCAGAGAGAGACCAACGAAGGAGCAATGGCCGTTCAATACGCCTTCATGTTTGCTTTTGTTTGCTTTGTTTTGTTCGTCGGAGCCGCTTTGGAGGAAATTGTTGCAGCATATAAAAGCACCGCGCAGAAATAATTACCGGTCCACTGAGCAGAATATGTACAAAAGAGCTTCCTTCTTTGCGTCCTGCCGTTCGTATAGTCTGAAGTCCGGACAGCTTGTTTACAAGTCATGGCGCGTAGAATTCTAGGTCATCTTTTGGATTGTGCATTCTTTGGGCTATTGAGCCTCTTGGAAATTTAGCTGAAGCGTTGTGCATTACGCTTCACTTATTTTCTCCTTGCGGGCCAAATGGCATCAACTATGTGCAGGCATAAAAGCATTCTGCCTGTTCACTAAGGAGTCTGAACAATAACGGTCATGAGAAGAAAACTGAATATAAACAAGAATAGTAGCGCTTTGGTAATTTAACCGGGTAGAAGCTTTTGACAAAAAAAAAATCAGGGAGGCACTTTGTTGACCTAAACTGCGGCGAGGCGAAAGCCTTTAGCGTGGTGTTGCTGCTTGTGTCACTGATGTGTGGTTAAGATGTTAATTAAGTACAGCATTGTTTGTGAATCTTAAATGTTGGAGAGACTGGAGAGCGTTTGGGAGGCACCCGTCTGATTCGACGCATTTCTGCAAACACTCTCCAGCGTCCTAGACAAGGAGAACCACATATCCGTTGGCAGGAAGTAGCGTAGCCATTAGCACGCTCGGCCGCGGATCGGAAGGATGGTGGTTCGAATCCCATCGTGCTCAAAGATTTTTTTCTGGTCTGACTAGAAAAAGCGTGACACCTCCGCTGACAACCTTCTGTCGAGAACGATGAGGCATTAAAGAATTTCGCCTTAAAAAACGAAGTTGTCCTAGTTGTACTTTATACCTCGGGACATGCGGTTTACTTGAACGTTACGAATTAAGCCTCGATACAAGGAAATATTTTAATAGAAGCACCACATGGTCTAGAGTGTCCAGTGCGGTACCCCAGCTTATGGCTGCTGAACTGGTAGTAGGTCCCGCAAATACGTGTGGGAACGAACCCTCGAAGAACGGGCACAAGTGAATGGAAATGCACATGATCTTGTTTCTTTTTTAACTGACCGAGTACTCTAGCCCCTGTTCGGAAAGTTTGTAGTGTGCGTCGTTAGGCCATTCGATAGAACACCGATTCAGTGGCTTTCGAAATGATTGCGCGACCCAGGTATTTGCGAGACAGGGTATAGGGATCGTAATCGACTTATTCTTAAGGTTGGTTGGTTGGTTGGTTTATGGGGTTTAACGTCCCAAAGCGACTAAGGCTATGAGAGACGCCGTAGTGGAGGGCTCCGGAAATTTCGACCACCTGGGGTTCTTTAACGTGCACTGACATCGCACAGTACACGGGCCTCTAGAATTTCTCCCCCAAAGAAATTCAACCGCCGCAGCAGAGATCGAACCTGCGTCTTTCGGGTCAGCAGCCGAGCACCATAACCACTGAGCCACCGCGGCGTACTGGTGCGGTACAAGTAATATTTGAGAGAGAGAACAGGGCCCTCCCCTGTTCTCTGTAAAATACCTCATTGCGTTTCTTTTAATTGTCTATGCGAACAAAGAGCGAATCTGCTCTGTACACCAGCTAACTCACCTTGTTATTTACACCTTGCTTGGCAAGCAACTGTATCTTGAAGCAAGACGGCGTTGTACAAGACGCAAGAGGATTTGCAAGATGTTCATTTATAGCATCCGCAATTGGTGGTGTTTCACGTGCTCACACGCCAACCACACAGTCTGAAGAGTGTAGCTTAGCTCTCGGTAGTGTCAACAAACTGTGATACAAAGAACAGAAACGCAGCCTATTCGAACATGGGCTATAAGTTTAAACGCGCAAGGAACTTCACAGGAGAATGATGAAGACGCACACTATGTTTAAAGATCCTTTCAGCATTAGCTGATTGTAGTTTAGACTATTTTTCTTTTAATGGTGGAGAGAGGTTAGTCAGATGGCTCTTGATAATCGCAAGGTGAACAAGGGAGGGAAAACTTCAGGGTGCTTGCTCAGGGTGCCATCAACTTTAGCAGCCATGATATCTGGACAAGATTCACCCTCCCCAGCTTAATAACATTCCCAATTTACACCCCCCCCCCCCCCCCCCCCTTTCACCGGGTTTTCCTCCTCGGAGGGATGATCCTATATAAAACCCGCCAATTATGAACGCTTTATCCAGACGAAGACAAGTCCACATGTCGAAACCCTGAGAACCCTGAGGTTTTCCCTCCATTGTTCACTTTGTGATCATTTTTAAGGCGAAAGCCTTTAATGACTCATGCTCGCGGTGTCCGTCCGTGCGCTTGAATCGTGCCAACTGTGGCCTCTCCTCAGCGCAACGGCGCAACCTCCTCCCTTCGTTAGCAACCGGCGCGCAAATGGGGACGCAGCAATGCAGAGCAACCTAAAGCCCCTGGGCTTTATAGCAACCGTGACCTCACACAGTAGAGGTAGAACGAGCGCGTGCGGGTCGGCGGTGGCAGCTACACTGCCGCTCCTTCGCCAGTCGTCTCGATGCATTCGAGTGAGTGAGACGCATGGCTCCGAAGCGCCCCAGTGATTCCGCGCCAAGCGGTTGGGGGAGCGGCAGTGGGTTGACCACAAGGCTTTCGCCAAGCACACTTTATAATTTCCAAAGTGTCTTCGGTAATTTTTTATTTTAAAATAGACTAATCCAGGACGCCTCTGCGCTGGGCACATGGTGTGAAAAAAAGAGCTCTAGCGCCTCGTATAGGTCGGCAGTCGGTTTGCGTCATCACGAAGGTTGCTTGGGGCAATAAAGGCGCGGTTGACTTCTTTGGAACGTAGGACTGATTGGCACCCTGTGAACGATCATGAGTGAGTGAGTGAGTGAGTGAGTGAGTGAGTGAGTGAGTGAGTGAGTGAGTGAGTGAGTGAGTGAGTGAGTGAGTGAGAGTGAGTGAGTGAGTGAGTGAGTGAGTGAGTGAGTGAGTGAGTGAGTGAGTGAGTGAGTGAGTGAGTGAGTGAGTGAGTGAGTGAGTGAGTGAGTGAGTGAGTGAGTGAGTGAGTGAGTGAGTGAGTGAGTGAGTGAGTGAGTGAGTGGAGTGATATAATATGATCACCTTATTTCTAAAGAGAATAGCGCAAGAGTGGGAAACCTGTTCGCGAGAGCAGAGTCCAAGCGTCACCTCAGTCCTTGAGTTAGCGACTGCTGCTGCGGGGCCCGAAAAGCGGAGAGTAGCTTCAGCTTGTGCTAACCCGCCACAAAAATAAGCACAAAATCAATAGCTCACTGCTTCAATAAGCGCTGGTAGATGTTCAGAGAGAATATTTGTGCACTCCAGAGCATGCCGACAATTAAAACGCTGCAGGATACCTATCCGCCTAAGAAGGGGGGCAGAAACTCCCATAATGGTGCGTGTTAGAAACGTGTTTTAACGAATGAAAGGATTGTCGCTGCCAAATTTATGCGCCATGCATTTGGTCTCCATCAGAACGGCATTCTAAGAATAGACCTGACGGTCGCCCATAATGGGGGCCACCCCAGTTAGCAAGCATGTCGACAAGGCACACATGGAAGCGCGGCAGCTGCTTTCACTCTGAAGTTAACATACCAGCCCTATGACCGTCGCTAACCCCAAAACGAGAGATAACGCGTAGCGCACAAGTGCTGAATGGGGTCAGGAAACATACTGGCGTCAGTCGAAGCGGGCACCGCTCGCTTCGCCATCCGTTCGTCGCAGTCGCTGTTTCTCGTTTTCAATGCAAGGGAACGGTGCACAAAGCTTTCGCTTCGGTTCATGTTGTCCACGATAAAAAATTCCATCGAATAAATGTCGTATACTTCGATATTGCTTTTGAACTTCGACATCTGTAAGGCTAAATAAGTACGTGTATGTTCGTCGTGGATATACGATGCCGTAAAGGGCAAGATTTTGAGGCAGGATGACGTTTTTGGCTCACAATGAAAGGCACAAATTGTTGAAGTTTCCGTGATACGCTGCTTTTATTATTGATTGTTGTCTTCTTGGATTTCAGCTGAAGTAAGCAAAATCGTAAATAACATTAAAATTACAATTAAGCGCTTCACTATTTGGACGGAACGGCGCTGCCAGCGGCTAGCGCAATCCAGGTGCGCTCTGCCCCTACTTTAAAGCTCTCAAACTTACAAACTGTCCTCAGCAATGCATTCAAAGTGGTCCTAAGTTTGGGCTTCTTATTCTTACCCGCGGTCCTCTCCCCCCTTGTCTTTAATGTTGCTCTCATTCCCCTAGCTCACAAACTCGCTCTCATCCCACACCTAAAGCGTACCCTGTGCGCTGATGATATTACAACATGGACCACACATAGCTCTTATGGGGAAATTGAAGGAACTTCAGCCAGCAGCCCACACCACTCCGCTCACGCGTCATCTATCGGGCTCGAATGCTCCCCCTCTGAGCGCTCCTCCTAATGACCAAAATCCGCCGCTAACTCACCTGTCTAAATCGCTCTACAAGGATCCCCTTTTCTGTCACCCCCAACCTCCGTGCCCTTGGCCTCTACCTGCAGTATTTCGAACGCAGTGACCATGCCCTTAAAACACTCAAGGCCTCCACGCACTCCGTGTTGCGGCTTCTACGCCGCATATACTCCCTACACAAGGGTTTCGACGAAGCGGACAACACAACGAAAGTAGTTCATGTTTTTATGCTTAGCCACATTCTATACGGCACCCCTCATCTTAAGCTGAACCGCATGGAAACCGAGCGCGTGAACGCCATGATCCGCATTGCAACTAAGGAAGACCTAAACCTACCTCGTAGCACTAGCATAGACGAACTCCTTGCACTGGGCATGCATAACACAATTCAGGAACTAGCTGACGCGCACCTTCAGACGCAGTACCTAAGACTTGCCGAGACTGCCAGTGGCCGCCATATCGTCGCTCCTTTCGCATCAACATACCCGCTAATCGGCCAACCCTCACAACCATTCCTCGACACATCCACACCCCTCTCGTTGTTCAACCCCTTCCTCGAAACGTCCATCAGTATCACATCTCTCGCCACGTAGCTCGCTTTAATACGCTTCACAAGTGTTACGGACGAGCCGAGGACGCCATTTGGGTAGACGTCGCATGTACAACGGATGAAGCTGTAGCAGTTGGTTACAATTCAACCCTACCTCCCTCCCTAAATCACCGTCTTCCCTCAGGCTCTACGCCTTAGGAGAGCGAGGAGACCGCCATTGCACTAGCCACATCACATTCGAATGCTAAACACCTCTTTAGCTATTCCAGGGCCGCTCTGTTCAACTTTGTCAGAGGCGGTATTAACCCTCCCGCCTGGCACTTGTTGACCGCACCCACATAAAATATATTGCGCAGGGTAGAGAGCCGGTGGGCGGCGGCTCACTTTGGGAGCCCCGAAAACATGGCTGCCGATAAATTGGCCCGAGGTTTGATTTGCCGGACTCAGGACAGCTTCAATCCGGGATTCCCGGGAGAGCGGGCGCACACCTTTGCAGAGCTAACGCAAATACCACGTTTGGACCGTTAGACTTACCCCCGCTCCCTCCCTTACCTACTCCAAGCAGATCTTCTGGAGACGTCTCCAGACCCGCCCTTTCTCATCCCCTCAGCTGTTATCCCACTATCGTGGCAGCTCCATTGCATGCTCTCTATGCGGCGACCCTCATGCCACACTCTCTCCCATCGCTTTCGGCTGCCCTGCTGATCCTTCCCTGCAGGGACAGCCCACCATATTAAATTGAGAGGACTGAGGGGTCCTGCGCTCGTCTCCGGACCAGACATCGCAGCTTGCTGCAGTGACTCGGGCTGCCGACCCCATGAACAACAGGGACATGAGCGTTTCGACGTTTGCGTGGAACCGCGTGGTGGTCCAGGGACCCAAGAGGGCCCAAACTTATTTGCTTTAATTGCTTTTTCCGTCCGTCTGTCCACCCATTCGTCTGTCCGTCTGTCAAGAGTATGCGTTGTTGTTGTAGCCTACGACAGAATGGCACATACCCACTCTGGGGGATCGGCCAAGAATCGGGTGGTAAAGTTTGGTATTCACCTGTACGTACGTAGTAAAGGCAAAAGGAAAGCACACGGGAGATGAGGAGAATGTTGTTGTTGTTGTTGTAGCCTACGACAGAATGGCACATACCCACTATGGGGGATCGGCCAAGAATCGGGTGGTGCAGAATAATGTGTGCAGCCTTCGCTATCTTCTTTCTCCACCTTTCGCTGTGCAATACAATTACGCCGCATTCTCGCCTCTAACCAAAACTAATTACATGCGAAAACTAGCAGTTAGGGTGCTTTCCAGAGGCATAGAAAGTGGCAGTGTTTTCCTAACCGAAATTCGATTCCATGATCAAGCATGTAAAACTTATTTTCAGTTAAAATTAATATATTCTATGAATTCAGAATGAAGCAGCGCAAACGCAGTGCGCCAGAGAAGAAGACGAGTGGTTCATTTTGCCGCTTTCTCGTGATCTATTTTCGTCAGTGCTGTTTCAAAATCTGGAATGCGAACTAACTAGCCCTAACTTTATACGCCCTGCGCCCGCATTAGGAAAGCAGACCATATTCGTCGTCCAATATCCAGTCACGAAGAAAGAGGTTTTGCTGCTGTACAAAGATGTTCTTTAATAAGGCACAGTTGCCAGCGTTACCTCTCCTCGATGTTTAATAACGACGGCTGTGAAGATCGCTTCGGTGTTTCTTGTGGTGCAACGAAACATTACCGCTGACGCAATGGTACAGTCGGCAGCGAAAACTTATGGGTTATGCGCATGGGAGAAAATAGAAATCATTTTGGCCTAGTGACGCAATTCAATCCCCCGAAATCCCTGTAAGTGAATGCCTATTTTAATGCTCCATCTGCTGTGTGTCAATATCAAGCGAGTGGGTTGTGATACAGCGCAACAGTAAGTTTGTTTCCCAGCTGACGCTTCCCGTACACGTTTACTGACCACTGTTCATTAATGCAAGAATGGCTAATGATAATGCAATCGTAAGTGTAAAGCAACGATGCATTAAGTTGCCCTGCTTGTATTACGATCCCAGTGAAAGTTACAATGAACGCTTTCATTTTTCCTTTCCAACCCTCACATGCGTTGTTCTCAGTTCCGAGCCAGGCGGCGCAGATGCAGTGCAAGAGTGTTCCTGCATGCATTCAGTGAGCGCTAATTCAGTTTGCAGCGAAGACAGCTGCTCAGCAAAGATGGTCTGGCCGGGCCAGTGCCCGCCTTCGCCTATACGTCATACACTGTAGTTTCTTCCATAAGTTGCTGTTCTGAGCCACGCTGTTTCCGCCTCCCTATTAGCGTCGATTAGAGACCAAACGATTGCTGGTAATTTGAAAAGAAGGCAAGTAGGCTAATAAATGGCGTTTAATAAGCAATGTAGATAGAAAGCTGGCCAGTTGTATATTGCAGCTAGGGATTAGCTGAGTGGAGTCTAAGGGAAAGGAAATATATCCGAAAGTGGTGAAGTATTAAAGGTCGTAGTTCTTAATAATTTTTCACTCCGTTCCTTCTTTTTCATTCATAATGGTAGATCTGCACCGCTTTAACGTCACGGGATGCTTCATACCGTCCGATACAACTCAAAAAGGAAGCCCGGCCACTGTATCTCAAAGGAGGCCCTCCAGCTAATGACGTCCTCCTTTTGATACGAAGCCATTGGCTGGAAAGCCTCCCATGAGGTTAAATCCGATAAATGCTTGAGCTGTACCCGACTACTGCAAGTAACGTCTGAAAACGGCTGTGGCTGCGACCGGCTCGAGGCCGGACAAACGGAGGTGGTTGGAATAGGAAGTTTGCTCTGCAGCGGACAAATATTGTACGATAAATCCGAACAACAAACATTTAAGCTACAGAATACACATAGCATCACCTATTTTTCTCTGTAAAAGTTCCAGCAAAGTACACAGATGATTGTCACGACCTAGAGAGGGTGCGACAGGTAATCCAATACAGCGACGTTATACGGAGGGCTCGTGCTTGTTCGTCGGTGATGGCAACCTCGTGTGGGCCAGTATTACGTTTCTTGACGGTGCCAAGTAAGAAACGAGACACAAGAAAGGAATCGCTGTGTGGAGCTGTTAACGGTGGACGTCTACTTTGGAAAGAATTTAAAATCAGTGACATCAACGTTGAAGACGCTTATGGGGCAGGTGAACTACAGAACTATACAGACACAGTTTTTCGCATTCATCACAACATGTAAGCAAGACCTTGTGACTGGCCGGCTGCTTGCGCATAAACAAAGCTAGAGAAGTTTTCCTGCGACCATCGCTTGAGTTTTAACTAATAAAGATCCGCCCTCTTGCGTTTCAAAAATAGATACCTGCCTCTTTAAATATGAATGTAGATTTCGAATCGTCTGTACGTATAAGTGGAAAGTGAGAGCAATCACGCTAGTTTTTCCCGCGCACTGCTTTCTCGGAGAAGTTAACCGTGTTTGTAAGCAGCGGACGGATGGCATGCAGTGAAAGTAAGGCCACTATGACACAAATCTTTTCGTTATATTTCGTTCGATTCTTTTCATCTGCCCATTGACTGACTAATTCCAATCACAGGGACGGCATGGGACAATAACTAGCGCAAAAGGAAAAAGAATTATAACTCTCTGTGGATAACAAAACAACATACTATATCAAAACACCATATCCAGCATATCAATAATGCTTGCAATTACAGACACAGTCAAGCATGAAATTTTGTGCGCTTGAAATGTGCCCGTTAGTCATGCGTGCTCATTTCTGTTGACAAATAACGCATCTTATTTACAGGGACAGTTCAATTCCAAGCAAATCATTTCTTTTTTTAGAAATGTAGGCTTATTGCCAGATAAGAACTGCGCTATCATAATCCGATATCCCACTCCAGTATGAAAGCTTCCGGTTTCCA
This sequence comes from Amblyomma mixtum, assembly GCF_055824585.1. NCBI lineage: Eukaryota > Metazoa > Arthropoda > Arachnida > Ixodida > Ixodidae > Amblyomma > Amblyomma mixtum. Next base: position 81,911,439 of record NC_143017.1, on the reverse strand, counting down.
TGCTCTCTACTTACTTGTACTGCGGGCCTCAGATAAATAACGCCGTTACGCTTGCCGGCTCTACTATTTCCCCAGCGGGTAAATATCTACATAACAGCGTTCCTAAGGTATATTTTTATTGCAAAACTATGGCAAGAATATTTCAATGTGCTTGCGAAGCACTCGCATCAGAGCGAATGACATGGTTCCCTGCACGCCGATCCATCTTAATCTACTTCGCGGCGCCGCCACAGTGTGGCGTGGGTATCGGGAAAATCGCCAATACGGTCGTGCCTCGTTAATATGGACACTTTGGTTCCCGAGCAAATCTGTCCGTGATGTGAGTCATCCATAATAAGGAGTCGTTAAAAAAAACGCAAATAAAAACAAGTTTGTAATCAAGTCCTGCTTCGGTTCTAGTGACAGTCAGTGAAGTGGAAGTTAGAAGTGCATTATACTGGTCACCATTACCTTAAATATTGTGGCACAGTCTGAAGACCATAGTGGCGCATCACATTCGTGATGGCGCTTCATGGCGCTATAGCATATTCTCATCCGGTGAACCGTTAGCACATATCCGTTTTTACTCGCTGGCGGCTGTTCTTTTTTTTTTTTTTAAACAGGCTTCACATTCATCATAAGTCATGAAATACAGCAAACCGTAAGAAATGTCAACTGGGCACTTCAGCGCTGCAAAATATTAAAGCACAAAAACAAAAAAGGCCCGTCACTAAGGCATTTGCATTTTTGCATTGCTTTCACTGGTTTCCTGCGGTCAGAATACAGGAAAGGAAACATCTGGTTGAAGCAGTCGAGACTCGGTTCACATCGCTGTCCGTATGATCGAGACAGAGATATAGACGGACCATGCATGTGTGGTTTGTACGGACAGCGAGTTTCCATATTAACAAGGTGTAGAGAGAGAGAGAGATAAAGAGGAAGAAGGAAGGCAGGGATGTTAACCAGAATGGTGTTCCGGCTGGCGACCCTGCACCGGGGAGGAGGGGATTGAAGTAAGAGAGGGAGAAGGGATGGGGTCCTCAGAAAAATTGTACATAGTTCGAGTCCTCTATGTTAACGCGGCATGACTATAGCCATACGCCAGTTGTAAAGTGATATCTCGCTGCAAAGGAGAAACGTGCGGCATACACTTCTTCGCGCTTCAGTTCGGCTTAATAGTGCACTGCAGGACAGAGGCTGTGATGGACACTGGCCGCGAGTGACAGCGAGGGATGAAATTGGCTGTCATCCTTCTGAAGCACGAATACTCCAGCCTGACAAGGCCCTGGATAAAGAAGAACAGAAAAACGAGTAGCAGAAAAGCACGTCTTTCTTGTTTCGATGATACTCACGTGCCCAACATCATCATCATCATCAGCCTGGCTACGTCCACTGCACGGCAAAGGCCTCTCCCATGTCTCTCCAATTAACCCTGTCCTTCGCCATTTGCGGCCACCGTACACCGCAAACTTCCTGATCTCATCCGCCCACCTAACTTTCTGCCGCCCCCTGCTACGCTTGCCTTCTCTTGGAATCCACTCCGTTAGCCTTAAGGACCAGCGGTTATCTTGCGATAGCCAAGATAACATGCCCAAGTGAACGGAAGTCACGTCAATCTGCGCTAGGCTGTTTATTGCTCCCTCCTTGCGAAGTTTTAATTCGTAGGCACTGGTGCCGTGAATGGAGCTTGGAACACCTCTGCAAAAGAGTTCACTTATATACGTTATAAACTGCCGGGCTTTGTCCAACTTTTTCTGTGAAATATCTGCAATTCATACGTATCCCTTTCGCGGAAGCGTCACAATCAACCCTCGGTGCAAACTCTATCTGCACCGAGCGCATTCTATTTACACTCGGTGCAATCTGGATGCAGTGCAAATACTATCTGAAGACATGTGGTACTGCTACTGCAAGCACACTTATCTACTGTGACGAAATGAGCCTTCCTGGCAGTTGGCTCAGTTCCTAGGGCGCGCCAGATGTCCATGTGTCTAGTATTACTGCCACACGAATCTTATACAAAGGTAACAGTTTGAAGCGAACATCGTCGTTTTCCCCTAGGTCGCAGGTTATCAGAAAGGGGGCCCACATTCACTTTCTAATGGCCTCGAATTTTAATGACATTCGATTTATTGTCACTCGCGACCCCGTCGTCCAGCGACTAAATCGTCGAGCATATGCAAACTCTCGTCCACTTTTTTTGTTTGCCTAAGAACAACAGATACACGAAACCTTGTGAAGAGTACCAAAAGGTTTATCCGAGATGAAAATTTAGCTGGTCATCTCATTCTTAAAAATACGCTACTGCGATTAAGAATTCTCGTTTTCAGAAGCAGACATAATAGAATACCTTATACAGCCTATAACAAAAATTTCTTCGAGGTTTTAGCAAGGCTTAACTGAAAGTTTGGTGTACAGCCGCTTCTCTGCAACGCTAGGACGTCGTAATTGCATTCGACTTGAAGCCGCATGTCCAAAACCATAACTTCTACAAAGATGCAATAAACGATGCCTCCTAACGTTTCTTTCTGTCTTCCTCAATGGCTAAGAAGTGACCTAATAGCTGAACCGCGGCGAACACCAAAGCTTCCCGGCAGAACAGAAATTGATTGTAAAACATTTTATTCGCCGGAAAGAGCTTGGCAAGAGGTCGCGTTAAGTGGTCGAGAGTACATAGCCCTCGACGACTTTGTCAGCCCACTCCACCGCCAAAACTTGCGTTCTGGGGTCAGAGCTAGCCAGCACGGTCTCCCACCGCTCGAGAGAAGGAGCTGTAACTAGATCACCCGGAGGTGGCTCTATTTTGCAGTCCCACAGGATGTGATCGTAGGTAGCACGTTGGCCACAGTGTTTGCAGTTTGGGTTGTAAAGATCTGGATAAATGTGCGCGAGGAGTGATGGGGTGCGTATCGATCTCGTCTGTAGACGGCGCCACGTAACCTCTTGTTCTTTAGTAAGTCTTTTGTCTGGAGGGGGGAAAATTCTCCTCTCTAGTTTAAAATGATTGGTGAGATCATGATATGTGATCATGGAGTCCTTCGTGAAATTCAGGGAGCCAGACTCATCCACTGCCCGGTCGACGAAACCTCGGGCTTTATTGTGGGCTGCCTCGTTCCCCGGATTCCCCGAATGGGCTGGGACCCATATCAATTCGGGATAATTTGGTGAGAATTTGGTTGCGTTAAGGATTCTAAGGGAACAGAAAGCTCGACTCCTACAACCGCATTCGAATATGCCGCCTAAAAGAAAGAGTAAAAAAAATAGCAACAAAAGAAAGGCGCGCGTCGGGCGCCTTCGATCGTGACGTCACTGCGCGCTGCGTCATCTCGAGCGCCGCGGTCGGCGAGCACCAAGGCGCATGCGCGAATCGGAGCCACGCGTCTGCCGTTCCCCCCTCGCAGCCGGGGATCACCTCGACACGAGTTGTATAAAAAGCGCGTTTGTTCGTGTCTTTATTTTCGTCTCCGCGTGCATTGAGCTAGCTCCAACAGACGGTGAGCTGTGGCTCGCATCTTCGTCGTTTTCTAGGGACCGGTTCGTTCGATTTCCCCGTGCATCGAACGCGAGGCGGAAGCCGCTGAAGGTGGAACAAGCCTTGACTGACCATGGCGAAGTGCCCCATCGTGACGCTGTCTGACGGGAACAAGATTCCGGCGCTCGGCCTTGGAACGTGGAAGGTGAGAGCGGCGTCCCTTTTTCTGCCCTGCTCTCCAGGAAGCGCTGAACGGCTGCCAGATTGCCGGCGGACGCACACGCTCGCTCTCGAAGCTTCTTTAACGGTGCAGTCTCGCTCTTTGCTGGAGGCGCTGAGTGATGAGACTCCGCGCGCGGGGAAAGTGTAAAAAGCGCCGAACGACTGCCGTTTTCCTTCATGGACAGAGCATCGCCATTCCGTTTTCTTCACCGATAGCTAGCCTTGCGAACGTTGGTTGTTTTCTCTCCTGCACTCCTTTTTCTTAACAACCCAAGGCATTTAGAAGAACGCCGCTGCAGACGCCACAGTTCCTACATAAAAAAGCGCTGACGGTCTTAGCTCAGTGAACAGTAGTGACAACATGCGTCTACTGCGGTCACCGCTGTTGGCTTTATTAGCAAATTCGTGTACCGGCGAATGGGTTTTTAAAAGCCGAGCGTGAGCTACCATGTTAGTTGTGTGCATTGCAACGCGGGGAGTGTCGGTCAGTTGCGCTTACGCCGAATTGAACGCTGCTTGGCGGGAAATGAGTTGATTTCAGGGAGGCTTGGACACAGAATTCGAAGCACGTTTCGATGAAGATTGTTTCATGGCTTTACTCAAACCGGGAATGGAAGGATTCGGATAAATTGGTAAATTGGTTTTTGAGGAAAGGAAATGGAGTATCTGTCTCACATATCTCGGTGAACACCTGAACCGCGCCTTAAGGGAAGGGAGGAAGCTGGGAGTGAAAGAAGAAAGAGAGATTCAGGTCAATCGGGCATTACACGATGGTTGTGAACTCTCATAGCTTCGCATATTTTACGTTGGGCACTGTGTTGCATTTGGAGTTATAAAGACGAGCATTGCGTATTTTTTTTTTTACTTCAATGAGATGAGAAACCGTTACAGTAGCCTTCTAGCAAACGGTTTACTTCGTGAATTGTCACGAGGCACATCGTTACAAATGACGAGTGCGTGGTCAAGGCAGGCTGTCAGTGACGTTAGTCTGATGCGAACTCCGCAGACAGTTTGGGAGTCCACGCATTTTCCAGAATACACCTAATTTCAAGACTCACTGAATCGTGTAACATCACAGAAATGCCCGTGTGTAATATTTCACAGGAAAAAAAAATACGAAAGCGAAAGTTTCTGGGTGTTGACGCAGCACATTTATTTCAAATCACTGACCGCTCATTCTAAACCCCATAAACCAAACCAAAATTTTTACGTTGATCATTTTGCTCTCTGGGAATAAGACACGTCAAACTTTTGTGAACGCAAAAAGAGCACTTACGTCAATGCTTTCATGTCCCTCAAAATTCGGGGCAGCAGATCTTATAGAATATCTAAGGCCGTGTAAATAGTGCTTTTTTCTTCAAGGCCGAATGAATACGAATCGTGCAGCTGTGCTGTCAAATTGAATACGAATAGTTCAGCTAAGAACTGGATCGAATACGAACCGAATAGAAATATATTGGAACGGAAATCGAATTTAAATCGAATATATTTTTTTAGAATATTCGCTACATGTGCGAATATTGATGCAAAAGAAATTGTCATGCGAAATTGCGAAGCGCTAGCGTCGTTGCTTCGGTAGGTACTTCCCAAAAAGAGTTGTAGAATAATTTTATTATGGCTGCAATTAAAACTGTCGAGAGGAGCAACACTGACCTCCACTGGGGGTTACGCATCAAATCATCATCATCAGCCTGACTACGCCCGCTGCAGGGCAAATGCTTCTCCCATGTCTCTCCAATTAACCCTGTCCTTTGCCAGTTGCAGCCACCGTATCCACGAAGGCTGCTTAATCTCATCCGCCCACCTAACTAGTGCCCCTCGAGAGAAACGTATATGACAGTTCTAACGACACTCACCTATGGGACAGAAACGTGGAGGCTAACAAAGAGGGTTAGGCTTGAGTTAAGGACTAAGCAGCGAGCTATGGAAACGAAAATGATAAGTGTAGCGTTAAGACACGGGAAGAGAACAGAACATAGTGGGACAGGGAACAAACGCAACGTAATGATATCATAGTTGAAATAAAAATGAAGAAATGGGCATGGCAAGGCATGCGATGCAAAGTCAAGATTACCGATGATCCCTTAAGGTAACAGACTGGATTCTAAAAGAAGGAAAGCGTAGTAGGGGGCGAGGATCAGGTGGGCGGTTTAGATTAGGAAGTTTGCGGGGATAAAGAGGCCGCAGCTGTTAGAGGACAGGATTAATTGGAGGGATATGGGAGAGGCATTTGTTCTTGGCACGGCTTAGAGTAATGATGATGATAATTATTAGCGGGCCGAACCGTCCATTCCTCGCAGACCGATCGCAGCAGCACGCTGTGCGGCGTCAGAGCGGGCTCTGTTTTGAAAACATTCGTCAAAGAAAAAGCGCACCTTATCCGAACTCTGTGCTAATCGTAGAAAACATATTCGAAAACTTAAGAGTATGTTCGATTCGTTTCGAACAATTTTGAACGTGCACTAATTGATTCGTTCAGGGAATCGAATAGAAAGGTATTGGATTCGCTATTCGACAATTCTGAACATCAGTACGCCCCTAAGAATGACCTCAAAAGCCTAAATCAGCCACCACATATAATCAACAGGTAAAACCATCGGATTGTGAAAATGATTGCAAGCAAAATACTAATTGCTTTTCAAGGGTCTTACACCTTACACACCTATATGTGTTTCACGGCATGGTAGCCTTACCTAGCTGCTTGTGCTCGATGATGCTAGAAATTGTGTGCAGACACTCGTGGCCGTGTTGTCAGCAGCAATGGTTTCGTCTCCCCCGCAGTCGGCGCCTTCTCAAGTCTACGAGGCGGTGAAGGAGGCCATTCGCGTCGGCTACCGGCACATCGACTGCGCGCTGGTCTACCTCAACGAGGCCGAAGTGGGACGGGCCATCGCGCACGCCATCAAGGAGGGCCTCGTCACCAGGGAGGAGCTTTTCATCACCAGCAAGGTGCAGTGTAACGGATTTTGCCTATTCATTTTTGCTCTGCTTGTTTTGAAATTAATTGGATGCTTCTGTCTAATATAACTGCAGCGTCGAGTTACGCATGGCCTGTTCTAGTCGCCCGTAGTTTGCCCATTGTTTAGAGGAATGCCCCAAGGTTGATAAGACTTCTGAGTAATAATGTAAAGAGGTGTAATAAGGGAGCAAATTACTCACTCGCATCCACACAAGCGCTGCCATACGACTACAAAGGAAAGCTATACAGCTTTCTCAGAAACTTCGAAGAAAAAATTTTGCGAACGCTTCAGCTTCGCCTTCAAGATTGGAACACGTCAGCATCTTGCAACGCTGTCAGGGAGTCCACAGAACGCTATCGTCCGTTCGACGCCTTGCTCGTCGGTAAATTGGTTTTTGAGGAAAGGAAATGGCGCAGTACCTGTCTCGCATATCTCGGTGCACACCTGAACCTCACCGTAAGGGAAGGGAGGAAGATGGGAGTGAACGAACACACCGCATTCACTGGCTTTGTTCATTTCAAACCATCGAGCTGGCGTGGCGGTGTGGTTCGATTCCTCAACAGGAGGCCCTGGTTCGATTCCCCAACTCAACCAATTTCCTACTCTGTTTTATTTATTAATGCTTCTGGGATTTTTCGCTCACGGCCAACGCCGCCGACGACGACACCGGATTTTCTGCGACACGGGGCCCTGAACGGTTAAAATCCTCCTGGTCCGGGGTTCGAACCGAGCACTATCGCCTCACCGGAGCAGTCACTCGTCCAACTGAGCTAATGGGACGCCTAGCATGTCGTAGGGCTAGAGCAAAGTGATCAACTCGAAGCGGAAACGATGTTGTTCCAATGGTTAAGGAAATCCCTCAAGGTAGAGAAGGATTTGTAATAAGTTACTAATTACTCATCAACATCTACTCAAGCGCAGCCATACGGCTTCAAAGGAAAGCTATACAGGTTTCACAGAAACTTCGCAGTTGAAGTTGCGTGCAGTTTTGAGAATGACGCTGTTGCTGCACACCATAGGACGACTTGATTACTCTGGTTTAGAGCTTCACTGCCACCTCCCATGTTATTGTACAGTTAACTCTGGGCCCTCAATCTTCAGCAGCTGCTAATCCCTCATTAGCGCTGCCATCAGGCTTGTGACGCAGCGGAGGCTGCTAATAACCTCTGCGTTTGGACAAGTTGGCACTGGAATACCAGCGCTGGCAAACTGGGAAATGTTAGTCAGCGAGTGAATCTTTCCTACTTGCTTCTCTCGAATATCTCTCGGGCGTTATACTGGATGCCGAAAAGCGAGTTCGCCCTCTGCTATGAGGTCTACATCTGGTAGGAGGTACTACCATGAAGTCCATAGATTCTTTAGCGGCAACAAAAGGTCACTAGTCGCCGAAATGAATAGCATGGTTCTATTTGAAGTTAGGGCACATCAGGACGCTAACTTCGTCACGATAACGAAACCCTGGATTTTTTTTTTTTTTTTGATGCTATAGCACTTAGGTTGTCGTCTTGCGAAAACGACCCTGTTTCTCCGTAACGAAATTCCCCGATAGGTTGAAAGGGTCATGGCGTCACAAGCACCGACAAATTTGAGAAAATCTGAGGACTAGAATGTTGGAGTACCTTCCATTAGATTATCATATGGGATTATACTAACGACACCCATTATTCCACCTTAATCCACCCACTAATGTCAATTAATCCAACTTATTTATCTCACTAATTTCTACTAACCCACCTTAACATTCCTACTTACCTACCTTAAACCACCCGCTAATCCTCACTAATCCACCTTAATCCATTTTATGAGGTGGGTCTACTTTCGAATCTGGCGGTCCTTTCGGAATATTTAGGGACGGGCCGACTTACAAATGTCATCGCATTATCTTCTTTAAGAATGCGGTTAAGAAGGCGCCAAGTGTTTCTTGCAGATATCGAATGGGTAATATAAAAGTAAAAAGGTAGCACAGTCTCTTGGTCTACCTGGCTTCAGTGCGACATTAGGGGAGAAAGCTGGCAGGTGGTCAGACATTCGAAAACTTTAGCGTAGACTCTAGGAATGTAGTAGTATGATAACTACTCGTAGTCGTTGAGAGGTGAAGTGTATAGACGCAGTATTTCGAGTTCTAGAATTAGTCTAGCTTTGCAAAGTGTTACGGCAGGCTTTGAGAAACGCGAGCCTACCATAGGAAGTTCGAGCGCCAACTTTAAAAATTGCCAATGTGTGCAATTGAGGGAGCAGGTAGGGCAGTTAGGCGTCGGAGCTTTCGCAAAGCTCCCTGGGGTAACGAATTCCGGAACGAACATCTCGAGCTCCACAAATGAGGCAAATCTAACGCAACTATCAACAGATATCAATAAGTAGAAGATGAGCTTCTGCTATAGAAATTTAGCCATGGGCGATAAGAATCACATAGAATAGTGGAATGAAAAGGGGGGGGGGGGCGGGTGCAGTCGGTTCCAAATATAGTTCTAGTGTAGTTTTTACGGGCAAGTTTTGCTGGACGAGTCTTCTGTTTTGAACTACGAACTGTTGAACCAGTACATTTCCGTGAAAAAATACAAGAAAATACTGTTAAATCTTTCACTATACGGCTATAATTTGAATGAAAGGGCCGTTATGTTCATTTCCGTTGGTCACAATTTTTCTCTCTCATCGCAAATACACTCGTACATTGAAGTAGAGGTACGCTGAACTAACTGCTCCTCTGTCATTCGCGCTCTCACTCGTAGCTGCAATACGGCTTCCGCGAAATGCTGCGAGTACCGGCGTCCTCTGCGGTAGCAGTGTCTTAGCAACACGCGCGCTGGAGTCCACATATACTAGCTTCGTAGCTGCTGCGCCTGCAGCTCGTTTATTTTAATTTTTTTAACGAGCCACTGACGTTTCCCGCAAATGTAACGACACGCGGTTAAGGAACGACAAAAGCGACAGCGCGCTTCATCACTTTTACTGCCGCAGATGCCAGCTGCTTAGCAGCGGCGAAAGTCATTCTGCTCGCTTGTTTTATTACGCCTAACTTATGAAGTCGTTGATGCCAGCTGCAGGCTCGTTTTCAATAAATAACTCTTCATCTGCCTCGTGTTGAAGGCGCGGCTCAGCGTTCTTAGCGCGCTTGGTATCACCATGTTGAGTTCTAACGAATACGAGGAAAAAATAAAAAAAAGAATGCCTGTACGCATCAGTCCCCAAAACAGCTCCCCAAAACGTCCCCAAAACGTCCCAGTGAAGCAATACGCACTTCCTTAGCCGTGTTCCTAAAAGGCCCATCTTATCAAACTTTCGGTTATCGAAGAGCGTCGCCTAGAATAAGAGTTTAACATGCTCTAAACGCTCTTGCTTCTGAGTGTATAGACGCTGCTTTCCTCGGCAACTTGTTCGCGGTGAAGTAAAAGCTATATGAGCGCGAAGCGATGCGTCTTCCGCAAGTGTTCTGTTCTTACGCGCTCGAGCCAACCTTGCGCGGGCCCGGAAGGCGCCGCCTCGCGTCTGTAACCGCTCTGGCGCGAACAAATAAAGAGACGGAATATGGGAAGCCTGCGCTCAAACTTTACATGCTAATGGTACAGCTACATAGCGCACATTTCAACGTGCGGGGGTGGCACGTTGGACACGTTGCGGTTTTCGCAGAGCGTACGCTTTCTGCCTATAGCCGAAATTGCAAGCGCGATCAGCGATACTTGGAGACGGGCGCACCGAGCAAAGGGGCGCAGTTACCAGACGCGGCTCTTGTCGCCCGTCGTTGACAGTGTTGTCTCGTTTCCTTCCAAGCCAAAGTGGCTTAGAACGCAATGATACGAGCGCGAGGATACGCGCACAGGTAAAGGATTGAACGCACAACACTGGCACGCACAGAAGTGACCGAAGTAAACTTTAGTATCACCAAATATTGATTGCTGGCCCAGAGGTGTTGTACGTCTTATTCCGCTATTCCTCTTTCTTTTTCTTCTTGGGCGGGGGGGGGGGGGGGGGGGGGGGGGTTACGGGGGAGAGGCTCTTCGTGTGCATTTGCACTGTGGTTAAGACGGAACAATTTCAACTATTGCTTCACATTGCTGTTCTATACTGAGTATGATTCATAGATAAAGGATTCATTTAGTCGCATACACTGTATCTAGTACGCGCAACTCTGACAGTGACAGCTGCTGGCGTCCTGGTACGTCGAAGCGCTGCGGTTACTATACCACTCCAGCTCACGTATAGGCCCAGAGTTCAAATACAAGCCGCGTTTTGCGCTGTCTCCTCGATGGTTGGTCGTCCCCGTGTAATTCACGCGAGGCATCGTACACGCGCCTTTTGCGTCTCGAGCGAAATTCCCTGAACTGCGGGGAAGGTGCGGAACACGCAGAGTCGGTCTTTCTTTCGAGAGCATGTGCAGTTTCTTGCTAGTTTCCTTGCGAGGCGCGCGATGTTCCTTTAACCGTATGGAAACACTGAGCCATCGGGAACGCGCTGAGAGAAAGCACACTTCCGTCACCGAACCCCGGCGCCTTGAATATGTCACGGGCTTTTCGTTATGTGTTACCCACAGCTGTTCTTCGTGCCGTTCGTTCTCTTTGGCCGTTTATTCGCTGTTCCAGCTGCAATTCGGAGCCCGTTCCTTCTCAACGCTCGATCATGACGACGGTAACAGCGGTTGGCGCGCTGCGCCGCGTGTTTGAATGAGACCCTGGCGCTCCGTAGGAATGCTGGCGCGCTTGCTGTGTGTTGGGGGAACTACGGGTGGTTCTACTATATGGCACTGACGGCCGAGGGGCTCTGATTTGTTCGGGCAGTATTTCAACAAATCGTTTGCTCTGCACCGAGCAGTTTGTTTTCATCTTATGTGACGAAGTATCGCGAACTTTAGAAACGCTTTCTTTTTTTGTTCTTTGTTTTTTTTTGCCGAGCCGGGGTTCGTCAGACGTGGGTCACTCTTTCTCATGCGGGACTTACTTCTATTGTAAAGTGGTGCTTCCTTGAACGTAATTCAGAAAATGTCTCCCCAAAGAAAAAAAAATAAACATACATGTATGCGTACACATCGATGTCGGAAGGTCTAGTGAGTATAGCAGGTCCACTAGCCCGAATTCAGTTCCAGAAGTACGGGCTCCAGCCCTTTTCATGCTCCTATTTACTCGCCCTTTGCGCTCTGCCTCATAAGCTGCTGCGGGTCGTACGTGCTGATGGTGTTTGCGCATTCGGTGGGGGAAGGTAAGGGGAGGAGCTTACGAAGAAAGGAAAGGCCCGGTAACTGTCTCCCATCGGGTGTGCAGCCTTGGTGAAAAGTCTCCCAGCCGCATGGTAATGTTTTGGCCCGTATAATGGAACATTTACGGCTCATCTCAAAAACTGAGGACAAGGGTTGCGATCAAGTCGCAAGGACTGAAAGTTTGAGGGGTTCCATATATTGTTTCGCTACGCGTCTTAAGGGAAGGCACCAAGTTTTGTTTGCATGCTTGGCGTTGCGTGGCGTGCTCTCTACTCTGCCTCAAGAACAGTTCGCGTTGAGGAAGTCGGCGAAATTCGGCGAAATGGGTGGCGTCGGATCAGGGCGCGAACTTTTGAAACGTCTCTCAAAACGTTCTTTTGATCGGTTCGCGCCACTGACTTCCGCCATTCGCGATAGCCCAACCTGTCATATAGCTGGCCAGGCAGGCACTGCAGTAACAAGTGAACAGGGTTGGGTATTTCGCTCCGGTATGATGATACTCGCTGCACTTGCCGCTCCAAAGCTAAAAACGTACTATACTCTCCATACTGTATCCAGCGGGGGTCGCGAGCATTTTGATCTAAGGCATGAACGACGGCCGCTAAAGATGAAGGATGGTTGACCTAAAAGGTCAGGGATGGATTGTCCTTTAGGTTCAGAGAATGGCCCTTCACTTATCTCCCAGCCATCATTTTTGATATCCTAGGTCAAAGATGGATTGTCAACCATCGTTGATCTGAAGATCAAGAATGGAGATCCTGTGTTAAGAGCGCGGCAGGGCTGTGCTTCATGTCGTTTTATTATGGTGCCCAGGAGCATGATTTGCTCGAGCCGCGGCCACGCGGCGGACAAACTCGTCGATTTCCGCAATAGTAATGCGCCAATTTTAGTTGTTGCCTTTTTCTTTCGGTTTCGGGAATCGCCTTGATGGCAGAGCCGGAGGCGTTCCCATTTTCGCCATCTTTGGCGTTTGTGGCGGCAGCGTATTTGTGGCGGCAGAGTATTGTTTATTTATTTATCGTCGCTTGGAACATATTACATGGTAGCTAGTTGCGCTTCGTTTACCATGAGACAGAACAGCAAATTTCAGACTACCCTGTCATGTTCTGTGGTCTTCACGAATGTGAGAGGAGCGGAAAGCCCAGCCGTTGCTCTTTGTTCTGTGGCGAGCAAGCTCCAAGGATGCCGTCCAACAGGCCCTTTCACAACCTTAGGGGCAGCTGGCTTTTGGGTTACCTACACCCGCACAACGGCCAGGTGTACGCAGCTGCCTTGCACAGCCCAGCCTCAAATATGTCGGCGCCTTTCGATGGTTTGGTTTGGTTTATGGGGTTTAACGTCCCAAAGCGACTCAGGCTATGAGAGACGCCGTAGTGAAGGGCTCCGGAAATATCGATCACCTGGGAATCTTTAACGTGCACTGATATCGCACAGTACACGGGCCTCTAGAATTTCGCCTCCATCGAAATGCGACCGCCGCGGCCGGGATCAATCCCGCGTCTTTCGTGTCCGCAGCCGAGCACCATAACCACTGAGTCACCGCGGCGGACGCGGCGCCCTTCGAGAACTTCGGGATGAGCTCTTCGAAATGTCCTTCTGCAAAGAGTGCGTTGGCGCTGCCGTGAAAGTGAGGTTTCCAAAAACAGCTAACTGCCGCCATAGCTCTTTTATCGGTGGTTGTCTCACTTCCCGCGGTGCGCTTCTTTAATCCCTCCGGCTTTCGTTCAAACAGTTCGCAACGAAAATGAAACATTTAATAGTTTTCATTTCGTTATTTTTTTGCGCAGTGCTGGAACTCATTTCATAGCAAGCAGGCCGTTTTGGAGTGCTGCAACCGGAGCAGGAGTGCGCTGGGGGTTACCTACATCGACCTTTACCTGATTCACTGGCCCCAAGCGTACAAGGTAAAGGGTGGAGAATGAAGTAAGCAGGTAATTTGAAACTGGAGGCTGCCTTTGTGTAATTGCTTATTTCTTCAACAATGTGCAGGAAGGGGGTGACTTGTTCCCGAAAGATGAAAATGGTGACATCCAGCTTGCCGACATCGATTACCTGGAGACGTGGGAGGTATGCTTGATGGATTGTTGGTCTAGATTACGCCTGACCGTACCGAACAGGTGGCGTGGGCAGCACTGCTGACGTCGCTAGATACGGCATGCATGAGGTCTGCACATCTGAGAGAATTCGCGTCGATGGACATCCCCCCCTTCTTATTCTGTCCCGTAGGGAATGGAAGAGTGCAAGCGGAAAGGCTTGGTGCGCTCCATCGGCGTTTCCAACTTCAACTCCGAACAGATCACCCGCCTTGTCAAGTCGTGCAAGATAAAGCCCGTGATGAACCAGGCAAGTTTGTTTAACGTAACCTTCGTACGCTGCGTAGCCCCTACTCTTGCACATAAAGCAAAGGCCGCCATTTCGATTAACTGCAGCACGGAGTTGTGCCCAGCTGAGGTGAAGCGAGCAGTTTCCTGCGTCATAAAATTGTTACCTTTTTCTCGTTTCAGTCAAAAAGTGCAGAATGCTGCTGTTAAATTTCACCGTTCCATCGTGAGAACGACGTGTTTCGTTCGTGCAATTGGCTCGTTACTGCACGTCTTATAGGCTGTATGTATATGGGATTGCCTAGTGAAGTTTTTAGAGCCGGCAGTGTTGATAACATCATCGGACCGGATAGCTTATTAGCTTCGCAATTTCATGTTCCTTTGACTACATGGAGTCAGTGTGTAACCCTATTATCACGCGCACAGTGTGTACAGCGTTTCAGCATGGGCGCATAGTACACGTTGAAATGATCAGAAATCGGATTGCTGTGGCACACCTTGCTTCGCCTTTTACATCTAAAGGTCGTCCGCAGCGACTCTTTCTGCCGGCGACCATGACACAGCATTAGGGACGAAATATTGAGTAACAACTGGAACGTCTGTATGGTAATACCGACATCGATGCTTGCTCCATTGATGGGCTAAAATGTCGCTGCAGCTTTCGAAAAAAAAAAAAACAGCCTGGCAAAATTTATTACTGCGTCGGCCTGGTTAGCTTTAAATCCGCCTTAAAGGCCCATAATAATAGTCCGTTACTTTCGGTTTTTAATGTCTGGGTGCGCAGTGCAGGAAATGAGGCAACCGATAGAAAACAGCTCAAGTGGACGGCTTCTATTACCTCTAATTCTATTTCTCAACACGTTGCAAGCCACTGTGTGAATGAGAGACCCGTCCTCCACAAAACCGAGCTACTTATCCCATCAAATAATACCGAACGCCGAACAGTACGAGCAATAATCAGTACTGGCCAGCATATAGTATAGGCGCGTGGACAGACGTAACAATGGTGTTCCTTTTATGTGTGCGTGTGCCAGCGTTGTCGTTTTCTTCTGCACTGAATGCACCGAGGACGACTCTTTGGATTAGGCCGCCGCGGTGGCTCAGTGGTTATGGTGCTCGGCTGCTGACCCAAAAGACGCGGGTTCGATCCCGGCCGCGGCGGCTGGAATTTCTTTGGAGGAGAAATTCTAGAGGCCCGTGTACTGTGCGATGTCAGTGCACGTTAAAGAACCCCAGATGGTCGAAATTTCCGGAGCCCTTCACTACGGCGTCTCTCATAGCCTTAGTCGTTTTGGGACGTTAAACCCCATAAACCAACCAACCGGCTCTTTGGATTAGGCTGCCTGATGGGCAACGGCGTAATTCATAACCGTACCACCGTGCCGAGTTTCTGTCTATAAACAGTCGGAAAGAATTGTTCACATACACTTTCAGTGCGACGTAACGCTCTCGAGTGAACAAGTGGGCTCGCTTTTGCGCCACCCTGCGGGGTTCGTTGTGCATCGGTGGCGTTCCGAATCTGTTGAATGTCAGACGACGGTGTCTTCCTTGCCACTCCGAAATTCAGGAGTTCCACGGATGCTACAAGAGCCCCACTTCAGGGTTTAGAAGAAACTTCTTGGGCTCTCTGCTCTTAACAACGGCTGTACCTCTAAAGGAAGCATCGTAGTCTGGGTCACAGAGCTACGCAGTTCCCCTGGGCTTCGTTAGGCCCTCTTAGCAGTTACCTGGTTTAGTATGTTGGAAAATTTCCGGCGCACACAGGACAGGGACAAAGAAGAGAACACCACAAGCGCTTCTTCTTTGTCCCTGTCCTGTGTGCGCTGAAAATTTTCCAACATGCTGTACCAACTCGCTCGAATGTCAGTTTTACTACTGGTTTGGTATCCCTCAAAAAAAGGAAAATATGATATTAAGAAGACGTAAATAATTGGCGCTGTTGCGAATTATTATTTGGTTTGATGAATTCAGGGCATAATTTCGGGCAGTGGAAGCCGAACCCGCGTACCAAGGAAGAATAAAACCAGCGTAATGGACGACGCAGACACAGTAGAGTAGCACAGGACGACGCTGACCGTCGACCTGCATGTCTCTAACTCTGTCTGCGTCCCTTCTGCTGTTTGTTTTTTTCCAAATCTGTACTAACTCTGCTGAGTCTCGTAACAAGTATGCGTTTCAAATCACTCATAGTTAGATGTGGCACTTAATGCGCTGTGTGCGCTCAAATTGGTCCATACCCTTTTTTTTTGTTGTTGTTGTTGTTGTTGTTGTTGTTAATGTATGTTTGTAGCAAGAGTGCTGGTGTATAGCATACTAGCACAAGTCCTGAAAGAAGGGGGCAGTCTTTCAAGTCACGTAGAGATACGGAGGCGTAACCAAGGCGTTCAAGCACACGCCTGCACTCCAAACGTGCGTTGCGTCATAGTCTTTGTTCACTTTACACCTCCTTTGTCTTAGACATGAGTGGCAGCGCGTTGGAATCTGTGCCATGCTATCCGTGGCGTGAGGGGATGGATCTGCAGTCATTCGATCCTGCGTCGTGCGATGCTCGGCCCATCTATGTATAGCTGTTCTCGGTTTCTTCTAGCTTTTTTTTTTCTTGCGCGCTCAGGAATGTGCAGTCGTCTACTTTCGCAAGAGGAAACCTGTCGATGGAGGCATTGTATTCGCACTTGCGGGCATTGTCACGATGATCTATTCAACGGCACGAGCTAGGTCACCTTGACACTGTGCGTCACGTATAATGGAGAATGATTCACAGAAGCAAAGAGATAGACAACCAGCCGTGTTGGAGGGCTAAATGGTCCCAATAGCATTGTTTATGTAATATTAGAGCTGGCTCGCGACATATAGTTCTTTCCCATTCCGTGCCATAACATTGGATTCCCGCGTGATAAACCGGTGATATACGTCTTTCCCCCAGTACTGTGCAGAGCCACCGTGCGTAGACTCACTTTATGCGCCATTTGTTGCGGCGGGCGAATATTGTCTCTAATAGAATGCCGTAGCGCCAGCATGCATGCACCGCTGATGTCATGCGGCAACAGTGCATGCGCGGATGGCAACGAGGAACAGAGTGCACTTGCTCCTGTCCGCACGTGGCTCAGCAGGTGCAGGTGCAGTATGTCATAGCGGTGTGCGGCACCGGTACACGGTATAGCGCTATGCTAGAACACTATGTGGTATTTGCGACCGTTGCAGCAATGTTTCTTGAGTGCCCCGTGGTTCTGCGCAGATCGAGTGTCATCCGTACCTCCCGCAGAAGAAGCTGATTAGCCTGTGCAACGACTTCCAGATCAAGACTACGGCGTACAGTCCCCTCGGTTCTCCTGACCGTCCGTGGTGAGTGCGCCTACTGGGATCGTGTTTGAACGCGCGAGATTGCTCCTCTATGTCGGATGACAGTACATTTGCTATCAGTTTATAGCCTTGATTTTCTTCGTTCCTACTGCTCTATTTTTTTTCTTTTAGTGGCCAAGTTGTATTGGCTACGGCTGTTACTCATGAAAGTTGATTTCCTTTACAAATATTTCCTACGTAAACATTTACTGTCCTTCACTACGCGTCTAGGCAATGACAGTCATACAGTCACTGCGTGGTTTAATGTGTTCGTGGAGCTCGTCTGGTCCGTATGTAACAAAGGTCACTGTCATGGAGTAAGGCCATGCATAGAAGCTGGTTATATGGAGGTTTGCGACAGTTGCAAAAACGGGGATTTAACTGTTGATTTGACCTTATGTTTATTCTTTTTTATTGTGTTTTGCCTGAAGAACTCGGGCGCTTATATACCTTTCTTTTCCCCTATATCCGTGGACTTTCCCATCACGCTTCCGGTTTCATGATTAGTTAACGTAGTCGCTGACACGAGTAGATTGACAATTTGTGGGCTGATTCTTTCAGGGCGCCTAAAGGCGAGAAGACGCTGATGGAAGACGAGACCGTGAAGGCGATTGCCAAAAAGCATGGCGTGTCTGCAGCTCAGGTCTGTCGAGAACTGGTATTCCGGGCGGAGAACGATTAGTCTTTCATGCTAGAAGGTTATTAATTGCAGTATTATGCATATTGTCTCTGTGCATAATCTTCCAGGTGCTTATCCGTTATCCACTGGACCGCGGACTCATCACCATCCCCAAAAGCACGAACAGGACTCGGATTGAAGAGAACTTCAAGGTTTGTCTTGAGGACTTGTACTAGAGTAGCGCGCACCTTTTCTCATGGGCTACGCTTTAGTCGTGGTTTACTCTATCACGGCTCACTGCGGATTAGTGACATGCTCGCTGGAAACTAATTCACGAAACCCACCGCAGTGGCTTAGAGGCTGCGTCGTTATGCTAGTGAGCATGAGGTCACGGGCTCGTTTCCAGCCGCGGCGTTTTTGTTGTGCCGAAAGCTCAGTAAAAGCGCTGAAATGCCGTTTTTTTTTTTTTTTAACGGTAATGATAGTTGAAATTTATTTGGAGTGGCCGGCACAACGGCGTGCTTCGTATCTAAGGTCTTGCTTTAGTCAACATTCTTTCGATTTTAGGAAAATACAATTAAAAAGACGCGTTGGTTTCCAGCGAAAAGGCCAAACAGATTAAACTGCTCAAAAAGTGAAATTTTCCACCTTCATGCAATATAGACTACTGCAACGCTAAACACGCACCGTAAAATGCTTCTCTCGGTTAAACCGCTCGAGTATTGCGCTGGAATATGACGAAGAGATGGCATATACGCAACTCTTGCTTTTTTCAGTACCAATTTTGGATGATGTGCTTACCTGATTTGGTCAGAATTCGCTGTAAATCCTCGTCGTCTGCAGCAATGGCGACCTATGCATAACAAGCAGCATTCGCATAGTGCTCGTTTTTTAGCGTTGCAACAGTCAATATATAAGCTATTTTAATGTAGCTTTTTGTAAAGGTATTTTTGTATAGCATTATTCATCAAATAACGACAGCCGGTGACAACATGGTTAGACTGTCGTCGGCTGTACGTTGTATTTTATGTATAAGGGTACTTACGAGGAAATTTCAGGAAGAAATAATGAAATACTGGCCTGGTAAACTTTAGGGATTCCGGCATACTAGTCAACAATGAAAAGAACCTACAAAAGAAAGAAACCAACTCAACCATGCGCACTAAACTGCCTTATTCAAGACATCACTGCGCATAAGGTGATCCGTTAGTGCAAGGTGAAGCTTTGGGTTGCCCCGTTTTAAGTTTGCTTGGGGCCTCCTTACGTCATATGGAAGTGCTGCAATATGAATGCCTGCGCAATAACAGTCATTCTTGCTTTGCGGGTAAAAGGCACCAGTGCGCGTGTTTGCGCACCAGATGAAATATGGCCTCTCGGGAAAATCGAAAAGGGCAGATTTCAAGACAGGCCCAGAATGCCGTTTTGCGGAAAACATCCCTTGCCGTTTTTACGCGTCGGGTTCTTTCACGGTCTCATTTTTGTAGTGCTTGTTCTTTTTGTAGCCGCGCCTTCGGCTCTCTATTACGAATTGTCGGTGACGTGCCTATAGTCGCGTCAGGTAACTAAAATGAAGCGAAATCGGTTTTCGGGAGAGCAGGCTCAGCACATTACTTTTTCCGCCGTTTTCGTTTCCAGGTTCTAAGCTTTTCGCTCGACCCGGAGGACGTCGATGCTTTGAATGGTCTTGACAGGAACTTCAGGGTCTGCGTGCTGGATGCGTAAGTATGGTGTTGTTACAGAGTTTTAAATTGATTTTTACGTAACCAACCGTGTTGTATGCCTTTTTTCGTGCCTCGTTTTCGCAGGGACGTAGGGAGCAAGTATTACCCCTTCAACATTGCCTACTAGGGATGTGGTGAAAGGCCCATCCGTTTGTTGAGTTGCATTAAAGTTTCCAAAGGTTTCCTTTTGCACTACTTATTGAACTGTCTCTGCTTCCTTTTTAAAGTCACCTCGCTGGCCTTCGCACTGAGTTTGTCCGTGTGGGGCGACAATGTGAATAATCGGCAGAATCAGCTGTGATACCCGACGTTGAAAGATCATTTTTTATCCCGAACCCGATTTAAGTAAGGGCAGTGAACGCTTGGGTAATGGGTATCACTGGCGATGCCTACGGTGGTTTGGGTTCCCAGTATACAAGACAGTGTGCGTCACTAAGTGTGGCCCTGGAAGCCTTGAAAGAAAGCTAGGGGTGGGAGCTCTCAATGTAAGGACGCAAGAGCAGTGTAAGACGAACGATTGTCAGTGAAGCTTTCTTGTATGTGCACACTATCATATCGTAGTTATCGTGGTGCCAGTAACAGCTCTGGTCCACCTAGTCCGGCTCGTTTAACGAGAGGATTCCTGCTGGCCAGTTGACTGTCATTGCGGTGCGACAGCTGCCCAAACAAAAGACGTTGGTGATGATAGTACAGAACGCTGCCAGAAGGCAAGCAAACATCAACCTAATTTCTGAAAGTAGCGATAAAGGAGTGCATTTGCCGAGCGCCCACAAATTCTCAAGAGCAACTCGCGGAAACCAGGTTTTCGTTGGGCTAGAACTGCACCTAGTCCAACAAGGCTGGCGTCACTGCATTTCAGTTGGCTCGTCTACGTCTGTGTGTTTCTTCCTTGTCTCTATTCTCTGCTGCTGGTTTTAAGTAATCATGCGCCAACTAGCTCAACAATCACCTTATTAACGTGTAGCACCAACTCTGCAAATAATAGCATTAACAAACTTAAGGCCTGAAGCATTTAGTGCAGTTTCTTGTGCGCGTGTGGCACGAGTATTAAGATGTCGCAGTATCGGAGAAGGACGGGGGGGGGGGGGGGGGGGGGGGGAGCGGCGACTAGCGGAAGGCAATCGACGAGTGGCGCAGGTTTGGCGATGTTGTCGCATGATAAGTGGACTAGGTGGAGTTCACAGCGATGGTAGACCGGCATCATAAGAGACCGCAAATCAGGCCGAGAACGCGGAAGGCGCTGGCGGCCAAGCAACATGACCTAGCTTGACAGAGAACAGACGTAGCAAATCAGCCTTAGTCCACAATATGCTACGGGCTCATAAGATGTGGACTGACCCTCGAAAAAAAAAAAGACGGAACGAGGCTGATGGCGGCACTGTACGGAAGGGAGGAGTGGGCTAATATGAATCGGCAGAGGCGCCGTCACAAGCCGCGGCTATGGCTGGATGCCAGCCAGAGAAGCGCGCTTCTGGCGGAGTTCATCGAAGCTGTGGCACAACTCAAAAATCTTACTCAAGGTGACAGATTTTGGCCATGAGCACCTGGAATGCATCGCCAGCTAAACGTTTGGAGAAGTGGTTTATTTTGTCCGCTTAGACGTAGCCAGGTCGGCATGTTTGCAGAGGTCAACGATGCTCTCGATGTGACTGGTTAATATCCAGCTGTTGTGTAGAGTGCGATCACGTAAGCGTTATTCGGCACGGTGCTGGCGCACGGCAGTGCGGCTGAACAGTGCCGCTAAGCTCTTCTTAAGTAGGGGTCAAGCGGAGATGTCATCCTCGTGGTTGCATAACCAGTGGTTCGCAAAGTCCGTGAGATAAAGGTTGACTTTGCTAAGTACGAGAGTCATCCCACTTGTAGTTGCTGACTGGCTCGTATGACGACAGCCAGTCATCGACGTCTTGGTTGGCTGTGCCACTGAAGAGGTAAGGATAGCACTGCCGTAGAACGCCGGAACAAAGGACCGTGAGAGGGATGGGTGCCGAGACCGAGGTTGTATCGTCTAGCATGGTGGACGTCGGGGACAGTGTACGGTTCCAGAGTGTCATGGTAGTCGGGAACGCACCTAGCACCTCCATCAATTATATGGATGCGACCTTACCCTGTTTGCATCTAAGTGATCGAGTGAGTGTGAGTGAGTGTGAGTGAGTGAGTGAGTGGGTGAGTGAGTGAGTGAGTGAGTGGGTGGGTGAGTGAGTGAGTGTGAGTGGGTGGGTGGGTGGGTGAGTGAGTGAGTGGGTGGGTGAGTGAGTGAGTGAGTGAGTGAGTGAGTGTGAGTGAGTGAGTGAGTGAGTGGGTGGGTGGGTGGGTGAGTGGGTGGGTGAGTGAGTGAGTGAGTGAGTGGGACGGTGGGTGAGTAAGTGAGTGAGTGTGAGTGAGTGAGTGTGAGTGAGTGAGTGTGAGTGAGTGAGTGGGTGAGTGAGTGGGTGGGTGAGTGAGTGAGTGAGTGAGTGTGAGTGAGTGAGTGAGTGAGTGAGTGAGTGAGTGAGTGAGTGAGTGAGTGGGTGGGTGGGTGAGTGAGTGAGTGAAAAACTTTATTGAGCTCTAGATTCGCTGGTCTTCTGCGGTCTTCAGATGGCTTCGTCCATCTTCTTGCACAATGGTCGGTGGGATATTCATGAGGGATGTGACTTCGTGGTAACCGGAAGAAAAGCGAAACTATCGCGAGTAGAAAGCGGCGAGAATACGGTTCCAGATGCCTTTGATTGCGAGCTATACATGTGGATGGCTCGTAAGATCTCCGGTTTGGTTACTGAGTTATATTTTCTTATTGCACAGCATTGAATAAAAAGCAAACACGAAATATTCGCTGCAAGGCACCGCGGCCCGGGAGGAAGCAAAAAGTAGAACACTGGGTAGTGCGCTGGCTAAATGGGCTCAGGAACGGAATGATGCAGACCTAAATAGCAGCGACGACGCAGGGAAACGACCCGTGTCATGTTGTGTTACCTGTTACCTGCCAGCCTGAAAGTCGGCGTCCTTCTTGAGATTCCTTTTCTCTCCTTCACCTCCTTTCCACCTCGGAACGCCGGTGTGCATGCGCCGTTCAAGAGGCTTTCAGAGTTAACATGTGTGCTTTCGAGGCAGCGTTTGCACGCTGCTTCAAGACAGAAGCGCTTGCACTACCCCCAAATGTAGCGCCCCATCTCAACTTGATGCATCGTGCAGTCGTTTTTGAAAAAATAACAGCAAGGTAACCGCACGCTCCGGCAGGCGAAGCCAAACCACAGCACCTGGGAAACAGCTGCAGGTATCTGAAAGCAGTTGAGTTTTCTTTACTCATTGTCAGACGGGGGTTGCATTGGTGGTGTATTGGAGTGGCAGTCCTTAAAAGCCAGCAGATGCTGTGACATAGTAAGACTCAACCACCTATTTTGTACAGTGGCGGATAAAATAATATGGACCACGCTAACGCGTTCAAACTCTTGTGTGACGTTGCTTGATGGGAATAGGAACGTTTGCTGCCTCTATCTGCAAGGGAAAAAGTAAATATTACTTGCATATTCATTAAACATCCATTAATTTTTGCTAGGTGACGTGTCAGAAGACTTCTACTATCGAATCATGGTCCATATTCTTCGGCTCGAGACTGCACGCAAGCTCTGCACCAATAGCTACCGATTTCGCACGTGCCTGGTCTGTGGGTAGGAGAAGCTGGCTCACGATTGGCCGATCGGCCCTTCCGTCACGTGTACACACATGGGAGAGAATAAGGAAGAGTTCAAATATATCCTAAAGGCATTATTTTGTGGCGCAAAAAGCGTATAAATGCTGAAAGCAGAACCAGGCAATCTCAAGGTAAAAAAGCATCTTATTTGTATTGCATTGTTCCTTTTCCCCTGTTAGCGATTGGCCAAAGTGATGCCATGCCAGGACTCAACGCAAGAGATGACGTCTCGTGAGCCAATCACAGAGAGCGAGAAGTAAAAGGACGAACCAGAACCGAAATGGAATCTTAATACTTTACCGGGCCAGGGGCTACACTGGGTAGGCGTCGCCGCCCCCATAACGTCAAGTTCTGGCTTCAGGAATGGTTTGCTGCTTATTAAAGCGGGAGCTGTCTTTGGCAGGGCATCTGCCGGGTAGACACGCGAAGCTTGGTCCCCTAGTGGGTGAGCTATGCGGCTTCGCGGCGCACCCAATGGATGGCGCTGGTGGCTCCCGCGTCGTAAAGCCCCCATTGAGGGGCTTTACCGCGTCGTACCGCGTCGGAGCGGAGTCAGCGCTCTCGTTGCGTAACAAAAACAAAAATTCGTTTTGTGTAAATTAAAGACGCAGTAAATGTCGCACTTTTTCGCGTACTCTGTGCGAAAAAGGGTATGACGTTGTGGAAGCTAAGAGGTACGCAGCGTCAATTCTTCGCCTCGTGCATAGCCGAATTCAGGTGGGCCTCACGGCGCGGGGGCCCCGAGCGCGCTCGGATCCGGGAGGCGCAGCGCGGATCCAATGCTGCGGGCTGCAGAGCGAGATTATTGATGCGAAAGCATTTCTAGGCTATGTCGGCGGGGTCGTGTCACCAAAACGTGTCCGCAAAAAGTGTACGCAACAGTTGTGACATTCTTAGAAGAGGTAGCATCAAACGAATGATTGCATTCGATAGAGGACGGTGTGAGGATGCTGCACAAAAAAAAACTATGTCGATCGTATGATTAGTTAATTAATTAGAGCCAAAAATTCCGAAAAAAACGTTGATACTGCGCGGAAGTCGATATAGTGAGTGGACGGGAAAACAAGCCGTGGACGGCAAAACAGTAGGGGAAAATAGGCAAAACAGTGAAAATAAAGTTTGAAATGAATTGAAATGTATTTGATGCGCGATAATTAATCTAACAAAAAATTTCATTAGTTAATTAATCAGCAAAAACCATTGGACCAATAGGACGGACGAGGATATAGTGAGTGGACACGAAAGCAACCACGGCGCCAAATTTGAAAAACCGAAATGATTGATCGAGATAAAGTAATGTATAATCAGAGTAAATAAATCGGTCTTTAATTAAAGCATAAGATAATTACGCTAATTCACTAGTTAAATTAATTAACAACAAAAAGAAAATGATAAAGAGAGGCAACGAGAGGCGACGAGTGCCGAGGAGGCATCAATGCTTTCGAATTCTCCCAATGCGGGTCGCCGCAGCGATCTCATAATTTTTTTATCGAAGGCAACACATGTACAGCCTTTGTCAAAAGTTTAGAGCCCAGGGGGTTTGCTTCTGAGCTGCATTGCTTTGCTCGTAATGTGACCTCAGCGTCCCCTATCTCCTGAAGGTAAGAAGATTTTCGGTCCTGTTCCCTCCGATGCGTAGGACTTCCATGAGTGCTGCAGGAGCGCCACGATAGTGCTTGGAAGCAAACCCTCTGGGCTCTAAACTTTTGACAAAGGCTGTACGTACTTACTGTACATGTGCTGCTGGCGGCACAACAACGATAACGTCGCAAGACAAAGCGTCAGGAACAGGCTGCTGCTTCACAGCTCCTACCGGGTTTGCGGTTTACGCAGTATTGCGTAAACATTCTCTTTTTTTTTTTCAGCTTTCCGACTGCGTACTTTATCATTTATTACCTACGTTTACTTCATGTTCTATACTGGATGCACATGCTCAATGATCAATGCTTCCTTCGCCTTCTCAACATACATTTGCTCTTTCCTGTCAAAAGCTCAGTTTCTGTTTATTATTACATTAACATTGCGCATGGGGCAACGCACATGAAGCAACACTTGAAGAACAGCAAAATCAAAACAAACTTTCAAAATTTCCAGACCTGCTTAAGCATTTTGCTCCTCGGCGGCTTTAACATTGTGTGTTCCCACACGGCCTGCACTGTTTCATTTCTTTTTCCAGGTGAATTGTATGCCATATTTTCGTGCTTGTTTGCTTTTCGTCTGTTTCATAGTTACGAATCGCACTGAAAGCCGCTTGGTCCATTACCCAATGCCGAAGGTATTCGCGTCACCCTGCTTAATCCGGCAGCGCAGAGCCCTGGCGCATACTCGAAATTTCCCCATATATATATAGCAGTAAATTTCGACGTTACTGTTGCAACCACGCACGCTGTTTCGTAATTCCTCAGTATCGGGTTAGCCTGCTGTATCAAAACCCGTGGACCTCTCATTTCTCTCAGGTTTCGCCACATAAACTTAATATTCGATGCCTCCCCCCCCCCTACATGTGTTGCGAAACAGTTGCGATAATCCACTGCACAAGTGACGGGCAGATGCTTGCAGTAGCTCCCGGCGGCCCGTGTAGCATGCAAGACTTATTTCATCGGCTTTACTCTGACAGCACGTACGAGCCCTGCATACTGCAGCGTCATTGGCGCTTAGCCTGTAAAACGCCGTTTCGAGCCAAAGCAGGCCTAAACGAGAGTAGGCGGCACCGGTTGTGGCAAGATGGGCGTATCCGGTTAGCGCTAAGCGGGGCGAGACTCAAAGTCCGGGACAGAACGGTTGAGTTCCCTTTAATGGACAGGAAAAAAATGGAGCGATCTTGTTTTCGCAATTTAGGAGGCTCTGCTGAACGGCATGCAAGCTTTTTATGCGCCGTCCCTAAGTCACTTTGTTTTATTTCCCAACAGCAGGCTCGCGTTGTGAGTTGCGTAACACGGTTTGTCGTGTCTTTGTCGGCCCACGTTACATCCAATGAAGACGCGCTGTTTACGAGGAAGATTTCTGAACTACGTAGTTGTCGGGAATGTTAAGAGTTGTGTATTTATAGTACTCCCCGATGGGAAGCTTGTTTTGTCAGTATAGGGCTACGCAGAAAGTGTTTCTGAAAGCATCTAGCTAGTAACAGTCTAGTAAGTAGCTTCGAAAGCTTCTAGTTATACAACAGTCTTGATCTAGTTTCTCGAGCACTAGTAGTCAATGCATCGACCTTGGAAAAATGATATACAAGTAGTTCTATGCGTGTTTGTCAATCAAACTCAGTCTGCGACGGTTAAACCAATTCGTTCCACAACCAAACTTGTGCCGAATATTTAGCGTTGCAAGGAATTGCGATTCTACCAACTTCGGTAGGGTCACTTAATTTGGTACTCGTTCAGTTTCCACTCCACTCTTCCTGTGCGTTCGCACGATAACCAGATTGGTAAATGCTGTTGACGAATGTGCGCCTAATTATGCCTGTATAACATGCTCTCTTCTGTATAACGTTCTGGGCGTTTAACAGATCTGGGTCGTTTTTTTTAACAAGGCCATTTGCTCCGGTGTCATGCTGGTTAAAGGTACTCCAGAGATGTATTCCATACCCATAGCAGCGCTAACGCAGACTGTCTATTTTATCTAACTATATTATTTTTATCTTCAATTTATTCGTTTTTTTTTTCTCTGTCTTGTACCGTACTTTCTCAGAAGTACTAATATCCAAACGATCGCAATGCTGGGAAGGCATTTCATGCCCAAAAGTCTCAAAATATTTTGAAAATTTGAAAATTGTAATACACTGCTACTGGCATATTAAAGGCAATGGTCCATTCTTCTGATATTTTGCAAAACCTTTCTTTTGGAGTGTTTCCATCGATCGCATCGAACGGTTAAATACTGGCACAGAAAACCAATGGGGAACGCTTTTGGCGATAGCTACGAAGTTAATAGAAAAAAAAAATACAAGACTGCCGACGAGTGACCTGCTGATATACTGATTGCCATAGTGAAATCTTATAATATACGCAAAATTGCGTTCATAAATGGTTTCCCACTCAAAAATACTTCCGTCCAGAATTGTTGGGTACGTGAGTATTCTGTGACAAATCGTTTTTTTTTATGAAGTACAGTAACTATTTGCGCTTTTGTCGGATATGGTAAACGCAAATAGTTCAAATTGAAGTCGTCGACATGCACAATCCAGGTACCACGATTCAAGTAGCGCTTTCCTCAATATTTCCTCAATTTCCTCAATACGCTGATCTGTCCTGCATGGTTTTCCAGAAAAAGTAAAGTGCACACTTAGGAAGTTTTAGTGTGATAATCCGGGGATGATCTCATATTATAGGCATATTTTACGCCAAGCACCAGCCCTTAGAAAAGATCATAACACCGGTGGTGACAAAGATTAAGTAACTTAGATGACGGACACACAAATGTGTGTAATATACGTCTAAAAGTAAATACCAGCTCTAGTCACCAGCAAGTTCCTCTCAAGCAGGGGAGTTACGCTTGTTCGCATAATTCCTTTTACTCTTTGGACAATGAACATTTACCTCCCTCCGCGAATTCTTTATATATGCTTGCGTACTGTTTACATCTACTACAACAATTTATATTCCCATTTCTCTTCAAGCTTATTTCATACCTTTAAACTATCAGCTTTTATATACTAACCGCGTCTTCTTTTCTACACAAAAGATACGGAAGCGGTGAAAGCCCCAACGGCCTGGCTGAACCGTGAACTCTGAAAACGGCGGGCCCCAATTCCGTCCAAATTAAGGTGTGAGAGTTTTGATCGCACATAAAAGCGGGGCGTGCTTTCTTTGCGAACGCACACGGGCGCCAGCGTAAAGGACCGGACCTTTCAAAAAAATAAAAATAAGTAATGGCCCCGCCGGCCGGACAGAGCGGCAGGTCCGGCCAGTACCGACAAAACGCCCGAGAATAAGCGAATGAGAGAGAGAGGACGCTAGAAAAGCTTCCGCCGCCGCCGCCGCTGCTGCTGCTTATATGGCGGAGGACACCGCGGAATTCGCTGGCCTCGTATTATCGCATAAATCAAGACCCGATTCTTCGGACGACCGCAGACCAGCAGCACCATCAGGCACGGCGAGAAAAAGCGCGAGAGAGAGCCCGCGAACGCGCGCTCGCGCTCACTTGGCAAAAGCGATGTTCGCCTCCCGCGACCAAAACCACCGCCGCCATGCGCGGCTCGCTTTATTGCCTCGCCAGCCGTAAATTCTCCGTAGAGCGGTCTCCGAAATTAAACAAGTTTCCGCTCTGAAAAAAAAAAAGGTGAAAGGGAAGGAAATGGGGAAGAGTGGACGAGAGAGAAGGATGAGAAGTTGAGAGGGGGCGGCGAGACGACGAAAGGCGAGCCTTTTGTGCCCGGACCCGGGGCCCGCATACTTTCCGTCTCGGCAGCCCCCCTGCAGCAGCCGAGAACAGGCCATTAAAAGCGCCTCTCTACAGAGCTCGCGCCTGCAGCGGGCGGGCTTGCCTGCAACGCCTGGCGAGGGCCCGTCTGCCCGGCCACTGCTTCTGGCTTGGCTTTTTCCCCTTCTTTCTCCTTTATCAACACAGCAGCCATCGCGCCGCCTCGAGCGCTATCCCCTTTCCCCACTTCCCCACACTCTTCCCTACGTCCCTAACGGCCTGGCTTGCTATCCCGTCGTTCTCGCTCTTTCCTTCCCTAACTCACGCTCTTTGTCTCCGGTGCCAGCTAGAGCAAGGTTACCAGGCTGTCGCCAGCTGGCCGGAAAGCTTAGTTAGCGTCCGTTGAATTGAATCGGGTCCCGCTAACGCAGCGCACTTGCGCACGCTTCCTTTCTGCCCTTCTCTTTTCCTTTGCTCCACGCGCGTGCTGCATAAGCGGTTCTTCAGTGTGCGACGCTCGCGGCTTCGCGACGCCAGTCCCTGGCGCTCAGCGAAACTAGGAAGCAAGGCATGGCGGGAAAAGTTGGTTGAGAAGAGGCGCAAGGATAGGAGGCTGGAGTTTGGAGGGAGAGAAAAGGAGGCGGTGATAGGAGAGGGAACGCGCGCCTACGCTCTGAGCGCAGCGATGGATATCAGTTCATTAATTAAGCGCGCGCACACAGAGCTTTGTGCTGCGCTTGCCCCCACGTCGCAACGACGTTCGAGAGACGCCCCGCGATAGCGCGAGGTTGCAGATTTAATTAGCTCCACTTTCCAGAAAAGCGAACGGCTGAAATAACCCGGAAGAGGAGGTAGTGTGGTGCCCGACCGCAAAGGTCAAGGAGGTGTGTGCGTGCTTCCGCGGAGTGGAGATAAAAGCGGTGCCTGTTTATCTACCTAGTCGCTACGCACAGAGCCGTGCAGACTGTCCACTCTCACTAGGGCCCTAACGTTGACGTACTTCCCGCGCTTGTGTTCAGTTTCTCCTCACGCTTCAGCCTAACTGAAAACGTTCGTGTAATGAGCTCGTGGACGGTGTGGTAAAGGGAGTGTTAGGCGAAGGCGCATCTATAAGCTATAGGGCTTCATCGGGCGCATTGAAATAGCGCCAGTGAACACTATGGCTAAAGCTGGACGTATCGGCTTCTGCCTTTTCACCTACTCCGAAAGCTGGAGTAGCATGCTAGGCTCATAACCATGCATACTTCTCCTTTATTCATTAAAGTCTCTTTCTGTCTACTCGAAAGAAATGTAGCTTATACCAAGTAGGGCACATTCCCTGTGACAAGTGGCGATGGGCGATGATTTAAATTCTTTTCCGGCAACTTCCTCAGACCGCGGCACGGATGCCGAAAGCAATGCCCGATTACATAGATGCTTAAAACCGATCTTTTGCTGTCGCGAATGCGTGCTAAAGCAGTCAGTGGTGGCAAGTCTGGGCTGTTAGCTCTCAGGCAAAGTGCGCAACGTCATTTGTGGATGGAAAATTACACTGCACTGTCGAGACACCAAACGCGGTAAAGAAACGGAAATCAATGTT
This sequence comes from Amblyomma mixtum, assembly GCF_055824585.1. Lineage (NCBI taxonomy): Eukaryota > Metazoa > Arthropoda > Arachnida > Ixodida > Ixodidae > Amblyomma > Amblyomma mixtum. The sequence continues at coordinate 81,881,014 of NC_143017.1, read as the reverse complement.
TGCGTCACTTGCTCGGCTATCGCAGTACGTGACTTTTAAACACTCTGTACTGCTGTACATGGCAACAGAGTCCTGCTTTAGCTAATCTGTGTATATATATTAGGATACAACTCAAGAACGAAGCGGTAAATGTACCTCGAAGGAGCTCCTCCAGCTAATGGCGTCGACCGATCCCCAACGTCGTGGTTAATCCCCTTGGACCCGCTAGCGTGACGTGGCAGATGGTGGCGTGCAGCATCTCAAACTACTGAGCCTTTCTGGCATACTATGATAATTTCGCAAGCTAAAAAACGTCAGGCACAGTTTCTATTTCAAAATTTTTTCTCTTTAGGAGTCTCGTCAATGGCCGGGTAAATTCAAAGGATTTTTGAGAGCGGTCCTAAATTTTGCATGCAGCCTAAGTTAGATAAGTGAAACGTTGTTCGTTTTGAGAAGCATATCTACAAAGAAAAAAGCCAGGCTCTTGGATGGAGTCAGTATAGATTGCCTTCAAAGCTGAAAACCGCGGGCTGCTATGCACAAGAAGTTGACGTATTAAGCTAAGCTTTATCTCGTTGTGTGTGGCAAGAAAAGATAACTTTATCGATCGATTAATCTATCAACAGTCAATCAATCTATCGATCCCACAGAAAACGTCCATCAACGATTGTATGAAGTAGCAGTTTTTCTCGGCCATAGGCAATGTGACGTAGTGCACATATGCAGTATTTAGGGCTTGTTTGTAGCGTTGAATCTCTGCAGAATCTTTTCTTAACTGCGCTTCCTAGGAGCCAATAAGTTCCAGATTTCTATTTTTATTTTCTTCTTTAATTTTCTCTCTTTCTCGCTTTCATTCCGAAAGTGACCAAATGCCTCCTCCATTATTTTTTCCCTCTCTTTCTACAGAAGTCTGTCATGAAGGTCGTTACCGAACCCCTCTTAAGCAATGGCGAATACTGCTAAGTGTCCTCTGTTCCGCAGCTCGACTTTCCTAAAGGATGTCGCGCACTGCTGTAATTCGTTAAACAGTCGTTCCGACTTCGTCGTTTCTTTCAATCAGACTCTCAGCATGTAATGGGTAACGGCTAATTCTGAAATGAGCAAACATTAGTCGCGTACACAAAAGAACGTCGCTTCTTCTTTTAAGATTATTCTCCGTTAAGCAAAGCGCATTACCAGCGTCGGTGCTCACTGTCTTGTCTGCGTTATATTCTCTCCTGTATGCTCTGTTTCCTTTTGCGTTTCTTTGCTGGGCCGACGGGGACCGTTAACGCCCCAATGATAACACAACGATGCTAAACAAATAAAAGATAAGATTCAAAATCTAGAAAGCAAACTCATCACGTCGGCCTTGAGCCGGTTTTCTTCACTTATCTTTCTTCTGAAACAGCGGAATGCTGCCGACAAAAAGAAAAAAAAAGAAACAGGCGACTCTAATGTCAAGCTTTTTGTTTCGGCAGAACACTAGTTGAGTTTACGTGCCGACGCGAGGCACTCAAAAGTTTTTTTTCTGCTTAATTTGAGTGCGATTCACGCTCTTTCAATCCAAGTAATTTATAACACGAGAACAGCGAAAGCGTTGCCTCGCTATGTGTCTGGTCCACTGAAGAAAATTGCGCTCAGAAGAATCTGGAAAGCGTTCCAAGTCATGACAGCTGCTTCTTTCTTTTTCTGCGCACTCGCTTCCGTTTGTGAGCGCTGTATATTGCGCTCGCTAGTTTTGTAATTGCAGCGTCTCGGGCGCGCTTCCGTTCCCGGCCTTATTCGCTTTTAGCAGCGGTACTTGCGCTTCCCGCTGTCGCGGAGCATGGTCGTCTTTGTTGTTTTAGTAATTTCAAATATGTCACTGCTGTACTGTCACTTAATGCATCGCAGTAAATACGCTACAGGCCTTCCTCCTTGTGTTTCCAGTGCGTCTAAATGGTACAGTTTCACATAACGTTGCAAACTGCGCACCGAGTCCTGCTCTGTGCAGTCAGATCTTGTCGCTCTTGCTGCACCACTATAAAAACTCTCTATAGACAGCCTAAAGGCTTCTTATAGACTGTCTTGCCTTGATATAGATACTTATTTGTGTCTATTCATAGTCTATAGATTGTCTGTAGACAAAAGTCTACTAAAAGTGTATGGCCATAAATCTATAGATTGTCTATAGACAGTGTATAGCATTTGTACTGCCTATAGACTGTCCTTTAGGATTTGTCTATACAGAGTCTATAGACTTCATAGACAGAAGTCTATGGACAGTCTATAGACAGTCTAAAAAATTTGTAAGGGAACGCACTGATCTCTCTGGAACCATAGGTAAAAGAGCGACGTGATTTCTTTTCTACGTAACTGACGGCGGACAAAGGGCCGAAGTTTGCCCTAGAAATGTACTAGTACGCAACTTTTGACTGGAGCTAGCTAGGTCTGAAACGACGTCGCCACGGAGAGAGCAGTCGACCAGCTTGTTTACTAGTCAGGCTGGTAATTCGCCACAGTGGTATGCCCACGTGTTTGCGGCAAGGGTTCTGAGGCTGGCCATGCCACCCGCGAGAGGCAAGGAGGATGCACTGATCATGGATGGCGCAACCTAGGGAGCTGGTATAGAGGCTACGTGCGGTGCCGGAGCAAAGAAGCTCTTGGCTGATTGGTAACAGCAGCTCTTTGGGGCCGAACGCGAAGGTGGCCAAAGCGGCTCAACGCGTCGCTAGAACTGAAAAAAAAAAAAAAGAAACGGGGCGAACCCCTTCCAAAATACGCACAGAACGTGGCCGAGACCGAGTCAGGGAGTGCGATTGTGACCACCTTATACACATACTATAAAGTGTGCTATTTCGGCCTTGCAAAGCATTTCATGCTGACACATTCTCTTTCATAGAAAAATAATTGACTCACCTCCAGAAAAAGGTTTCTGCTATTAATAAACAACGGGGGAAAAGGGATATTAAATACAATACTGCTTTTATTTCTTTTTTTGTGATTCTTTCTGCCAACGCATCCAGTGAACGCAACAAGGCTTTCAGTACTTTATTTCTAATATGTACGAGTTCAGCCCACCTTCTTACCTTGAACCTCGCCTGAGTTCTGCAGAATGGCATAACCGCGAAGAAGCCAGGAGGCTAAAAGAGAGCTGGAGGTGAAGGAGGGGGGGGTAAGAAAAGAGAGACAGAACACAAAGATAAACACTAGCTCCACAGGTTCCACACGAGATATTCGACAATTTTTCGTTTAGTAACGAAACAAAATAGGATGGGGCTACAAGTAGAGCGAAAACGAATGATTATTGGAAAATAAAGCTCAATAACTCGAGCAAGAAAAGCCAAACGGCGTTGCAAAATGCCGTACGTTCTTCGTTTTCACGCCCGTTTTCTTCCAACACATTTGTTTGCTTTCAGTTCATACACATGCGAATCTAAGCTGAGATCATGCTGGAAGGGTCGATCAGTTACATTCTTTCAGGCGAGCTTCGCGCTTTCACGATGTTTGTTGAAATGCGGCAAAACATCAATGTTTCTTTTAATGCAAAGCCATGTTTATGGTCAGAATGCATAGCTGTCAGCACTAATGCCTGTGCTTCTTCAGTTACACGCTCAAGCGTATGTACACTTCCTTGCACACAAAAAGTGCCTACCCCGCCGCGGTGGCTCAGTGGTTATGGCACTCGGCTGCTGGCACAAAAGACGCCGGTTCGATCTTGGCCACGGCGGCTGAATTTCGATGGAGGCGAAATTCTAGAGGCCCGCGTACTGTGCGATGTCAGTGCACGTTAAAGAACCCAAAGTGGTCGAAATTTCCGGAGCCCTTCACTACGGCATCACTCATAGCCTGAGTCGCTTTGGGACGTTAAACCCTAATAAACCAAAACCAAACCAAATCAAAAAGTGCCTGTTGCAAATGGTTAAGAGAACTTTTGTTGGACTAGTTGGTAATTCGTTGTAAAATAAAGGCGCCAAAAACCACACACACGCACCAGACAAGAGAACGGGACAGACCGCCACTCACAACTGGTTTATTTTGAAGAACCCACATACATATATACACTCAGCCAGCGCCTGCGAAAGGAACAAATTTACGCATAAATTTCTACATAAGAACGAACGTTTAAAAAACTTTTTTTCCGCCTGATGCAGAGATACAGATGTTTCGCTGACACACAAACTGCCTTTCTTACTGATATATATAGAACGCTTCAATCAGTTCTCTAACTTTGATATTGCTGCTTCTGGCAAGGATCCGCACGGCAGAGAAGCGTGGCTCACAACAGCGTGAAGGGCAGGATCTGATATGTTTCGGTAACATCAGGTTTTGCCAGCTTACACCGTGCTTAAAGTTTTTAGACACGTGGACGATTTTTTGATTATTTTAACGAAGGGCGCAAGCTTAAACTTCGCTGAAGCTGCACATAATGTTTTATCTCTATTCAGACAACATGGAAAAGGCTTGCATTTTACGTCTGAACTGCCTGTGGGCAATGTTTTACAGTTTTTAGTCATCAGAATTGAGTTCTGTATGGATCATGTGCGTTGAGATTACGCTCCGCGAGCAAAAAAAGAGCTTCTGCTATTTGACTCTTCGCATTCTGAATTAGTGAGAAGAGGTATTGCTTCACTGTGCCTTGAGTCTGCGCTAACGAAGTCATGCGTTCACAAAATGTGTCCAAGTTTTGAAAACCAATTGGCTAGACTGGCTTCAGCCGGATGAACCTGGTTCGCTCGTGACAGGGGTCGTCGAAAACCTCTTGCAGAAGATGCAGATTAGGGCAGTGAGAGCTGGGGCAGAGGTTCCTCGTGAAGAGGTGAGACCTGTGGCGGTGCCGTACGTGCACAAGTTGGCCCACAACCTGAAGAAGGTCGCGAGCAGGCACAGTGTCCCGCTCGTCTTTTAAGCCCCCCTGAAGCTCGGAAGCATTTGCCCTCTAATCGACAAAAGAAAAGGAAAAGAAGGAGCCTGTGGTTCCAAGCATGGGCGACCATTCATGAGATGTGCCGAAGGGGTTGTTTATGAAATTCCCCTCTCGTGCGGTAGTTTCTATATAGGATAAACAGGGCGCTGCGTTAATGAGCGAATCAGGGAACATGAACGAAACGTAGAACAAAATCAAGAGGGCCAAAATTTACCGAAACATATCAGAACCTGCCCTTCACGCTCTTGTGAGCCATGCTTCTCTGCCGTGCGGATCCTTGCCAGAAGCAGCAATATCAAAGTCAGAGAACTGATTGAAGCGTTCTATATATATCAGTAAGAAAGGCAGTTTGTGAGTCAGCGAAACATCTGTATCTCTGTATCAGGCGAGAAAAAAGTTTTTTTGAGCGTTCGTTATTATGTAGAAATTTATGCGTGAATTTGTTCCTTGCGCAGGCGCCGGCTGAGTGTATACATGTATGTGGGTTCGGCAAAATAAACCACTTGTGACTGGTGCTCTGTCCCGTTCTCTTGTCTTGTGTGTGTGTGTGTGTGTGTGCGTGTGCGTGTGTGTGTGTGTGTGTGTGTGTGTGTGTGTGTGTGTGTGTGTGTGTGTGTGTGTGTGTGTGTGTGTGTGTGTGTGTGTGTGTGTGTGTGTGCGTGCGTGCGTGTGTGTGTGTGTGTGTGTGTGCGTGCGTGCGTGCGTGCGCGCGTGCGTGCGTGCGTGCGCGTGTGTGTGTGTGCGTGCGTGCGTGCGCGCGCGCGCGTGTGTGTGTGTGTGTGTGTGTGTGTGTGTGTGTGTGTGTGTGTGTGTGTGTGTGTGTGTGTGTGTGTGTGGTTTTTGGCGCCTTTATTTTGCAAATGGTACTGCACTCAGAGCTCATCACCTGAACGCGCAGCGCTGAAAGGAAGAGTGATGAATGAAGGCAAGCGGTACGTGTGTCACGGAACGAGGAAACAACGCAGAGATGTCATAATGAAAGAAAGAAAAGGAACAGCCTTCGTTTGCCTTCCAACCTACGCTGATTCTTCCTTGAGGCCGGCACAATGCAACTATTTCATATTTTACTCCGTTTCATTTTTTTTTGTATAGCTGTTTAGGATCGGCTGAAGCGCAGCTGGTCCCCGAGTTCTATATTTGCCACTGGCTCGAGCCAAGGGATGACAGAGGGGTGCCATTGCTTCAAGCACTCATAGCATGAAAAAAAAAAAATCTATATCAGAGTAACAAGAATGGAACAGAACGGAATCATTACATTATACGATTATATTATTCCTCTACTTTCCTTGTTTTCAGTCCATGTCCTACTTAAATTAGGACCCACCGATGTTGCACTCCCGGGTGCGTTATCATTTGCTTTATTTTTTTGGCCACGTCAGTGTAAAGCTGAATAGCTATCTATGCCTCCCGATTCTTGGCCGATTCCCAAGTGTGGGTATATACCATCTATGTTAGGTCAACAACAAGAACTATACGAGCCATAAGTATATTCTTCATTGCGTGTCATATGGATCATGCACGCGTATGCTTAGAGGCGGTGGCCTTCGGGTTTCGATAAGTGAATTTGTCGAAAATGCACCGCGACCCTCGTAAATTAAAGCTCTCCATCTCCCAAGTTCCTGGAAGTTGTGCTGTAAGAAAGATAACACCCTATGGTGGCATCCAAACGGTGGCTTTCGGAATAATACAAGTTTGCATGATGGTTGAAAGAGGAGCAGTATAGCTTCCAGCGGCGGCACATGGTCCCACAGATGTGACTTCAGATGCAGGGGTTATCATTTTCGTAACATACGAAGTACCCAGCGAACGCCACAGTTTTAGAGAGTTGCTTGCGAGGAAAACTCGCGCTGCGATCATTAATCCACCACCCAGCATGAATTCGGCTACAAAAATGGGTTTTTCCTTGTGGAAAACCTTCAAAAAGCGCAGTTTTTTTTCGCTTAGTACCCGCATGCAATATAATCAGGAACTGACAGACAGTGCCCGCGATACGATAACTTTATTCGCGTACACGGGTGATACAGATTCCAGCCTCCGTCAAATTCAGAAACACGCAAAATATTTTAGAAGCTCGGTGACTATAGGAGCACCCTTTTGTTTTAATTTTCATTAATATTGCTCGGGGCATATAACAAACCTCAATCGCAACCCCACTCTGACTCCGCCTCTCAATCCGCGTTTGCCGCTAACTAAAGTCTACATGCCGATACGGAGTTCACATTTCCCAATATTCCCTTGAAAGCTGAAGCTACACTAAAGAAACCCGCGGAGACACTATTGCCTCTTTTTTCTCTAGGCCATATTGTTACACCTTGCGATAGGCTCTGGAGAGAAGCTCGAGGGTGCAAACATTCCACGCTTGCGCCTGCACTTGGCGACCTTCTTTTTTTTAACCTTAACTTGCATCTTTTGCTGTTGTTGGTTGCTGTGACTGTGCTGGGATCATCCCTTTTTATTTCTTTTCGTGGCGTCGTGAAGGTATAGGCGAATAAGCGTGTCGCAATAATCAGCCCCATTGCCAGTGCTAAATGTACTACATGTGCCACCGTTTCTTCTTACAAGTGCCTGTTCCCCAACTCTTGCGCAGCCTCGCGTGAATCGACACGTTACATAACCGGAAACTCAAGATGAAGCCTACCAACCGTTAACGGCTCTTCCCCTCGTTTGGGAAATCGAGCAGGCGACATGTCGTAGTTCTTTTTTTTTTTTCTCTCCAGCTGCGGATACTGGGTGAACTAAGACTTGCTCGTAAACGAAGGAAGTCCGGACTACAAGCGGCAGGCGCTTAGCCAATCACCCCTTCACTGCAAATGAACTGGAACGGGTAGCGAAATCTCTCCACGCACTGGAGAAATCGCTTTGCTTACTATAAGGCCCTCTTGGGCGCTTTTGTTACTTCCCCTCCTCTCTCTTACTCAGTTAGGGGGCGACAACGGATGGTCCTAATTGAGTTGGGGGCCACTCGGGGAGTTGCTTTAACACGATGACCACATTTCCTCGCTGGTGTCTCAACAAAGTTCCGAGAAGAACTTGTCACATCTGGACCGGACGAACATGACAAGATCCCGAGATTAGATTGGGAGCTTTCGATATGACTTTCTTTTCCTCGCAGCCGATAGAATGGTCTCAAATGGAAGAAAAGAAAGGTATAGTACACCACACGGACGCCCCGTGATATCGCGGAGCCTTTGATTAGGACCCGCCAGCGTCATGTCCGAGCGACAGTTATCGGAGCAATATAACATGCCAAAACGAGCACACGGGCCGTGGATAAGTAATCTATCTTAAGAGGCGTGCAGCCACAATCATCGCGAGCAGTCAGCTTTCAGGCCTCCTGTCTTATTCCCTCGAGTGTTGCCTTCAACTTGCTGCCTACTTTCACTTTCGACCCTGTTTCCGCATCTCTGCCTTCATCACTGGGTACGCAAGCAGTATGAGCAACAGTACAGTCATGCGTAAACAACGGCTCGCAGTCATTTCGTGGAAGATACCCTTGCTTTTCGAGGGGCAGCGTGGCATATGCAGGCGAGTCCGCCCGAAACAACGTTTGGCGCACGCGGACATCAAGGTCATCACTGGAGGCGTTGGGAAAATAAGCCTCAGAATCTTCATCTCAGAGAGGCGAATTGGGATACGCGTCCCTAGGCTGCACATACACGCGTCGAAGGGCAAACGTACAGCAAAACGAGACAGGAAGCCTTCGGCGAGGTTCACCGAATCATCCGCGCCAGCGCGGGAGTCTTGGTCAGCACCCTAGGAACAACACAAGCAGCGCCAGGGAAAATACAGCGAGCGAGATGGATGCAGACCTATACCGCCGCCGGCAGCGGGTGCGGGCAATCGGATACGCCATCCGGGACCGCCGCCGTCGCTTCCTTGTATAGAGTATGTACACCGCACGGACAGACAGGGCCTTTTGCTGGCGGCCCGCTGTACCGCGCCGTTGCTCTCGCCGGAAGCAACACATAGGAGGGGGGAGGCGGCCTCCCATTTTTTTCCCCTGGACACGAGCCGTCTTCCATTAGAGATAGCGATATCTTTTCATTAACAACAAAAGATAAGCGGGAAAAAGGGGGTCGTCGCCGCTCGTTCCTTTCGCCGCGCTTATAGGGCGCCTCGAAAAAAGAGGGAGGCAGTCTAGATTTCTTGCTCGTCAGGCAGTCGGCGGCAGCGCAGTGCAAGCGCGGACGACGAATCGTAAACATGGTTCTCCGGCGGAGCTGCTTCTTGTTCTGTTCACTGCTCGCTGTTTGCTGGACGGAGAGTGCATTAGGAAGTGAGTACATTTGGGCGACATCTAATATGCCCTTCGCATAAATGCGGAGGTTCCGCAGAAATGTTTTTTGTTTCTGTTTGTTTTTCCCTCACTCTATACGGATAGTGAGGTTGTCATAGGATTCTTTCTGTCGGGCGTGTGCTACCACTTTTGGTCTGTTACATTTTTATGTGCTCTCTTACTTTTTTGGGGGGGCCACACACGCCGTTGGTGCTTTTTAGCGTACATATCCTACAAGACAACTTGTCTTGTCTAAGTGCTGCTCGAGAGATGGCACTTTACCGCAGTGCGGCTGCAACAGTCTTAATGCTGATCGCTGTGAAACGAATTTCCTTTGGGCAAAAGGGAATGATGCATGCTGTGCGTAGGAAATTGCGTCTATACGGCGAGGGTTAACGAGCGCGAACGTCCCAAACTGTCACGAAACAGCAGTTGCTATGACGACGCTTTACAGCTGCAACCTGTACCAGCTGATTAATCCTATAGGCTTCGGAAACGCGTATTTCCGAGCTACATATCACGAGAAGGCAGCAACTGCTAACTAACAAATGTTGATGGTGTTGACGCATCATGGCCGTCGCTGCAGCTGATGACGTCGTGAGAGCGCTACATGGTGCGTTATTAGTTTGAATAGAAACGAGAAGCTCTTTTTCAAGTATTCCTTTTCCGATTCTTTTGCCTGTTCACCATCGGTGAGCCCCAAATTTGACATTAGAGGGTTCTGTCATTGCATCCTAGCTTTCAGACCCAGGCCACAGGCAGAAGACCTCAAGTAGCACTAAACAGATGTGCACAGCTCCGAATTCAGTTGAGTTTGCATGTAGTTCTCACATTTTCTTCATTCTTGCAGATCAGGCCCAAGAGAACCTTTGCAATGGACTTTGCCTCGCGGGTTCTCAAGCAACGGAGCTCTGTGAAGTCATCTCCACAACTTCTCGATGCCAGGAGGAAGGTCAGATGTGCTGCCTCAGATTCAGCGTACCCGGCCTGAGAACTGCGCCTGGCGGTCCACTATCCCCCAGAGTTGAAGCAGCGTCGTGGGGTAGCACCGGTCAGCTCGCAGAGAGCGGGCGGCAGTACAGAAACATATACCTCGACATCCTGGGAGTGATCGTGACCGAAGCCCTCAGGGCGGCTGTCGCGTCGGAGTACGAAGCTATCAAGGAAAAAGCCGCGTCGTTCAACGCCACGAGCCAGGCCGATCCAACTCCAGTCCCCGTAACAACTTCTCCTGAGAGCTCACGCTCGTCTTGGGAAGGTCCAAGCCAAAGTTCCACAGCACGTTCGGTTTCAAACAATGACAACCCCGAGTTCCTCACTCCTTACAACATCGACAGTGACGCTAGCACCGAACCTTATGTGCCAGATTCCAGCAATGGCATAAATGCCACGGCTTCTATACCAGCTGAAGGAGGTCTGGCTTCCGGAATCAGCTCCTCTTCGGGAAGCCTTACGGCAGGCTCGGCGAATGAGACCACCCAACACTCCTCGACGACGCCGACCATCGCCAGCACAACGGAGGAGCCAGGCTTGCCGTGTCCGGGGACCTGCGTGCCGAACTTTGTTTACTGGTTCTGCTATAATCCAAAGTCGGAGTACGAGTGCCCTGACAGCACTACTTGCTGCGCGCCAGCCCCGACCACGCCGGCGCCCGTGGTTCCGCCTTGTCCCGGAGCTTGTCTACCCGCTCAACTCACGGGCCTCTGCAAGAGACCTGCCCGCCTCCTCCTCAAGACCACCACGTGCAGTCGAGAAAGCATCTGCTGCACCGACACACCGAGGATTTGGTAGACGGTCCTTCGCGTCACCCTCTAAATGCGGGGAATCGGCATCCGCCGCTGCGGTCCTAATTTATATCTTGCAATACGGGTAAATGTAGCCACAAAACCCGCAAGGAATGTTGTGAGAGATGAGGAATGTTCAGCCGCGGCTGCGCGTAAGCCTGGAGGCCTTATGTCAGTGTCAGGGTTGCGCAGAGTTCACTGAATCTCCTGTCTATTTTTGGAAAGAAAGCTTTCAATAAAAGCCCATTTTTCACATTGCCTGGTTTCGTGCAATAAAAGACATTTGTATCACTTCCTTTTTGTCTCTGCCTCGTAACAATTCCTCTAATGCACATTTGTTACCTGGTGAGAAATGTAAGGTCCGGCATTTGAGTTATATATGATTTTTGCGGAAAAAAATTAAATCTTGAGTTCGAAGTTGAACACTGAGAACGACTTTTGTGTTAAGCGGAGTTAGGGATGAATTATGGGCCCACTTGCTCCGAGGTTTAAAATGTTACCAACCGTTTAGCATCGCCCCGAAGTGACGAGATTATAGTAAACCTAATGTGGCGTAGTACCCGGTGCAAAGAAGGCTGCTCAAAAGTAACTCAACGTTCGCTATATATGCGAGCAGGACAAGACGAGCGAAACCAACATTGTTCAATTTCAAAGAGAATGCTGCGCTTTGTTTCATAATTGTCTTATACATGCCTTCGAGTTGCTCTATTTTTCTTCTTGCAGCACCGTTTGTATATGCGTTTCATTGCAGTAAGCGCCACAGGCATCGCCGTCGTTCATAACTAAAGACAGCCGCATTCATCTGCAGTCCGACGAGAATATCAACTGAGTGGGCAATGAAAATGTCATCTAAGTGTGTTGCTGACCACGCGCATGTCTGGGGATGGGAGCTCTAATATGGTGCACGTGGAATACGACTTGCGCTGCTACTTCTTTGCTTATTTGTGTATGAAAAAAAAGTCCCTATCCCCCTAACTTCCAATTATGGAAGCTCGTCCTCTGTTCCTCGTCCATCGTAGGAAGGAAACGATATAATCAAGGTGGGAACTCTTGTTCGGCGGGCGAAGTGTGAAGAAGCAAGAGTTAACGAACTAACAGCTTCCCACCTTTTCTCCAAATCCAAAATGTGTTTATGTGCACGGGAGTTCGCGTACTAAATGCATGCCATAAGGGACCCTTCATGAAGACCTATGGGGTTTCGGCCTTGTCCTGTCCTGTCCCCAGTCCCTGAAAGTGCGCAGACGAGCTATTCGTATCTACCCCCACCCCCCTAACCCCCCTGCCATCTCCCTCATGGCATTTCCACATGACACAAATTTAAGTCAACAGCCATTATGCTGTCTGCTGATTGACTAGCGCAAGTTTTTGCTTAGGCCGTGCGCACCCACTCTCAATCTCCGCTTCTCTTGCAACGCGAAGACGGCAGCCAGGAACATCAACCCCGCATCAGTGCGACCACAGCACTGCGAACAGACTTCCCTGTTTTCAGTAGCACGGCTTTATATATCCGAAGCAAACCGCAGGAGAAAACGAAGGCTCACTGCTAAAAAAAACAACAGCAAGTAAGCAAAGTTACTGTGGTCCCATAGGGGTACACTGCACATACAGACGGAAAAGGGGAAGAGCGGCAATTATCGATCACAGGGGAGAAGGGAGATGCGTGAGCTTCAAGATCGATGCGCGAGGCCACAAAGACACAATTCCTGTCTGGCCCGAGCCTCTGCCTCCCGTTCTTTCGGCGGCTTGCCTCCGGGGAGTTGCCACCTGGTTACCGCAGTCATCAGCACGAATCAGAGCAAGAGAGAAACAGAAAAAAAAAAGAGAAAGAAAGTGGCGATGCGATGAACGGGAGGGCGTTCGCCGAATCGAGCTTGCAGCTGGCCCCGTTCCCTTATCTCCTCCGCTCGGACCCTTTTCCGCCCCGATAGGCGACGATCTACTGGCAGGCACCGGCGACAGCGTGCTGTCTGCGGCGACAGCTGGTCAGCGGAAGGTCTCCGTGCCACGGGGCAAGCATCGATGTGTCTGTCTATGCTATCCCGCCGCGAAATGATGATGTGCGCTTGGCTTTGATGTAATTAGCCGTGCGTATGCGTTGGTCTGCATTGTGTCACGTTACGGCCTGATCGATCCTTTCTTTTCTAGATTTTTAACTTAGTTGATGCTGCTTTCCTTGATACCCATGGGAAAAGCGGTTTTTCCTTTTTTTATTTTTCTGCCCCGACTGCAAACCGGGAGGGAGGCAACTATTCAAAAGAAAAAATAGGCTGAATTTGCGACGGTGTACACTAAGCGAACACTAATTAAACAGAAAAAAGATTCATCCTAACCGTCGTTTGTAACTCGCCATCCTTGCATAGATTACGCCCACTTTATTTATAGTCTTTCGGTGCATGTGCCCGTTTGTGTGCACTCTGAATCCTTACCCTGTTCTCTTTCTTTCCCCTATTTTCTCCTTTCATCCCTATTCCCTTTTATGTAACAAATAACACTGAGTACGGTTTTGAAGCCTAGGGTTTGACAAAACCCGTCTGGACGGGTATGTTCATGGCGGAAATTCTTCAAGCGCCGACCATTCGTTATAAAAATGACGTTTCGGCCCCACTACGGGGGCCTTGTGAAGTACGGTTTTACCTCTCCGCCTTTCCCACGTCTGCATTTTCACTCCTGGCTACCCTATACGTACCCGTATAGGAAAGTGTCGAGATAAACGCAGTAACGTTGGCGATCACGTCCACGCCGAACTATTCAGTGTTCCACAAAGACACAATTCTTGCGCGGCCAGATTATATAATGTTTTCTTTTTCTTTTCAATTTCCGCAATTTGACAAAAATATCTTCTACTAAGATAGTGTATAGTCCAAAGCCGCTGCCTTAATTTCACGTGTTACTGGCTGGGGTAACTGCAGTCACTGGATAAGTTCCAGTGACTCCAAAGGCAGCCAGCTCAAGATGGTTGTTATCACTAAACACCCGAAAGCCGTGAAGAATTCTTTTCTACACCATAACTGGCTGATCGTTGTCTGCACGTACGATAAGCCCAATGATAAATAATAATGCGTTAAGTTTGTAGCACCGCCCTGGCACAAAAAGATAAAAGTCAAGTGAACTGTCGGCAGCCACTAACTTGGTGATTAATTTCACTGCAGATAGAGGATACCCAATTTGCAGAAAAACTGTGCTCATTTTCCCCTGAACTGATAACCCATTATTATCAGACTTTTCGTAGAAGAATGCGTCCATGATATCTGTCGATACGGTTCCTGCATGTGAAAAGCCTATGTACTCGTATGCCATGGCCTTCTGCCTGAGCCCTGTGCGAGTGTGCAACGCTTCATCCTTATGACTCTCACCTGGAGTAGATAGCCGGTTAGTGTGACATATATTAGCAGGGCAGCATCTCCAATTTTTTTTTATTTCGCCGTACTTCCTTCTCCCTCCTGTGCGCAGTTGCTAGCAGTTCATCAAATGAGCACCCAAAGTGTGGTTTCTGTCATCACAAGTGTGAAAGTTTTAACACTGTAATGTTCAGAGCGTGAAAATGAAGCGGCATTTAAGTTTTCAATCTACGCACCTCGGCGTCTATACGGGGTCATCGGAGTGCCCAAAAAATGCGACTTAAAAAAAAATCACTGCTGATGTCCTAAGTGCGTCAAGCATTGGCAATTCCCCAGCGCCTAAATGCTTTTCGATGTTCTAAAGTGCTCGGTGTTTTCCAGTCGTGTTTAGTGTATACGAGATATTTCATTTTGAGTTACTGTTTTAGTTGTGCGCAAGCCAAAGGCAGAACCTCCCCCCCCCCCCCCCCCCCCCCTCATCTTTGCTTCTTCGAAGACACCGAGGAGGAAGTACAAGGCTTATATAATTTCAGTATAGACATTTGTTAGAAATCCGACATGTGGGGGAGGATGAAAAATCTTGAAAAGCAAATAAAATCGAGATACTACTTTCACCTCCTCCTTTCCGAAACGCTTGCCAGCAGAAAAAAAAAGGAAGTAAAAAAAGAACTAGAGCAAATCTGAGCGGTACGTTCGGACTCTGGGCGCAATCTTTAAATTGCACCGTCTTTTGTTCTTTCTTCCGTGCAAATATACTTCATAATATAAGTATTTCCCAGGCTTTAAATTTCATCTCTTCGTAACCACCATAAACAAATCGACAAAGGGGCTATGAAAGTGGAAGGAAGGAAAGTATCAGTTGCTTAATTATTCGGTGTATGGGTCATGTTCCCTTCGCAAAAAGGAAGAAAACATTGGCCGTGCTCATAATTAGCGGCCACATACGTCAATTATGCACTCATGCACAAGATTGCGGACTATCGCTTAGGGGCTGAAAATACAAGTACGCATGAAATGCTTGAGTAATTACAGCATGCATAAGCATGCGATGTGCTTATATACGCGCTGCAACGCTTGAAGCCTGCATCGTCAAAGTCTTTCTTATCGCCAAGTTCGATCTCTTTTCTTTGTCCTCAACCAGCAGCTTGCGTTCAGCCAGCATCACCATCTCCTTCGTTCCTGCCATTAGTGGAACGAAGTAACCTTTCGCCATTATTGAAACTGTTCAGTCTCTGGACCCTCACAAAAAAATTTTAGACAGTCTATAGGCTGTCCATAGACTTCTATCGATAAAGTCTATGGACTATCTATAGACAAATCCTACAGAATAGTCTATAGGCAATACTAGACTACTCAGACTACTCCTATCATTCCAGTGTCACTGCACTCAAATCACGGGCTAATCTTACTAATCTTGAAAGCGACGCTGCATCTTCAGGCTGTGCCTTTTTCACAAGTTCTACCATACGTCACTCAATGTTTCAGCAATCTTACCAGTTCATCGACAATCAAGCCACACCAGCCATCCTAAAGCCGTCTATCCGCCCCCAGCACAGACCACGGCCTATCTTCGTTCGTTTTTTGTTCAGACCGCTCGGGACTGCAACAAACTGCCTGTCGACGCTGTGAACCACTCCGACCCACATTCCTTCAAGACTGCCATTGAACCACTCTTCACTTGAACATTATGCCCATCCCTCATGTAATACCCCACATCAAGGGGCACTTGAGGTACTAATAGTAAATAAATAAATAAATGCTGTAGATAGTCTATATACAATCGATAGATTTATGGCCATACATTTTAGTAGACTTTTGTCTATAGACAGTCTATAGACTATGAATAGACAAAAAGAAATATCTATAGGAAGGCAATAGAGCCTATAAGAAGTCTGTAGACTCTCTATAGACCATTTTTATAAGGGGAAAGCCGCATGGCAGACCGCCCAGTCTAGCCGCCGCGTTCGGCGAGGCCTCTTTTCCGGGAACGGTGTGCACAGATGCATAGTGTATACGCTGCATGAAATTAGCCTCCCAAAAGGTCGCATCCCACGCCTATGTATATCTACCCGATAAGCACAAGATAGCTCGGGATTCTTGCATAAGCTATCGCTTTTGTAGAGCTGACTTCGCGCGTACCGACCTGTCACCTCCGTACTCTAGACCCTTGCCTGAAGAGTCCCGAAAGGGGAGTGGAAAGAGCTTTCTCCGAAACGCGGCAAGGGTTCTTGACACTTTCCCGAAAGGTCAAGAATCCTTCCCGCCCTCTTCTGTAGCAATGCACGAGTGTGACTGGTTAGTCGCATTTACGAATGCCTATTCAGATAGGGATAATAAGATAGGGATAATTGGAGGTTGGTTTAATTCGGCTGCAGGAGATGAGGAGGACTCTTACATCATCGGCATGGCAGAGAGTCCGGCGTGCGACCACTGAACGTAAGGTGAGACCAATACGCGCATCCTCTGCCTCCTCTTTCGCTTCGCCCTAACACGGCTGGCCCTGATGCAATGCTTTAAGCCAGCTTGCCAGCAGGACATTTGCTGAAGGGTACTTGAACCACGGTTTGCCCGTTCAATGACGCACAGGCATTCGACTGCTGCTGCGGCACCTGGAGTCAGCAGGTTTATGCATCAGGTGCATCTTTCTACGCATCCTCCTGTTGTGTTGTTGCTTTAGTGGCATGACACATACCCAAGACGGGGGCCAGGGTTCAGTGAGTAGAGCGAAAAGAAGGTAAATAGGAGCCAAGCTAATGGTTTAACATTAATTGCCAAGCTAATGATTTAACTTTGGGTAAGAATTCAGAGGAATTAAGGATGAAATTATAAATGTAAAAATTTTTAAACATTAAAAATTAATATAGAGAAAATGAACGGGCGAAAACATTACAGAACTGAATACAAGAAAAATTCCTGAGAGATTTTTCAATGCGGAAATTTTGAACACCATCAGCAAGAGAATCCGCCCGTAGCAATTATGTAATTGTGGAGGTATTCGGAAACTTGATGCAATGCGAAACCTCTGGCGCTAGCACCGAGGAGAGAAGACGCAGAACCGACAAAGTGAGTCCCATTCGAGTAATTGGAATTTCTGGATACGTCCTTCTCTGATGTGCGAACCTCCGGCAATAGAGTAGGAAATGCTGCAATGTTTCCACGTCTCCAAAAGCCGCGCAAAGGTTTGAGGGACTGAGCCCGCATCTGTACAAGTAAAGATTTAAGCGGGGGATTCTTCATCTGTGTTCTATCCTACCTCATTTCTTTCTTTTCATTCGTTTGCTCTCTTTTCTCTTGCATAGCAGTAAATCAGAACTTGTTAACTTCCCTCTTTGCCCGACTCCTCCCCCGCGAGCTTTGAAGGCCATACTTGCAGAAGAGTGGAAAATTTGTACGCAACGACAAGCCTTTCAGTCTTAACAAGCATTTTTTAAATTTAATAAAGAAAGAGAAGACGGCCTTAAGACGTGACTGTCAAAGAATTGACCTGAAAATCGAGAGGCTTCGGAAGTTGGCTTGAATAGAGGCACACGGTATTTTACCGCATAAAACAGCCAGTGAAGGATTGTTTTTCTGGAGAAATTATGCGAGAACTGAGATCAAGCCTGGGCCCATATTCCAACTTTGATCCCTCGAGGGATTAGTCCATGGAAGCGCTCACCGATTGGCTGAAGTAGCGGAAAAGGTAGCGGCGCTCAGTAGCAGACAACAGCAGCGGCGCATTCATACCATCCGTACTCTTTTCCACTGGCAATCTAAAGCTTGGATCTCGTCTTGCTTGCAAAACCACTATTTGAAATAAAACACGACACACTCAAAAATAAAACGGTATCTATTAACAGAGCCATTATCATTATGGTAATAAAATGCCTCAGCAAATGCATTTTTTTTTTACTAGTCGCAAGCAACAATTTTGCGGTCACAGCTTTTGAGCACAAGATACATTACTGAACAGTCTTTGGTTGCAATATTTGCGAAAACCGTTTTCAGCAACAGTGGAAAGATGTAGCCGACTTAGTTGCTATCTGATCATTCTTAAATCCAGATACTTCAGTGCAGTACGTGTTCTTTAGTGTGCTCGAGTTTTGTACGAGGTTTTCTTTCCAGTTCTGTTTCAGTTCTTGTACGCTGCTTTCATTGTTATGCCAATGTCATTTTTCCTAATAACAATGAATTATCATGCAGCACCCCTCAGCTGATAAAGACAGGTACGCATTTCATGTCTAAGATTTGATTTTGCAAGGACACGAAAGTACCCTTAAAAGCATCCCCCCCCCTCACCCCCTTAAAAAAGCAACCCCCCCTCCCTACGGAGTAACCACGAAGTCATGATGCGGGGTGTCCCGAATGAATTAACACGCGGTGGCATTCAAACGGAAACCACGCCATAGTAGACGGCAGCGCTCAGAGCTTGAAAGAAGCGCTGCGCCATATGACGCAGGTTAGGAGCTGGCGTTTTATTTTACATCGCTCAGTGAGAACAAGCTACCGCTCATTTTAAACGAGACGGCCGCCGTTATGTGTGCGCCAGAAGTTTGATAGTAAGCAAGAACGGCGTGTCTTCCTGATTTAGTGCTGGCGCGGCGCGTTAGCTTTGCTTTCTAATAAGGTTCGCCTACTCAGGCTCTCCAGTTGACCCTGCACTTTGCCAGTTGCGGCCACCGTATCCCTCCAAACTCCTTAGTCTCCTCCGCCCACCTGACTTTCTGCCGCCCCCTGCTACGCTTGCCTTCTCTTGGAATCCACTCCGTTACGCTTAAGGACCAGCGATTATCTTGCCCTCGCATTACATGTCCTGCTAGGACAGGGACAGGGTTAATTGGAGAGACATGGGAGATGCCTTTGCCCTGCAGTGGACATAGCCAGGCTGATGATGATGACTCAGGCTCTACTAATTAATTAAGCAGGGCACTCTTGTTTTCATTTATTTTAATCTTGCCCACTCTAGCCTATGCCCCTGTAGAAGCTGTCAGTAGAAGTAGAAGCTGTCACATTTTAGGCATCACAGAGAAAAACTATAACTTCCCATTCTCATCCCCTAAACCCCTATGCTTTTTTCTAGTTTTCCTCGAATTCAGCGCAGAATTCAAGCAGTACAGGCACAACGTTGGAGGTCATTCTGTGAAACGCTTGATCCACGGAAACCGTTGTCACGCATCTGGAATGTAGTTCGCGGCCTTCGAACATCCCCACACCAGCTGCACCCTTTCAAGTCTCTTGCACTCTTCCAACGACGTGGCGAGGTCGAGGTAGCTGAGGATTTCTGCGCTAGGGTAGCAGGACCATCTGCCCCATCTGCGACGCTGCATTGCAGCGATGTTCCTGCTTCTCCGGATCCTCGGATGGACCTTCCCATCTCCGTGGAGGAACTTGACGCCGCGCTGGCTTGTTGCAGACGATCATCATCGCCGGGACCCGACGGTGTGCCATACACTGCACTTGCAAACCTTGGACAAGAAGCTAGGCGTGTCCTTCTGGAGCATTACAACAAATCTTGGAATGAGGGCACAGTTCCAGACGATTGGAAGTCCAGTCGTCTAGTTCCGCTCCTGAAACCAGGGAAATCGCCTCTTGACCTGACATCATACCGTCCAATTGCGCTGGCTAGTTGTGTTGGCAAAGTACTGGAAAGGATGGTACTTACACGCATTGAGTGGTACCTGGAGCGCTACCGCATATATCCGGATATAATGTCCGGGTTTCGACGTGGACGCTCTTCAATCGACAACGTGGTCGACCTAGTGTCATCCGTCCAGCGCCAAAAACATTTGAAGCGCTTGACCGCGGCATTGTTCCTGGATGTAAAGGGCGCATACGACAATGTAACCCACCAGACTATTTTGGACGCTCTGGAAGTTGCCGAGCTTGGTGGCCGCGTATTCTGCTGGATACGTAGTTATTTATCCAACAGATCTCTCTTTGTGCAGACAGAGGAAGGCCCAACATCTTCTCATTTCACTTCCCGTGGAGTCCCGCAGGGTGGAGTGCTCAGCCCAACGCTGTTCAACCTTACACTTGTCGGGCTTGTCGACATACTACCACAGTCGGCGCAACTCTCAATATATGCGGATGACCTCTGTATCTGGGCACCCGGAGTTACGCGCCCACAAGTTCGAGCGAGACTTCAAAAGGCGTCAAGTATTCTTGCGGCCTACCTTCGCCAGCAAGGCCTACAGATTTCAACCGAAAAGTGCTCGCTGGTTGCCTTTACACGAAAGAACATGTCTCCTTATACCGTATGCATAAACGGCACAGCAATACCCTACGTAAAGAGGCATCGGTTTCTGGGAGTAATCATCGACCGAAATCTATCATGGACCCCTCATATCTCATACATGAAAAAGAGACTGACAGCGATTTCTCACGTTCTCGCCTTTCTTGGGGGAAAGTCGTGGGGAGCGTCGGTGCGGTCGATGATGCAGCTCTACAACGCCTTATTCATGGGATTTCTTCGCTACAGCCTCCCTGTACTTGGAAATGCTCGAAAAACAAACATACGAAGTCTGCAAAGCGCTCAAGCTCTCCGGACTTGCCTAGGATTGCCGAAATGTGCCTCTACAGCCGCATCTGTACTTATCGCCCAGGAGCATCCAATCCCTACCTACTTAATAGTTGACGCACTGAGGGCACATTTCCGGCACATTTCCCGGGTTCCCTCTCACCATCTTGCCAGTCTTCCTATTACCAGGCCGCGCACATCGTTTACAGACATCATTGACGCACATCCCGCCATTCTGCCGTCCCAGTTTACACCCGCCTCTAGACCGTCCTCGCCACTTTGGAGCCTGCACAATCCCCGTGTGCTTCTTTCGATACCTGGCATCAGGAAGAAGATAGACTCATCGCCGACAGAACTACAACAAGTCACCCTTGAATATTTACATGAGCACCATGCAAACCGGGTGCACGTTTACACCGACGGCTCAGTCAACCCTATCTCTTCTTCTGGCTCCGTCGTCATACCCGCAAGCACTACAGAAATTAGAGTTAGGACAGGTCACCGCACTTCTTCGACGGGTGCAGAACTCACCGCTCTTCGTGTCGCCATTGAATACATCAGTCAGCAGCGCCCTCAGCTGTGGTCTATATTCACCGATTCGAAAGCTGCCCTCCAAGGCTTACAAGCTGCTCTTCGCCGTGCAGCCCATGAACAACTGGTCGCAGAAATTCGACAGCTACATCACTCTGCCATCAACAAAGGACATGACATTATCTACCAATGGCTACCGGGGCACAGCGGCATAGCAGGTAATCACCGCGCGGATGAGGTCGCGCGAACTGCTCACGACGACGGCGATTTTGTGTCGATCCCCATTTCGAGATCGGATGCAGCGAGCAGGCTTCGCGCACTTGCGCGGGACATCACGCTTGCCGCGTGGAATTCCGGCCAATTTTGCAATTCCCGTTTACAATCCTTGGACCCAGATCTGAAGCTCCGGCTACCATCAGGCCTACCAAGACGAGAAGAAACTTTGCTGTGTCGCCTCTGGCTTGGTGTAGCTTTCATCAACCACTACTCATTCTTAATCGGTATGGCTGATAGTCCTGCATGTTCCATCTGCGGGCATGACGAGACCATAACCCACATTCTTTGTGACTGCCCTGCCTACATCACCGAAAGGCAGTCTCTCAGCCGTGCGCTGGAGCGCCTAGATACACGCCCTTTCACGGAAATGAAGATTCTCGGCCACTGGCCGCGGCGGTCGTCGGCGGAGAAGGCCTGCAAGGCACTGCTCCGCTTCTTGAGAACTTCTGGCCTGCACGATAGGCTGTGACTTTAAGGAACAGTGACGTTTTAGAGTGACTTCAATTTTCTGTTACTCTCCTTTCTCTTTCATTTTTTTTTATCCCCTCACCCCCTTCCCCTCGTGTAGAGTAGCAAACCGATTATTCTTTCGGTTAACCTCCCTGCCTTTCCTCTTCTATATCCTCCTCCTCCTCCTCTCTTGAACATAAAAAAAACTGTTTTCGTATTATAGATCCTCTTGAGATGTGGCGTGTGAATTAAATGTGTCGCAGATTTTCTTCGGAAGTTCAATATTATGATTGTTTGTGCCTCAAAACATGATCGAAATATGTTTTGCTGCATTTCGAACTTTTCGCTTTGTGCGAAGAAATGTCCAGTACTGATTTAATTAGAAATCTGTCGAAGCACAAACGGAAATTAGAGCTTTCATCGCTCAGATGTATACTCATGTGTTTTGGTATAGGACTATTACAGGACTAATAAGAGCTTAAAAGTGCTTTATCGCCAATGTACTGAGGCGCTCATGAATTTACTTGACTTCTTTTTTTACAGTCTCGGTGAAATGTGCTCGCACTGACTTCCATCCTTTTGAGAGCACTGAGGAGAAGGGAAACGTACGAATTTTTCCGTACTCACTATAGATGGCAGCACAGGTTATAAAAATAAATGAGAAAGACGCTTTACTGCACTAAAACCTCCTTCCCCGGCTGCGGCGCCTGCGATTCGACTGTCCATTACAGCGGACAAATTTTCGGTTTTCAGGAGGATATGCTCAGAATCTGCTTCCCCCCTGCTCCATTACGGTGCCCTATAGGTGAACGGAATAATAAGAGAAAGGACTGTCGCAGTCCCCGTAATTACTCTAGTATACGCCGTTTTGCCCGCGATAACCGTTCCTTCCCAGTATATAACAATCCCATGGACGAACACAGCTACGAGGAGGCACCTTATCCCACAGAGCACCATTTCTTTTACTTTTCAAGCAATCGGTCCAAATGCACAAAAAGCGCCCTCTGCACGAAGAACGGAAATTCGGCGCCATAAAAGGCTCTCGGCGTTTGTCCTTCACGTCGTTCCCTTCTGCCTTTTTTCCGCATGAAATGATTTTTATGGGGATAGCAGTCCCAATCTCAAGTGCAGCCGGCTGTTTTTTCGTTTTCCTTTTTTTTCCCCCGTCCCTGTCGAGTGCGCTTGCTTGCTTCTAGTGGCTCTCGCCCCCGCTCCGATGCGCCCCATGAATTTTCAGCGTTTCAATCAGGGCCTGAACTTCAATTACTCCGACAAATCCTCGAAGTGGACGCGCGCTATCTCTCCGCCTCGGTCGTAAACTTTACAAAACGGAGCGCCGCCACGGCCCGCAATTCTAATCCGTTCGCCGCCAGGGAGCGCCACAAATCACGGCGGAAGCGAACGGCTTTTTTCCTTTTTGCGTAAACATTATACCGGCCTTCAGTAATGAATGTGTATAAGGGGGTCGCAGGGAAGGGAGGTGTATGTGTGTGTATGGGGTCAGGGTAGCGCCGTTAGGGACTCTGACATTTGTTTATGGCGCCGCTTACACGCACGAGAATAGCCGGCCGAAAAACAGGCATCTAAACCATTATACGCTCGCGCAGATTTTTTTTTTAATCCTAAAGTACGGTGTTCGGTTCCATTGTTCTTCGTCTTGTTTCCAACATCCGCTTACGACGACGGCCGCTGTGCGCTCTGAAAACATGCCTCGCGGCAAAAGCAGTATCTCTTTTGTCCTATGTCCGCATTCATTTCGTGGGTTTTAAAACGAAGCGCCGAGTTGTATATGTTCTAGTGGCGATGCTATATGTTGATCTCGCGGTGCAATTTCCTAAGTGGCTCGCGGAGCGCCCGTTTGCATTCATGAGGTCGCTGAGCGGGCAGCCCGGTAATATTTCATTTTTCATGAAGGCGACTCCTACGCACTCCTCTCTTTTTCGATTCGGCCATGCGGAGTACACTTTAGGCCTAACTTGTTTACCGCACCGTGACCTTCAGCTAGCGCACACCGTCCACAATTTCGTCGCGTTCCTAGAACAGTTATTGTTTCAACAAACTAGAAAATTTGGCAGCGATGACACAAACGCGATGCTTTCAACATTTGTCCCTAGGGACCAGGGGTAAGATAGCCTGGTACGAGAGATAGCAGTTAGGCCGAGAGGGGAGGCCCTGCACCATATTCTAAAAGCGTTAGGCAGGAAACAATCTTTGAGCTTCCGATGTACTCATATTCGACACGTACAGACCAACACCCTTATCACAGTCCTTTTCAATATTGATCGGATTCTGGGACACATCGCCCTATTTATTGCCACTGTAGTAGTACCAGTAGTAATGCGTTCATTATCGTTTAGGGGTGCGCAGTTTTATAACTGCCTCTCGCAACGGCACTGTGCACTGCTCCTCTCCACTAGTCACTATAGCCCACATTTTCATGCAGTACAACGTTACAGTTCTTTCCGACACAAGCACAAACTCTCCAACGGCAAGACACCGGCGAGCCGTTCTCACCTTTCTCTAGACTGTCAGGATCAGTGTTTTGGACGTTCTCCAGAACTGGTACACGCGAACCTGGAAACAATTCTCTTCTTTCTCCTGTCTACAGTGAAGTGCACCATTCGCTGTCACAAACGTTACGATCGCGCACACGCGGTGACAGCTTGTGCGCATTCCAACGACTGCTCCACTTTTCGTTTACACCCTTCGAGAGAACAGTCCAACTTCCCCTGGTTCTCGGACTCCAGTTTACTCTGACCCCTTTCTTTCACCAGTCGCATTTAAAGGGCGGCTTTTATTTATCGGCCCGCTCACATCGTGAGGGCGAACGCGCAGCTTTCACCACCGCCGCACACGCTCCTACCATCCGTTACTCGCCGTCGTAAACGGAACAACTTCCGGTGGAAAGTTCAAGTCGCGCCATATATACGCTCGAAGCTTCGCGCGCCAGCGCGGCCGTATAGTTGTCACGTCACACGCATAAACTTTTCCGCGCCCTTCCGGCCAAAAGCTTCCGCGAAAACTGCGGACGCGAAAGGAACACAAGCGAAAGGGAACAAGCAAAAAATTCGCAGAGGTCAGCTGCTCGCGGAAGCGGACTTTTAGGGTTAAGACATTCTGTACTCTTTCCTACACGAAGACTGGTCAGCAAGGAAACAAGTGTAAAAGAGGACCCTCCCCCCTCCTTCCCACAACAAAATAAATAGATGGAAGGCGATACGACACAGATACAAGAGCAACATGGAAGACGACGCGGCACGAGGCTTTAAGTCGGCAGGGTGCGCCGTCTAGCGGCGTGATTGCGAAGCTGAATTCACTAGAGGATTAGCTTTGGATTCTGTCTTCCTACACCGACCCCTTTCTCTCTCTCTCTATCGTGCCCCTTTCTGCAGACCTCGTCTTCCACAACATACACACATGTCCTGGCGGTCGTGTTCTTCGGTCGAGAGCCTCACGCGAAAACAGCAGAGAGGCCTCCGAGGGACCAAAGAAAACCCGCAGATAGGTCCCCGCTGGTATGTTGCCTTTACGGCGCCTCAATTTATGTGATGGCCTGGGAGCGGACAGGCTGCCTTTTGCTCCTCCGTTCCCATGGCAACCCCCCCCCCCCTTTTTTTGCTCTTCCTTCTCCCTCCCTCTCTTCTGGCTCTTTTTATTTGCGCTCCCCGTTTTCTTCGTCTCACTTGCGGCGGCCCGCGTCAACCGGGGATCCGAACCCGGAAGTCTCCCGTGAGCTTCAGGGTTTGTTAAAATGCGACGCCACATCGCGAGACACTAAATTTCTCTCGCAGAGTTATGCCGCCGCAGGGCATAAAACACGCTACGTCCGGACGTCGTTCGTTTCGCGCTCGAAGATTGCACCCTCGGCTCCGAGTTTCCCTCTTCGTTTCCGTCAACGGTCTTTCTTTATTGTCGGCACTTCGCTAAAATGGGAGAAATAAAGGCCGCAGCCAAATGTTTTAGGAGGCTAATATCCTCATATAAGCTTCAGCGTTTACGTTCGCTCCTTTGGAAGCGCAGAACTTGGTGCCGCAGCGGTAGACTATATTGGTATGAGCATCCGCCTCGCACACGCGAGGTACAGGGTTCGAATCCCAGTACTACCCGGTGTCCCAACGGCTCTCTGTACAAGAATCGCACGGTCAGGCGTGAAACGAGTGTACAGGAGGTGAAACGCTTAGAAAAGCAACCAAGCCGTCAAATTGACAAAGTCGTTGCGTCGACGGGTCGATGATCTGCTGAGCCGCAGTGTGAAGTCTAATTCGCACTGCACGAAAAAAACAAAACAAAAACGACTCCACACAAGCGACTCATAATGTTCGTGAACACAGCCACGTTTCTTGTCTGTGCTGGTAGGTATAGTGCCAAACTTTACGCAGAGGACGTCCAGTGTTTGCATTTCAGCCAGCTAGATGCAGTAAGCCGCGTTGAAGCAAGGACACATAGTCGTCGGGCCACCTGTCGCAGCATTTCAGTTACGTTGTATATTGAATTGAAATCAAGGGCACTTAAAGTATGTGCCGCTCCAAACCTTATCACTCCAGTTTCCATCGCATGCGTCAGCCCATTAGCTTCCGCCCTGATGAGCATCAACTTGGTTTTCTCGTTGACTTTGTGCCCAGCTTCTTGCTCACATATGCGAGTGAACGGGTCCCAGTAAATACATCCAACACATTTGGCTTTGTAAGCTGAGAAGAAAAGTCCCGACTCAGCTGTCGTGGTCCTCCTTAAACCATGTATTAAAGATACCTAAATTTAAACTGATGCACGGGTGCTCTTATGATAGATCCCTGTGTCGCATAAAAATTATCTTACTTGAAACACAACAAGAACTCACGATTTCTAAGACATGAACATATAGGCAAGTATTGTGGCCCCAGAAAACCACTGTAACGCGTTCTTATGCATGCACTTTAAAATAGGTTACACCATATTTAACCGCTGAGATGCCGTAATAAATGTATCGAGTTTAACGTCTTTCCTGCCAATAATAGCTTCGCAATGGAGTTCTATGAACTCTCGTTTCCTCTCCTATCTCGAACACCGGCTCTGCCACCGCGTAAAGAAGGAGGACGTAAAAAAGTAAGGGAAAGACCGACGACGATATGCGGCAGGTCTCTCACGTCATCGACAAGTAATAACTTCATGTTAATTACATCATTGGTAAGCACACACACACATACTTACACTGATAAAAAAACGGATACCTCCATGCGCAGCTTACAACTGCACGACATTACAAGCCCTGCTACTCAGAACGCTCCCGCCGGTTTTCTTACACAAGAGCAAAAATGAATGCTCATGAAACAAAACGAAACGTCTATGACAACCAACGCTCAATCACGCCTGCAAAACGCGGGGAAACGCAATGTCGAGCTCAACAATAAAAATTTGAGGCGGCAGACAAGTATAGACGACTTCGTTCTTTCAGTCAGCGCATTTTTGGGAGAAACATAATTTAGAAACAGTAGCCCCTTAGTCTGCATTTCGCTAACGCAACAGCGGCGCTGCGTATTACCTTGTCTTTGTATACAATGATGTGCGTTTTTACCTTTACTAAATTACTCTTCGTGCATTTTTCTCACACACGCAGAAGAGAGTACCCGGCACAACCGTTACCACTACGTACCAGGCACTCATCTCTCCTTATTTCACATACCGATCATAAAAAAAAAAACGTGTATATACTCTTAACTTTGCGCGTAAAAAACTTCATTTTGCCGCCGCTTTTGAGAGCACACCCACGGACTGACCCCACTTACCATAACACACAATACCACGCCACGCCACATCACACCACACGCCACACACCCAGGAATTTTGAATGGTGCCTTAACTTCAACGGTCGGAGTAGAGAAACCCAAAGAGCCGCGAAGGGCGGGGCAAACCGAGTAAACGTATGAGCGTACCACACTTTGCATAATATGGTCGATGCATTTACAGTAGAACTTTTCTTTCACCCCCACCTGGAGTAGCGTGCTGGGCTAACAACCAGACAGACTTCCCCTGTATTCATTAAAATCTCTCTCCCTCTTTCTCGTTATAACGAAGCGGTTTATAACGAAATAACGGATATGGCGAAAAAATGACGATCCCCCTAGGAAGCTCAGTCAATATGGGCTATAAACGAAGTAATCGCCGGGCCCCTTCAACTTCGTTATAACGATGTTCATCAACTGTATTGGAATTGGCTAAAAACTGTTTAAATCGGCCTTGTAAATAGGGCCCTCAGTAACGTATGGCCACAATCAAATCATCTCACTCGCCATTCTCACGCAAGACTTCTCGATGATATACGCTGAATCCTTAAGCAGAACCCTCTCAGTGATTACATGCAAATTTTTGAAGAAGCGCTGAGGTTACCGCTCAGCGGGAAAGTTTATGGGGGCTCCCAAGATCCGCAGCATGTCGCCGTGCGCATCAGAAGGTCAGAGGACAAAGAAAATGACGCCGACGACCCCAAAATCCCTTAACAGAGAATAAACTCGCTCGTGGATAAAACACCTGCCAGCATGCAGTCCGCTTGCGAACTCCTCCGATTAAAGTGGTTTGTGGTCCATTCCAAAACTAAGCCGCCAAAGGCGAAGCACGAAAAAAGAAAAACGCAAGGAGTGCGACGAAAAGTAAACGTCCAGAGAGTGGTCACGACACGCAAAACGTCGTCGTTCAGGATCCCGTGCCCTACGCAAAACCTCTAGTTGGGCCTCATAATTACACTGGTGTGTGCGCTGACTTAATTAGCTGCTCGCCTCACAAAACGTCACCCGTCTGCAAACTCGTCTGCCCGTGCAGAAGCAGTAATCTTTACGGAACGTCACGCAATTCGCTCGCTAAACCAGTCTTCCGCTTTGTTCGGAGCAAGGCCAATCTACTCGCGCGTCCTCAGGTGAAGCGCTCAGCCTACTTTCAAGTCCTGACAAACACGACACAATGTCGCAGAGTTTACTTATTTTTCCTCCCTTTTAACCCTGGTTATTTTTGGCTGCTTTCTTTTCCTTCGACTTGTACCTTGGCCGGACATAACCCATGCTCCCGTTGCGAAAGGCATGGTCCCATCATCATCGCCTCATCAAGCGAGCCGAGCGAGCGAGTCCGCGTGACCACCAGCGCACGCACCATTCCGCGTGAACCGGCCGCCGCGGCACCAGAAGAAGAACCCACCCGGACAGGTCAGCCATGATCCCGAAGCGCTACCGGACCGCCGTCACCATCGGCGTCATCGGAGCCATGTCGTGCGTGGGCACGGTGCTCTTCTCGCTCAGTGTGAGCCGCAGTCGGCACCGCTCTTCCCCTTCGCCCGCCAGCTGCAACTCAACGACCTGCCAGACAGAGGCCAGCCGCCAGGACGCCCCTGGCACCGAGTGCCGCGGCTTCTACGACTACGTGTGCGCGCGCCACCGCCACCTGCGGCCCCTGCCTCACCACCAAGCCGCCCTGGCGCTCGCGACGCACCTGAACGCGTCCATCACCGGCTTCCCGTCGCTCCCCGAGGCCTTGCTGCGCGGTTCGTGTCCGGGGCACTACGCCCTGCTGGGTCTCGACCTCTACCGCGCATGCATGGGACAGGGCGTAGAATGGGACCAGGTGAGCTCCCTCCTGCAGCAACTGGGCCTGGCAGGATGGCCAATGACGCGTGCCCAGCCGCTGGACCGGTCGCCCTGGGACCTGGCCGGCATGCTCGACCTGCGCCTGGGAGTCTTCCCGATAGCACGCCTCTCGCTGCGACGCCACTACGGCCGGGTCACACTGCAGCTTGACCGCACCCCGCTGCCGTTGCGGCTGCATCAGTTGGCGTTGCCGCTGCGCGACCTTAACAGCTACGTGCGCACCGTCGAGCGGGCGTTGGGACTTCTGCAGCCGGCAGGGGGCGATGAACCCTGGGGCGCCGCGGCCGCAGCCATCGTCGAGCTGGAACAGGCGCTGGAGCGGGCGCAGCCCCGCGACGCGTTCGTCTACGGACCACGGCTCATCCGGCTCGCAGATCTGCCCCGGTCGCGTCACTGGAAGTGGGCCGAGTACGTGGCTGTCGTGCGCGACGACTCGTCGTTGCTGTCGCAAGCCAACCTGACCGTGCTGGTGCACGAGCCCGAGCAGCTGGCCCTGGCCACGGAGCTGCTGGGAAACGCCAGCGCGGCTGTGGTCTTCAACTACCTGGGCTACCGCACCCTCGTGCACTTGGCCCCCCTGCTGCCTGCCGGGGCGCACTTCCTGCTCCCGCTGGCACCGTGGGCCGACGTGGCGCCGCCGCGGCTGGCCGGTTGCCTGCGGCTGCTGGCGCACGTGCACCCGTTCGCCCTGCGCTTCTTCGCCGCCCTGGAGCCGGGACAGCAGAACGTGCAGCCCAAGTCGGAAGACCGCGCCGACGGGCTGTTCGCCGCCGCGCAACGGGCCACCGCCGCCGTGGTGGAAGCTTTGCCGTGGCGAGAAAAGGGGGTCGGGCTGCGTCGGGCCCGTCCGCTGCTCGAGGCTCGCCTGGAGCGCGGCCAGAGCTCGCAGGCCACTGCTCCGCAGTGTCACGCGCTGTGGCCGTCCAAGGGCGGCGTGCTGGAATCGCTGCTTCGAGTGCAGTCGGCGCGGCCCAACGCCTTCTGGCTGGCGGCCAGTCCCGACGACGGGCTCGACTCGCGCCACCAGGTCGAGCCGTTCTCGATGCGCGCGGACTACTTCACCAAGCCGAACGTGGTGTACGTGTCGCCGGCGCTGTCGACGGCGCTGCAAGAGCTGGAGGAAGTGCAAGCGGCCGCACCGCTGGTGGAGGCCCTGCTGAGAGCCGCGCTGCCGGGCGAGCCGCACGAGCTGCTGCGTGTGCCACCGTCCCAGATGCGGTGCCTGGCGCGTCGCCTGGGCACGTCCCAGTACGACAGCCACATGCCGGACCAGCTGCGCGAACTGATCCAGCCGTCGGCGCTGCTCGCGCTGTACGAACGCAGTACGCCGCCCGCCGACCTGGGTCATTACTCGGCGCGTCAGTACTTCTTCGTGCACTGGGCCATGACCCTGTGCGACGCGCCACAGCTGCAGAAGAGGCTGCGCCGCTTCAAGATGGTGCCCACGCGCCTCCGCGTCGACGTCACGCTGGCCAACCACGCCGGTTTCCACGAGGCCTGGCGCTGTCCCTCCGGCTCTGCCATGCACCGCAACAAGGCGTGCCCGCCGCTCACGCGTTGAAGAACCATGCGCTAGCCAGGGAACGTGCGTGCAAAGCTGCTGCTGTCAAGGGAGTGAAAAAAAAAAAAACTTCAGGAGACCAAACTCGTTTGTGTCGCTTATTCTTCAGTCGAGATTGCTCGGACATGGCACAGTCCAGTCGGTCCTGTCTTAACGGGTCATTGAGTAGTCAAGATGAGGAAAAACTCAACCAAATAGCGCACTGCTCCGATAGCACAGCAAGCACGCACTGGGGGGATTATTCTACCACAGCTTGCGATGCATACGGAAAGACTTTGCCACAGATCCGCAGTTGCTAAAGCAACTTGAGCAAGCAGTTCGACATCCGTCTATGGTGAGTGCATTTGCATCATAATCGTCATCAGCCTGACTACGCCCACTGCAGGGCAAAGGCCTCTCCCATGTGTCTCCAATTAACCCTGTCCTTTGCCAGTTGCGGCCACCGTATCTCCGCAAACTTCTTAATCTCATCCGCACATCTAACTTCCTGCCTCCCTCTGCTACGCTTATTTACACGGAGCGAAGGGGAGTTGCGGGGAATCCGCAATTTTATTGCCAGTACCATGCAAGAAGTCGGGCCTGTCAAATGCGCAGGTGGTCCCGAAATATATGAAAGCAATGACAACCTCACCATACCAAGCCCTCTTGAACTGCATGGTTGGCTGCTTTAACGAATCAGGGCCTACACTCCCTACCCTCACCCTGATAAGCCATTCTCGCACAGTATTCATTCACTGTGCCGTTTCATGCCCCCGGGAAGTCGTGCAGCAACCAACGGCTCCTAAATGTGGCGTGGCCTTATATGTACACCCTTGGTTAAAAGTCCAAGCCACAAGGTTTACTTTTCAGCCGTTTAATGGAGCAACTGCGGCACCCCTCATGCTCTAAATGTTGTAATGTCAGGAGAACCTTTGTCCTGACCTTCCAGTACGTTTTGCTTTTCAGAGGTACCACAAGGGCTTTACTATACTGCTCAAAAGGAAATCAAACCCGCCGCGGTGGCTCAGTGGTTACGGCGCTCGGATGCTGGCCCGAAAGACGCGGGTTCGACACTGGCCGCGGCGGCTGACTTTCGATGGAGGCGAAATTCTAGCGGCCCGTGTACTGTACGATGTCAGTGCACGTTAAAGAACCTCAGGTGGTCGAAATTTCCGGAGCCCTTCACTACGGCGTCCCTCATAGCCTGAGTCGCTTTGGGACGTTAAACCTCAATTCAATAAATCAAAAGGACATCATGCGGCCTGACAATTTTAGCTTATAATACACCAAAGTATGACATAAATAGGCTTCGCCCCTAACTTACCACAGGGGCAAATGTGAATGATCAATGCTGCGTTCTCTCGGACTGCACTTGAAATGTTTTTAGGACTCGGTCCCGGGCACAAAAATTTCCTCGCCACTGTAGCACTAAACAAGTAATTATGTGGCTTTCCGATCAGAGAGCTTAAGTGAACACGAACACCTTTTACATCTGGCTGGCAAGCGTACATGTAATCCACTTTGCGAGATTAGCAAGTATATCAGGGTGCCCCACGCAACTCCCGCTAATAGGTAAACGAAATAAAATCAAACCAAGATTCTCTTCTCTACGTATACACGTCATATCACCCCCCCCCCCCCCCCCACCCCTTTAAAAGAGAGACCAGTGAGAGTCCACGTCACATAACACACGGCAATAGCGAATGGCAGGAAGGAAGAGAAAAGATCTCAGAGCAGAATTGAGTGGGGGGCTATTGCTAACAGTAAATATACAGCCGCGGCAATAGTAATGTGCACATGATAAGCATAACTGCAGTGCAGAAATGCGACGAGCGCTACGGGAGAAAATACATTGAGCTCGACATACGTAGAGTAGTTTAGCTCGATGGCGGACATCGTAAACTATGCAAGATATCCGTAAACTTATCTTTGAAGCATATTACATGAACTTTTTTCTTTCCAAGGTATATGCAGTCATGAACCGAAATGCAAGAGTTCATTTTCAGGCTGGCAGGAAAATGTCCATTTTATGACGCGCAGATGATGATGTTGGGGGAAGAAGTACATATTTAGAAAAGGAACAGAACTCCGTTAAGAGCAACTCGGTTAAGATGAATTCTAGCATATATCGAACAATGCGAGCACAATTGGTTGATTTACCACAGACCAAATGTTAAAAAGAAAGTATCCACTCGAGACGTACCGTCTAGAGTGCCCTTTTAGTTAAGACGAACTGTAGCAGCAATGACCCCGAACCATGGCGACTCTGAGCTACCGTACTCGCGGAACGCCCGCACGGCTTTCCATCGAAGCAAGCAAGAAAGAAAATGAAACGCTTTCCCATAAGAAAGCTTCCCCACATCTTCATGCAAACTGCGGGAAAGCTTTCTCGCAAGGATGCGTTTCTTGCGGGTAAACTCTTTTGCAGGGGCGCTTTTCTTTCTTTCTTTGTTTTTTTTTTTATGCGCTCAGGAAGGCGGGGCGGGATACCTTCGCGTCTGCCAGCGGGCGGCACAGAGATCTAGGTACGGTCGAATATCGGCGTCGCGCGTGTCACGTGTCGTGCATTGCCACCGGCGGACGAAACGGCGCACAAGCGTGAGTGGACGCGGCATCACAACACGTTTTCGCGGCGTTGAGGTCTGGCATGACTTAAGAGCGTAGCGAAACGACAGACGAAGAACCGAAATGCATACCCCAGGTGCTAACTTATGAAAGATTTATTTCCTAAACAATTATAGCGCAAGCGACAAGTAAGGACCAGAGCCATATATTCCCTCTGGAGAGGCCCATCAGGTGCATGTGCCTGGAAGAACCAAAGAAAGAATAACCAGACAAAGACAAAAGACCACCCACCAGTGAAAGCCAGATATCATGAGGAATCACAGAAGATAGACGGCATGCTGACAGATTTTTCTTGCAAAGCGGAGATCTGTACTGCTTCTACAGTTTCATGAGTTAGCTGATCTTTGCTTCTAGCATTGAGTATTCATCAAGAACCAACATGCAACCACACTCCTTAGAGTGCAAAGCCAAATTATTTGCACTGTACGTTTTCATGTTGTTTTTGTGTTTATGAGCCTATCATTTAGGTTCCTCCTCAGCTGGCCAACATATTGCTTACCTCGAGAAAATGGGATTTTGTACATAACACCCTCGGTTCATCTGACAAAATTTGTCAGTGTTTAATAATGCATTGTAGCTTTTGGGTAGGCTAATCTGTGGGCAATATTTTTTTTTTTTGTACAGGATGTCACTTAAGCTCTCAGGAGCTGAAAAAACCATGCAAGCATTTGCTTTTCTCGAGGTTGCGCAGTTTAGGCAATGAATGTAAGGAATGACAGTTACCTGGTTTTTAATATTCTGACGACTGAGTCAACTCTTGTTCTTTGCGATACTTCTTTTACAACATGTTTTCAGCAACAAATACATTGATATCAGCTCGTCTCCTGCCTCATGAAAACTTGTGAGCTGTTCATGAAAGCCAAAGCTGATTAGGAGGTGGAATGACTTTTCAAAGGCATTTTTTAAGGATAAAAAATTAGGCAGTGGCTTAGCTCCGGTTAAGCCTGGATATACAAGCAAAAAGCTGCAGTTATGCTTGATTTGACATCATGGCTGTCGTAGTTCATGCACAATGCACTGGGAGCACCACGATAACAGTGGAGGCGTACTGCCGTTCACACACTGTCTGTACGCAGGCGTAGGAGGAGACGGAAATCGGCGCGGTTAAAATTTAGGGGGCACTTTGGACGTCTGGGTGCTTCTCCTTCCATGGCGAGTGCGAGTGCCTATTCTTTAACAAGCTCATTTGTAGCCCAGTAGCACGCGGCTGCATCGAAAGGTCAAACGGTGCAGAGGAGGAGTAGCGCGCGCAGCGGTAGCGGTGGTGCACATGCACAGTAGCAAGCGGCTGTGGCCACCTCCGCCGTGTGTGTCGTCACTTGGTTTAGCGCATGTGCAGAACTGGCAAATCTGTGCACCGGCTCACGTGAAGCTCAGCCCTGACCCTCGTAGTGAAGCTTTTCGCTTTAAAAATGGCTGGCGATTTTGCATTGCTAAGCTCAAAATACTGCATGAAATAATTTTTTTGCAGGTTGACATGACCACCATGTACCTGAAAGCGCGACTGAGGTGTACATTGACCCAAGGAGC
The DNA here is from genome assembly GCF_055824585.1 of Amblyomma mixtum. Taxonomy (NCBI): domain Eukaryota; kingdom Metazoa; phylum Arthropoda; class Arachnida; order Ixodida; family Ixodidae; genus Amblyomma; species Amblyomma mixtum. Next base: position 81,845,694 of record NC_143017.1, on the reverse strand, counting down.
CAGTCAGACGTGTCCAACTTTTTCATTGTCAATGCCAATTTACTTAATGTACACCGCATTTCTGCAGCAATGTTGTCAATGCCAATGCGACTGCTCTAGTGGCGTGCTTCTGCCACAATGTTGTCCGTGTCAACACAGGCAGCACACATCTCTCTGTCACTAATGTCATATAGCTCAAAGCACGAACATTACTTTGACAGTATTAATTGATGGAGAAGACGATGTGCCATGCACAGCTTGAGAGTGTACTGCAGTTTAACATGAAGCATGTTCAGCTGCGGCGATAGCGTATTGCTCTCTTGCACTGGCCAGCGAAGCTGTTCTGTTTGCACCGCCGTGGGTTTTAATCCTAGTCATGGATATTTATTTTATTCATTGTTGTTTCACAGTAGTACTTTCACACTAATAATGCCTCGTTTCACGAATTTCAGATGAGTGTACAGTAGTACTGGTTTACTGGAGCGGTGTGATTTTACAAACCAATTGCAGGAGAGGAAAACACTTGTGTACAGTGGTTAGAATATCAGATGCCACCTGCTCTAAACACGGTGGCGCTCAGCCAACAAGGAAAAGAAAATTGTTCGCAAATCTGAAAACTCTAACCACATAAGAACTGGCAAGCTGTTCCTGGAGCATCTCGTCAAGATGTGAGAGGTACAGTTTACGGAGTGCAGGGATCAAACAGGAGCCAACGAATATTCCCCGTTTTTGAATGTACGGGGTGCTTTGCCCATTTATAAAGGTGGAGCCAAGATAAAACCACAACAATTCTAAAAAACAGTCAACCGACAAGCACCTGATAGTCCTTACATGTTGCATTCACCAGTTGTCTCGGAAATAAATCAGTTGGAAGTTAGCACCTGTGGTGTGCATCTCGGTCCTTCATTTTGCGTGTTGTTTGCACTACACTTTTATGTCATGGATGTCAAGCATTCACCCAGGTTCTGACATAGTTGGACTTCAGTTCCGCATGCTCATTGCCTGTGGTTTTCGTGGTCTCTATGAGCTCACCTCAAAGGGCACCTGTACTGTAACTCAGTGGAAGACAGAGGCAGCTGAACAGACAGGTGTAAGCGACAGCAAGGACCACCATACCACTTTGTCCTTCCCGTTATCCCCGCCAATTTCCGAGACAATATATCTGCCCGCCATAGTTTTATGACAGAAGCAATGCAAGAAACCTTAATCTTTTGTGAACTAACTAAATCTTTTATTGCTGTCAAACAGAATTTATCGCTGTCATTTATTTGCACCCGGGGAAGCGAGAGGTCCGAGAGATTTCTGTCTTTAACAATGGCCGCCAGACAGCAGAATTCTTCCATGATGAACAGCGCCAGCATAAAGTGCTGCAGTTGTCTGACCAGTCTAGTCATAACCGTACCAGGTGATTCATGTCACTAATAGAAATGCTCAGCATAGTACATATGAACACTGCTTACAAGCTGGCAAGGCGATGGTTTTATTGATTAGTTGCACTGAAATTGTAGTGTGAAGAAATTTTGCTTTCGTCAATGATGGTAATAACAGTAAGCCGCCTAACAATAAATTCAGTATCTGCACATGTAACAAGTTGCATTCAGGAGGAATAGCAAGGCACTGGTGCAAGGAAGACTGTAAAAGCTTTATAGTCACAACTTTATATTACAGGCTAAAAACAGACACTGGAGCTCCTCACTTGGTCTTCACAGAGCTCGTTAGCTGTGTCTTTTTAGGTCAATCCCCCAAAGTTCAGCGCTCTTTGAGACTGCTGCCTTCTGTTGAGGAGGACCTGCAGGTGATGCCACATCAACATCTTCAGCGCTGGATTGTGCAGAACTGATTTTGCCAGGCTGAAATATGATGTAGAGATAAGGAATAGCTTTAAATAAAAATAAACACTGCGATTCAGCACACACATGATGATTCAGTTTGCTGCAATGAAGACATTTTTTCGCTTACCGGTACATTCCTTCACATAGTGGCTTTGTAAGTGCTTGTAAAAATTATGTGATGCCGAGAGAGCTACACTTTAATTTGTTACAGCCTTATAGGTATCTAGTCGTTGCTAAGCATTGGGTACCTAAATGCGGACAGGACAAGCAACACACACACACTCTAAAGAGGCAATTTTTTTCTGCAACTGAACTAAGAAACTGAAAGCCATCGATTACTTCTGAGAAAGGTAAACACTGGGAAAACATATCCAAATTTAAAAAAAGTAAACACTGAGAATGGAAAGCCACATAGCATACAAACCTGTGATGCAATTCTACAAAAGCACAAATGGATGATTATATAGATTCCCTAATCACAGCATGACCACAATAGTCTAAGGACAAAGAATGAATGATGAAATCAAGACATACATTTGCTGTCTTACTAGTTGAAGTAGGCGAGAAGAGTGCTTTCATTAGTTCCATGTCTTCTTGCTTGGAACTCTGCAAGGTGTGAAGATGCATGGGTTACATACTGTAAGTAGTTTATGCAAACGTTTCAAGATTTTAGTTTAAATCGAAGCATGGCACAAAACAAGGCTTGCTTTCCATGAAAACTCATAAAAAGAAGTAAGGAGAAATCACCACCATTTTTTGCTTAAAAATCCTATGTTAAAAAAAAACGGTAAAATACACATAATCGCAAATTTTCAAAAATTCCTAGCATTTCGACAGACTTCCAGCAAAACAGTACCAATAAACTAACCTTGAGGAGAGAAACATCTGTCCATCAAACAGCAGTACTACTGAAAGGCTGCCACCCGGCATCATATGCACATAATTTATCGGCACCCTGGCATTTCTTTCCAACCGACAAAAATTTCAAAGCAGCACCTTATACCTGACACCTCACTTTTCCATGTATGCGTAGAGTGTGCATTTCATGTCCCTCTAACAACTGCCCTTTAGATTCCTTCACGAATGACACCTCCAAAATGAGAAGCAAGGCCTCCTTTCATGAAAAATTGACACAAACATACCTCGATATAACAAACACAGATATAACAAATTATTAAACATATCAAACTGTTCTGAAATATTTTGGATAAATACACACAATTCTAACTTTATATATCGAACATGGCTGACCATAAAACGGATATATCAAACTGCCGAGTGCCAAACTGCCCCTCGGATGGCAGGCGGTAGGTTTTGCCTTGCTACACGATTGAAAAGGGGCGTGATGTGGCAAGCATTCACACCAAGGTTCATGCTTTATCTCGCTTGTGCCAACATCACCGCGGAAGATATAGTGGGGTGAACAGTTGGTGGTCACGCGGTCAGCATCGTCTTCGCCTCTTGCACCCGTCGACAGTGCTCTGGAACTAACAGCATGGTCAGTTGTAGCCTTCCAGTAAGCCATCCTGTGCTCACGTCGACTGTCACGAAGGTGGTGATAATGAGTATAGAGAGCTTTAGAATAGGGGCCATAAGAATTGGGGACCCCCCAAAAAATAATGTGCCCCAACGATATGGACACGTACACTGCTGACATTTAGAATAGAGGTTTCCTCTGTTCTAACAAGAGATTAACCAAGAAATGTTTTTCACATTTTTTTGGACTCTTTGCCACGCAAATTTAATTATTTTCAGTTCTGTCTTTCATCCGCGTGAATAAAAATTACTGCATAAATAACGAAAGTGTGTTACCAGTATGCCACTCCTTTGTGACCTCTTTCTCAACCAAGATCGCAAACCTGTTTCTGCAGAGATCAGTAGTTTGAACCTCTTACACTTTCATAAGCAACGTCAAACGATGCATACTCGCTAAGCCTAGCAGCTATGTAAACACGGAAGCAATCTGAAAATCTGGCGTGTTTTATCGTTAAAATTTTTTAGTTCAGGCAAGTTCAGAAAAAGCGAAAACTTTGGGCACCTTTAGTTTGCCGTGAACGTAAGCCACAGAGTAGTGACAACGATGAATCGGTGACGAAGTGAGAGGCCTCGCTTCAACGGGCACCACCATGTTGACCGAACGTAAAGCAGCGTTGGGGCGTATGCTATTTCGGCAAAACAGCGTTTGCTGCTAGCATTAACCCAAGACGGAAGGCGTGCCTTTGCGTTCTGCGCATGCGCACTTCGACGTCCCAAACTTCTTGGGGCGCCCAAAGCTTGGGCTCTTTGAGTGTAAAACTCCCCTATTACCTTCCGTTCTGGCGACCCATTTTACACGCTATACCACAATGCAGGGAAGCCACCCTAGCTGATGTTTGACCTGCCACTGCCGCATATTGCCAGTGCTGTGCAGAGAAGGCAATCTAACTGACCTTTGGCATCGGTTATTTACGGCCTCTGGAACCACCGTGAGCGGTGTGGACACAGTGCTAAAGCTTCTAAAAAGGTCCCTCCTAGCCTCCATTCTTCAACTGACTAAATCGAGCTTCTCCTGAGTGAGCTATCGCCAGAATTTTGCACTACGAATTTTGGCTACATCGAACTTTTTTCCGTTTTTTTTCTGTGTGGTGCAGAAATCACGAGGTTTCTGTCATCACCCTGTGCTGCTCAACAAAACCGGGAGGCTCGTGTGCAAGTGTAGCCAACAGCGACTAGTTAACAGCCACCTCCATTATCCCGCAAAGAACAAGTTCCTCTATGTTGCTACTAGAAAAGTGCCGCTGTAATATATGACATGGTTGATCAAAAAAATGAGCCATGACAGTCTTCTGTGCCTGTTACATTCAAATAGTGCAGCACACATCAATGTAGAGAGAATTGTTGTTAATTTGAATGTGTCTAATTTGAATAACAGGCTGATTTGATTTTATTTCCATAAGCAAGGAGATATAAGGCAGTGGAGGAAAAAGGGGGGAAAATTTAGCGGTGGCTTAGCTCTGGTTAAGCCTGAGTGATTGCGAAAGCAATAGCTCCCTGGCTGCGCTTGGCTCTACTGGTGGTTTGGCATGGCTTCGCCTTTTGTGCAACTAAAGGATTTACTCTGGACACAACATGGTTCCTACTGTTCTCTCTCACTGAACTTGTAGAACGCCGCCGGGCTCGCCATTCTGCGGCATAGGCGCGTTGCTTAGCCAACCGCTCTTGCCTTTCTTCATCTGTCTCCTCGGCACGGCGCCGGCGTTTGCGCGCAGCACGTGACTCCAACGGCGCCTTGTACAACTCCTCAGACATGACTAAGCGGAGCGCGCCTGCGGAGCCCCGTTTATCCTCTAAAGTTATCCTCTCCTAGCGAGCGCCCTCACGCGGCGGGCCGAGGAGGCTGTCACGTGGTAGCCGCCGCGCCGAGCGAAGGAACGACTACGGTTGAAGAGACGAGTTGGGGCCCCTGCTCTCCTCTGGTCGTGACGTCACGCTGTCACGTGGTCGTGCGCCGCAGCTGAGCCGGAGCGAAGGAACGACCTCCACCGACGGCAGAAAGTGCTAGCAGTATTGCTTTTGCAATAAAAAGCTGCTCGCAGGCAGCTTGCCTGGCCCCAAGTTCCAGTTCCGGCAAGCGATAAAGGCTGCGTCTGCTTATCCCTATCATGAACCACTGTGAGGGAAGCATACCACTGACGTAAATTGCACAGCCAGCAGCTGTATCGCTGCCCTGTTGCTTTTTAAGCGGCAGCGCACCGGGCTAAATGATCTGCTCATTCCTACGCAGAATATTTGAGAGCACAGCAATCCTGGCACGCAAGCGAACATGTCAAGTGGTATTTTTTTTATTTCACAGGCATCTGCAGTTAACGAAAAAAAAGCTAATTACATAATACATAGATAGAAAGTTAGAAATTGTTCGATCATACGCTTTGCAGGCCGTTCTACAACTTTCTCATTGGAATTTTCCACCTATCTTCATTGCTTGTGAAGTTGGTTAATTAATCTCGACTAATTATGCAATTAGGCTCAATACAAAAAATAAAGGTCACTTGCTCCATAAAATAGCCAGCAATGCATTTGATCGTGTCTTCTTGGAGTGCCGTGGCATATTTTTAAACCCAGGCTAAATTTAGATGGGACGCCCTGTCTTGTAATTCATATATATCTATTCATATATCATATATATATATATATATACACTGTCTTGTAATTCATATTATCTTAAGCTTCATATATTTAAGGCGTGCTGACAGTTGTCCAAAAATCAGGCGAGCGAAGTGGATTTGCTCGCCGGAAAAACTGGGACCTGTTGTGATCTGCTAACGCCCGGGTGAGGTGGAACCGCCATGCCACTGCTGTTTCTCGCTTTTCCACACACTTCCCGGCCAACACGTCACCGCTCGCGGCGTACACAGATACACTTAGAAAAGAGCACAAATCGACACTGTCTACGTACCATAACCATATGCATGCTTACGTTCATTAAACGGACGCACATTCCCACTTTTTTTTATTCAGCGTATGCAAACAGACATGCAACGATAAGCCCAGCCTAGTGGCGCCATCTGCTTGTCAGGACCGGAACCATTACTGTCAACAAACCAATGCTTCTCTTAAGCCTAGTAGTGGCACAACTGGAGTAGTGGCCTAGTAGTGGCGCTGAAAAAGGCAGCAGTAACAACGAATTCAGTCCGAAGCGAGGGGTCCTACTTTGAAGGACGCTGCCATGTTTGTTGCCACAGAATTTTTCCGGCGGCGGAAATCGATCCTGACCGATTGACCTTGCTGCGCTGCTTTCTGCCCTGGTTGGCATCAAAATCGGCTGACTCTGCTTCACTCGCCGGATTTCTGGGCAAGTGTGAACGGGCCCTTATACTGTACCTTATTCAGACACGCACTTGGTTTCGTCAATGAGAGTTGACTGTAATAGCATGCCAGCAGCAAAAAAAGAGAGCTTACTAGTCAGCTTAAAAAGGTACATTACACTATAATCAGCACCACAACACAGTGTCCCATGGAAAACGATATAGTGTAAATGTAGCATGGCATAATATAATGCAACACAACGGATCTGAAGCCGCATACCTCAGTGACAGTGTCGTCGAGTTTGGCATCCTCGTGCTCAATGCTCTCGCTTTTTCTCCGACCCTGAGCCGACCATAGGCTTGCCTTCAAAGAACTGTGTGCAAGAAATGGTGGAATTCATTGTCAAGTGCAAGCCTGCCAGTTCAAGTCTCGTCAAATCAACAAGACTGTTTCAGTTATTTAAAACTCACACTGTAAGAGCAAAAAAAAACACTTCAATTGTTGCATGGTTTTAACTAAAAAAACATAAAGGAGGAAATAAATATAACATCCACTGATTTCTTCCTTAGTAATACTCAGTAATGGCACGAGTTTACTTGCCAGAATAACATAATATACAAATGTGTGTAAAATACTAAGTCTTAAAAGCCAGGCCTAGAGAATGCATTAGCTTGAGTATGCATTAGCACAACATTGACTTTGCAGTGATAGCTGTGTATGTAATTTTTTTCTGGTGTAAACCACCTCATTATCAACAATGATTGACAGATCAGGAAAAGTGAATGGACCAAAAAGCCATTTTAATGTTTTGTAGCAGAAGAGCTTAAAGGGACACTGAGGAGAGCACTATTAATATTTTTTTTTATAGTAAAATCCGATAGTTCGGCATGTCATGGCTTTGTTGGCACTTGGCCGGCAGCGAAAGATGCATTTATTTCTAAGAAATTTGGATTCGAAGTTGAAAAAGTTTTTCCCGCCGCTCTGATTCAAACTTGGGATTCTCCTATGACGACACAGGACTAAGTGACGTGAAACATGACGTGCACATGACGTAGCGCAGACTCCGTGATTTCTGGCGGCCAGCAGTGCGGCCTAGCAGCAGCCGAAAAGAAAGCTACCGCCGGCCGCACGTTGAAGGCATCTATCGGCTACTGCGGCCGTCGCTACAGTCGCTTCGATTACGTTTGCACTGGCATTTTGCCAGCGTTACGATGGATCTCGTTCTCGAAGTCGTCAACGAAGTTCTCGCAAATAGACACCTTTAGCATACCGTGTACCTTGTTACCGCTAGCGGAATACCGGGAGCCCGCCTACCGCCGGAAAACAGGCGCTGATTTGTCCCGATGCTTCAGGAGCGTGCGTAGCTGCCGGGCACGTGGCGCCATCTGGAGACGTCAAGGAGATTTGCGCATGCATTGGCTGCGCCTCAGTGATTCATGGTTTCTCGGCTCCTGGTGTTGCTAGAACCATTCGTTCTAGCAACACTGTTTTGTCCTATGATCTCATCACGCTCGTACTTGCGAGTTTGGCCTGTGGCGGCGATACCTGTATTTTGGTTCTTGCTCTTTTCTACCTTACAAGAGTTTTGTTGTCAGTATGAGTGGCGTTTTTGTAATCAGGAGCTGGTATTCTGTCGATACAAGCCAACTTCAATTTCTCCTCAGTGTCAAAATGTGACGACAGTGGCAAGAGCGCACTATCCTACTCAGCATTTATCAACAGAATGAAGCTTGACTGCCAGTTCAAAGAAATAAAACATTAAATCTGCTCCTGTGGCCCAGTTACTTTTCCTGCCGATAGTACAGTGTTCATGGTAGGACTCTGCTTGCCACTCCTAATAACATTTGGCTTTCATTAGCTAGACACAGCTTTGGTTTGGCATTTAGCAGTGTTCCAAACCTGCATAAGCATTAATTTCTTGATTTCAGGTTTGTTAAGCCTTTACTATCCATGGTAAAACAGCGCGGAAAAAACACGAGGACGGAACAAACACGACAACACGAGCGCTGACTTTCAACTGACGATTTATTACGCACATGTGTACATATATAGCATTCCCGCCAAACATTAAACAGAACAAAAAAACACTGCATCATCACTGAAAATATTAAATCGACATATCTACAAATGCATGCTCCAAAAAGGTGATTTCGCGGTTAGCTAGTGATAATGAGGGCTTACTAATGCATGCTGTACCCCCTTTGTCAATGTGATATGCCTCTACTATTTCCCTTACTATCTGATCCTTATGTTTGAAGATGACGGATGTCTGATGAAGCAATGGGGCGCACGTGTGCTCAGGTTGCCTGCAGTGAAGCGCCAAATTCGAACCGGCTGCCTTGTCCAAAGAATTATGGTGCTCCCTCAGGCGTTCGTTTAGGCATCGCCCAGTCTGGCCAACATACCACCCACCGCAAGAAAGGGGAATCTTATACACAACACCCTCGATGCACTCAACCCTCCTCTCTATGTGTGCTGTGGTACAACCACCACCGATCCTCCTTCCTAGTAGGGCCTCTCGCTTCCGCTGCACAGCTCGGCAAATGTTGCTTAATTTTCTGCGAGACGAAAATACCACATCAATTTGAAATGGTATGTTGGCCAGACTGGGCGATGCCTAAACGAACGCCTGAGGGAGCACCATAATTCTTTGGACAAGGCAGCCGGTTCGAATTTGGCGCTTCACTGCAGGCAACCTGAGCACACGTGCGCCCCATTGCTTCATCAGACATCCGTCATCTTCAAACATAAGGATCAGATAGTAAGGGAAATAGTAGAGGCATATCACATTGACAAAGGGGGTACAGCATGCATTAGTAAGCCCTCATTATCACTAGCTAACCGCGAAATCACCTTTTTGGAGCATGCGTTTGTAGATATGTAGATTTAATATTTTCAGTGATGATGCAGTGTTTTTTTGTTCTGTTTAATGTTTGGCGGGAATGCTATATATGTACACATGTGCGTAATAAATCGTCAGTTGAAAGTCAGCGCTCGTGTTGTCGTGTTTGTTCCGTCCTCGTGTTTTTTCCGCGCTGTTTTACCATGGATAGTAATAACCAACTTGCCCACCTTTCTGTACTTCTAAAAGCCTTTACTATTTTATAAGTAAAAATGCGTGCTTAATACAGACAAAAAGCTTACTCCCTCAGATCACTTCAGTGCAGCCAACTCTTGGCCAAGACACAAGAACCGACCACAAGTGCTGCTGCCTTTGATCTGTGTCAGTATACGGTCAGAATGCTTTCGAATGTCTTTATAGTAGACCTGGTTTCTTTCAGGTATCCTTAAAGGGTCAGTCTACTCACTGAGATGAGTGTAAAAATAATGGCATATTCTGGTAGTTGGCACCCTATAACATTGATAACGAGGGAACTGCTCCCGGTTTAGGCAGGAATTTATATTTTATTTCGGCGTTAAAAGTCGCGTAAAAATGCATGGTGGCGACCCCAAACGTTCATTTTGTTCAAGAAGGTGGTAGTCTTTTTTTGTAGAAGCATAAGTGAATATACTACGTACCATTTGTATGCCCCAATGTCAGAGAAACGCACGTTTTGTTCTAGTAAACTGTAGAACGCATACCGTTCGCTTTTTTTGTAAATCACATGAATATTTATAGTTACACGTACGCAAAACGCAGGCACATTCCCACTTTTAGTTCAGTGTATGCTAGCAGAGACACAAAAATAAACTCAGCCTATAGTGGCGCCATCTGGTTGTCAGCACGGGAACCATTGCTGTAAACAAACCGACTCTCCACTTAAGCCTAGGAGTGGCAGGATCGTCACTAATTATTAAAATAAAGCAAATTTATCTCTTATATGATTTATTATAGGCGAGATGAGACGAAGCGAAAGACTGGCGCCCCATTTATGGCCAATGAACGCACTGAAAAAGGCAGCAACAACGAGAATTCAGTCCGAAGTTAGAGGTCCGGCTTCGACGGGTGCCGCCATGTTTGTTGCCGTGCGGCGGAAATCCAGATGGTTGCCAGATGAGACTACCATCTCAAACAGATGTGTTCCCACATCAATAAATTCTATTTTAAAATGTTCTAGCGCACTTCTTGGCACCACAGCTGGCTAAACGGTAATTTGAGTAAAGAGCTATCGGTTGCCGCAAAGAAAATATGGTCGATAAAATTCAGTAGACTGACCCTTTAAGGAGCACTTTTGTTGTCTGTGCCTTGATCTAGTTTGGGAACCTTTGTACATATGAAATTAGTTGCATTATTGCCAAAAATTTATATTTCTTATTTTATACTTTCTGCCTCCTAAAATTCTTAGTGCCAAAATATCCTGTCTCTAGTAATGACTTTCAGCAGTGCCTTTGTATGTTGACAATGACTTAATGAGATAGCCTCCTTGCTCTGCGAACTAAGAATTCATTCCTCAAATCAGATATGAACTGAACAACAAATATATTCAATTCGTATTCAAAATTTCGAATATTCGTACACTCCTGCAGATTTGTTTCACATTTTAAATTCATGCTGGTGTGATGAAGCCGAGCCTTCACGCATGCTTAAATAACCATGCACGGTTCTTCAGATCATTATAAACCTTCAGAAGCTGTGTCCACATGTGTGGACAAAATCTCGCCTATATAAGGGGAAATTTCCACAGATGTGCAAATGATGCTCTCAAGTGTTAAAATAAACCTTGTGCAAAAAAATATCGAGTCAGGCATCCAAAATGAAAACAGGAATCTATTTTGTTAAACTGATGGCTGCATGTTTTACGGTAGACCTGGTATGGCTCCAGTGAGTGTCAATTTTCATTTGCTTGTTTTGTAAGCATAAACGTTTCGAAGAGTGTAAAATATGCTGATTTGTTTACGTAACAACCCGCTGTGACAGGAACGAGCCAGAAAAAGTACAGCTGATGTGGATATCATGATGTGGATGTCATGATGTGGATACATGTGAACCCGAGAGAAACTGCGTAGTAATTAGGTACTCAATGGCAAAGGCTGGAATTTTTTCTGTGCAGTCCTGACATGCTCCTCATGAAAATTTGAAATTATGGAATTTTTTCCCCATTGGATCATACTTCATGCCTGACGGAGGTAATAGTTGTATATGCAGTTCTGGCTTTCAGAGTGCAATGTTTACCTTGTTCCAAGAAATCAGGAGTGTATAAGAGGGGTTATGGAAACATATTAGCACGTTCCTGTTTCTCTGCAACAAAAGATATCCTGTACCTATGTATTCTCTGCTCCACTATGAAAACACGTGAAACTTCTTTGTTTTGGGTAGATATGAGCCAATGTGCTTGCTTTTGCTCAACAGTGTTTGCAATAAGACAACGTGAATAGCTTTTACGGTTGATAGGGACAAGCAAAACCAGTCAGAGGTGTGAAACAGCTCAACAAACAGAAACTAAGCCTGTTTACTGAGCTTTCATGTGCCAGCTAACTCCACCCCTGCACAGGCTAAAACAATCATGCATTGAGGTGTAAGTGCTTAATGAAAAAAATAAATTATAACAGATTGCCGAAAATACTCCTGAGCTCTTCACTACGGCATGGCTCACATCTTGCAGCGTTGTTCAAGCACATAAAGGTCCATTCAACTACAGGCAATCACGACAGATTGGCCATGACTAAAAGGCATCAACATTTTAAAAAAATCACCATGGCTTTCCACTAAGACGTCTACATGCAAATTTGTACTGCCCGATTTTCACCAGAGGTGAACAAAACAGGGTGAACAAATGATTAGTTAATGAATAGCAAAATAATTTTTCGTTTGTTGTTTTCATAAAGACAGGAAGGACTATCCTCAGCATTATTTTGTTTCCCTTACAAAAAGAACTCAGTTCAACACACCTTTCCACAACATCTGTACTTCAATCACAGAGCAGCACTGTTCTTGGCTACCACTGAGAATTACAACATGAACTGAGCAAACATTTGTACCTCTCAGCAGCTGCCGCATCGGAAGTGAAAGAATGGTAGTCTGGTGAAAAAAGATCCGTGTCTGATCCTGTGCGGACAGCTGACGACCTGGCCACGTCCGAAATTGAAACGGCAAAAGAAGCAGCCGTAGATGAAGCATTTCTCACATCTGAAACGGAGAGCAGGACTCTGAGCACAATCTCACATGAAATAGAATCATCTAGAGAAATACTGAACAATGTTGAAATTGAAATAACAGTGCAAGGACCAGTAATAACCAGGTAAGTTTCAACAGGCTGTTTGCTTTACACTGAAAACCAAATTATCCTTAAGATTTTCTTCCTTTTTATTAAAAATTTGTAACCAACTGCTGGAAAGTCCTTGCCTCATTTTTCAGACCTGTAGAGACCTAAGTGATGAGGGCAATCAACAGCAGAAAGCGTCAGTGAGCTTATGGCACTTTCTTAGACATGCAAGGCCATTTCACGCCAAGTTAGGTGGTGGATATCAAATTCGCAACTTGTGACCAAACACTCAAAACTCATGAATTCATTCACTTACGATCACTTATGAACGTGTGGACACAAACTCATAACTGACCTGTGGAAGTTAGTATTCAGCTGGGCAAAAGCTAGATGGTCACACTCAAAAATTCATGATAAAAAATTCCTTCTTCATACAGCTAATGACAGACTGTTCTAGAAGAAATAGCCCATCCATGGCAACTATGCTCCTTCTCATAAATCCACAGAAGTGACCTTCTTCACCAATGCCTTTGGAAATAGGCTTCCTAGTGCCCCAACAAATGCGCCTAACCAAACCCTATTTTAGTGCCAGCCACACTGCTCACATTGCAATGGGCCCCTTTGGACACTTGAGTTTGTTAACCCATCACAGTGCAGCGCTACTAATGGGGAGTGGTGACTTGAGTCATAGCAGAGCCGCAAAAGAGAACAAAAAAAATGGAGGGTATGAATAAGCTTCGCCTCAAGGATATGACACGGTGTAGAATTGGACATTCTCTATTTAACATTCATAGATCCCTGGGAGTCCTCACACCCCTCCTGGTGCAGTGGTGCAGAGGTTAAGCAATGTGCCACTGTTCTGCGATGCTAGGTGCCCAGGTTGTTCTTTCTGGGCGACCAATCATTAATTTAACTGCCACCTGCGACGGTGGGCAGTTCGCTCACTATCCGGAGGGCAGGTTGCGATTACGCTGCAAGGTCACATGACCTAGGTGGACCACCTGCCTCCTAGGTTGCTCTCTGGGAACCACCTGCCGGAGTCATGTTGCTGATTTTTCGTTCACAATGCTGACACCGGGTTTTCTGGACAATGGGGCCTCTGACGCTAGTATTGCGTAAATAAAGGCAGCAGTCACCTAGCCTGTGCAGACCTAGCACAGCCCGTGCATGTCAGGTGTCAAATTGTGCCTTGAGAGTAAACAAGAGAGGCGTGAAACAGCCTGCCAGCTCCTCAATATAATATCTGAAGCAATGCTATCATCCCATCCGCTAAACACAAACAGCAGTACTTGATAAGTGGAAAACCAGCAGAAAGGATGAGCTCACAAGCAGGAGAAGTACACACGACAATGCTGGAAACCAAAACAAACTAATGACGTCCTGTGACAGAAGATCGTTTTTTATGCCGTGGGAATAAAACCGGGCTTTGCAGGAGAGGTAGGCGATGGTGCTGATGCAGAAGGCAGCCTAGTCTGAACGAGGCTGAATGTGTAGAAAGATGCCCAAAAAGAAGCATAGTGTTGAAGAAGCGTAGCTTGTTGGGCCAGTCGGTGCATGGTAAGTGGAAAACCAGCAGAAAGGACGCATTCACAAGCAGGAGAAGTACACAGGACAAGGTTTTCCACTTGCCATGCACCGACTGGCCCAACAAGCTATGCTTCTTCAATAGCATCACTTGAGCTTGTCACCACTGAGGCGAAACACGTCATTCTCTGATTGGCAAAATTTAGGAGACAATGCTCTACAGAAACGCAACAGGATGAATGACCTGCAAAAGCTCACTGAAGCATAGTGCCACATGCACAATGGCAAGCTAGGGTAGAAACAAAAGGAAAAAATAGGTACCTATTAAAGATGAAGAATGCTATCCCAGACCTGCCACACTGCAGCTCTCCTTGGTGAATGGAGGCTTTCACAGAACATGGTAGCTGAGTGCTCAGTCTGACAAAGAGGCTATGCCACATGGCACATAAAATAAATTCAAGTGATAGTGTTAAAAGACAACCCTGTCAAAAAGACGTGGCAAGACCTTTCAACGATTGGGTGGGTACACAACTACATTGCACAGTCAGAGACACAGGAAACAGTGTACCAAGTGCTACAACATGCAGGAAGAACAGCATGGCACAATTGCTGAGATCGAGGTTGTTTTCAACTACGTAATTCCAACACTACTCAAAGCCCTAGAAGAAAGGACAACCTAACACTGAGTACCCAATGACTCCCAGGTCGCCTAAAGGGCAACCTCGGAACTTGCAATCACAGGAAACTCAGACACATATGTAAATTCAGAGCAGCCGTCACATTTTGATGGATGAAATGACAAAGACCCGTGTGCTGCATGATGCCAATGAACGTTAAAGACCCCCCGGTCGTCGAAATTTCCCAGAGCCCTCCATTACGGTGTCCCTCATAGCCTGAGTCGCTTTGGGACATTAAAACCCCATCAACCAAACCATGAATCAAACCAAATGTCATAAGTTCACATTTATGTGGTTACCATGACTCACTCAGCAACAAAAAGGCCCCCCAAATTGTAAAGGGCATTTAAATGTAAAATATTAA
This sequence comes from Amblyomma mixtum, assembly GCF_055824585.1. NCBI lineage: Eukaryota > Metazoa > Arthropoda > Arachnida > Ixodida > Ixodidae > Amblyomma > Amblyomma mixtum. Next base: position 81,830,390 of record NC_143017.1, on the reverse strand, counting down.
GGTGCACAATTGTACAAGTCAGCTACTTGCCACATCTAAAGCACACCATTATCAGCAACCTCTTAAACGTCTCTAAGCTTCTTAATCGTACATTTGATGACTAACAGGGGCACAGAGAAGATGAGATGAACTCATGCAAAACATTTTTCAAGTAAAGCAGCGCACAAGAAAGATTCACATAAAAAAAAAAAAGGGCGTCACACATGAATGAACACAGGTGCACTTGCCTTCTAGGGTGACTGCAGCAAAAACCCGTCGCTTGTAAGGCACAGCACCAGCCTCGAGAGCCTTGCACACATAGCTATCCAAAAAGGACAATGTCGTGTCAACCTGCAACAGGAAACACTTTAAGACCCCCGGTGTGCTATGCAGGGAGACTCGAATTGGATCAAACCTGTCAGCTACAGAGCTCTGGCAGCACCCTCAAGATACCATGCCACAAGAACCGCATGGATGCTTGAGTTTGTTTTAAACGGTTGGCATAGCAAGTTTAGAGTAGCAGCCTGAGATGCCCAAATTAGTTTCTTATAATAAACAGAATAACTATACAATGACCTCAACTATGAGAGCTGCTTGTGTGCAAGTGGTCACATTATATACATAGGGCCCTTTGTTTTAGGGCAAAGCCCCATTTTACCCGATTGCCCCCCCAGGAAGACTTCCTGACAATCAGGTTTAACCTAAATTCTACCCGACAATGTACCTTGAAGACAACAGTGTTCTGGCGAGACCTGGTGTTTTGAGCTGACTGTTTCAGTTTCAGTTTTCAGTAATGGACTGAGAACGCTTCCTTGTGGCACGCCCGATGTAACGTCAGGGAGAGGAGAGGAATAATTATTGACAACAGTGAACTGCTAGCGATTAGAAAGAAAGTTACGGACCCATGACAAAGTTAAAGAATCTAATTTGAGCGCAGAAAGCTTAGATATTAGTCGGCAGTGTGCTATCCGATTAAATTCATTGGCAAAGTCCAAAAAGACGCAATCAGTTTGTAAGTAACTGTTCATGTTGAAATGTAGGTCAGTAGTACGCTCAAATAACTGCGTCTCACAGGAAAAACCTTTTCTGAAACCATGCTGCTTAGAGGAAAAAAAAATGATTAGATTCCAGGTGATTGCAGATGTACGATGTGAAAATGTGTTCAAGCACCTTGCAACAGATGCATGTAAGTGAGATGGGGCGGTAATTACTCTAGCCCATCTAGCTTTTGTAGGTTTTACCTCTGTCTGCAACTCCTTGTTTCTTTGTGTTTTTTTTTCCATGTAGGGAGACATCTGCCTGTTTGCTAAGGATTGCTGAAAAGCCTCATACTCAAGAAAAAAGGTAAAAAAAAGGCTGCTATTGCCTTTGAAGAGTAGTGTGTCCCCTATTACGCAAGTCACATACGTGGCAACCCACACGTAATGTCTTCTTTTATTCGTGTCACAGAAAAACCTGCATTCACAAACCGATGAAATCATGCTGTTAGCTTTCATGTTGTTGATCTTATTAAACCGCATTTCTTTGTTGAGTCGCATGGAGTGACAGAAACCTAATTAGCTGCTTGGTGCTCTGGAATCGATCGATGTGTGGCGAGGCAAGAGGAGGAGGAACCATTTTATTCCAGTTGTATATTAAGCACCCACAATGTCCATAGCTTAGTACATGGTCACCCCACCATAGCAAGAATTGAAGCAGCCCGGTATGCCAAAAGCCAATAGTAATGAGATTTTCTTCACACTACGTCAACAGCGGAGTGAACAAATATATGTTGCTGGAATTTTCAACTGTTCTGGGAGACAGTTCACAGCACATTCAGTCTGTCTATGTGATACAAGGAAAGCGTGAAGCAAGCAGTCATTTCTGCTATCAGTGCTGTTCAACACTGCCTTTAGCACACTTGCCCACACTTGCCTTCCCTGTCTGCTGACCCTCAGTTCTGTGCTTCACATAACTATGCAAAACAAGTTTATCAACGGGCTTGGCTACAATTTATGTCGAACACTAAAGCAAAACTACTGAAGAGCTTGGAAATGCAATGTGGTCCCTTCCAACAATGCTCGCAACACTGCATTTTATCCTAAGCACTTTGCTCACCTTAAAATCTGACTCAGTCTGCTCTCTACTGGAAAGTGCATCCTCTTTACTGTGAAGAAGCTCGTTCAGGTTGAGAAGTTCTCGAGTCCTCTGCAGAGAAGAAAAAAGATACAGCAGCTAAAAGTGCAGTAAAACAGATGAAGGAGCGCAGCTTTTTATGAACTAAAGGGCTCAGCATACTATACAGATTATCAAGATTTTCTTTTTTTTTTTTTGCTTTGCAAACCTGCAAAACATAGCTGAGAGTTTTATGGTTCATAGTTTTAAGGGGTAAATTTAACGTCCCAAAGCGACTCAGGCTATGAGGAATGCCAGAGAATTTCATGTAGCAAGCTGCAAGAACATTCTATGGCGGATGAGCTAAACATGCGAGATGGCTCAGCAAATTACATTGTATAACACGCTAAGACTGTATTCTTTCTCAGTTGTAAAAGTAAATACAGTTCATATACATCATTAAGCATTACTTTAAGAAGCAACTTCCATGGCATAAGACACTCCAGGAAAGAAAATCGTCAACCTCAAGAAATGAAAAAAAAAAAAACGAACACTTTCAGCACTAAAGTTGCCACTCAAAGTCAAAGCATCAGTCTTCCTGCAATCAGGTAAAATCTTTGTTGTGATGCTTTACTTGCCTGCTTAAGGAGTGGTGGTGCGTCAGAACAGGTGAGACAAGTCAGCGTTCCCTTGTCATCTTGAAGCGGGTGCTTCCAGCTGAGTAACAGCTTCAACAATGACGAGAGGATACACAAACACAAAGAGCCGTGACTTTTAGAAGCTTCCAGAAGGGACATCAACTTGGAAGTGGCCTCTGAGAAGGATAAGCAGCTGGGTGTGGTTTCTGGCCTGACCTCTCCAAGTGCCTGGGAAAAAACAAGCATAGTAGTATTTACAGTTCAAAGACCAAACATGTGCAAACCTGCCAACTCTCGACAAAAACTGAGATAACTGTTTTAATGAAACTCAGAGAAAACCTTCGCTGTTAACTTGGCTGGCTACATCAAGTGGAAAAGGCAACTTATGAGATGATAATTAAGAATAGTCTGGTCCAGTATGACAGACTATTGTATATTGTGCTTTTATTTCCAAATAACAGGGATTCATATGCAACCAATGAATGCATTGAAAATTACGATACAGCAATACACAACTCGCCCAACTCCAAACCTCAGAACTTTCGTCGCCAATGATATCACAGTAATGGACATATACAAGTTTCTGAGCCCTTCTTTGGTTTCATTCAACTCATCCATGGAAGCCTAGCAATACTGCTTCTAGAGACAGCCTGCTAAAATATGTTGTTAAGACTGCTCAGGTGTCACTTGTGCAGTTTTGATGAAGCATGTGATGCAATGTGATACAAAAGAAAAAAAACGGCACAGATAAATGTCATGTAGCAGTACAAAGATGACCAAAGATACATTTTATCCAACATCACTGGTACATCCCTGTTTGCCTGTATGGGCCTCTTCATACGAGTTCCTTGGTGGCCTAACCAATCATGCGTCCAGTCTCTGCTCCACACGTCCATAAGCCTAACAGCACTGCTCTCAAGCTTTCGTGGGTTATTAACTAACACCATTAGGGGTGTGCGAATATCAAATTCTTCGAATACGAATCGAATACGAATACTTGGATCCGAATATCGAATCGAATATTGAATAATCAAGGACAGATGCATTTAACCACTACAAAACATTTATTTGAGCACCCAAGAACATCACAGTTCAACTATAGATGATTAAATGAACACAAAAGGTGTGTGTGGCTTTGAAGAGTGGAAATATCAGAGAAGATGACTGGTACAAAGCATTGATTAAGGCTAGCTTGACATCAGCACGAACGCGCGTTGCTGGGATGAACATAAAAGGTTGTCGTGAAGGAAAACCTGCTGCTCCACATGGTCACATGGTCAGGCAGAAGTAGTTCCCTTCTAGCTGGAACGACTCCTCCAGCCACAGAAAATGCCCTCTCAATTGGCACTGAACTGGCACGTATTGCGAGGTACTTCGTGCACAGCTCTGACTATACCAGCTTCGCAGGTATAAGCACAAAGAAGCTCACCAGCGCAGTCAGCTACGGCATGGCCCTTGGAGGAAGGAATGCGCATTGCTCTGGGCGCCGCCTTGTTGTTATGTCTCTGTCAATAGGGCTTGCGGACCGAAATGAACGCAGGTGCTCACAATGAATATTCGGCTAGATACGAATATTTGCGTAGGGTCGAATATTTGAGACAACACGAATACTTGGTTTTCGAATCGAATACGAATACTAAAATATAATACTCGAATTATATTCGAAAATTTTGAATATTCGCACACCCCTAAACACCATAGTTTGATGCGAAGTTGTCTTTGGTGTTGAGAATTTTAATTCTCTAAAGCCAGCAGAATGCCAAGAATTCAAGCATTTAATTACATAAACCCTGGTTCCTGACATCAGATTTATCCTGCAGGCTAACATAGCTTGTGAAGTGCATGTCACTAAAATACATACGCAGATAACAGCCGCCGCTGACAAAGGAGGTACAAGTGTAAGACATGGTCCCCTCAGCTGTTCGTGCTTCTTATCTATCATTTCTAAAGCACTACAGTGCTGGTTTTTCAATGCAAGGTCAAAACTCAAATGCAATGAACATTTTATCTGACTTTAACACATCAGAAGATCTTGTGTTTTCTTACTGTTACACATAAAGAAGGATTATCAGTTCTTCACAATAAAGCGTATAATGTAAACAAACTTTGCCTCTTGAAGCATGTGCAGGTGATTGCTAGGTATTATATTAAAGACAATACGCAAAGACCAATTACAGACAATGAACTTCGGAAAGTGACAAACATGAAGCCAGGACCATAGAAAAGCTCTGTATCACTGAATTGTTTGAAACTCATATATGGCTCAGAAACAGACTTGCAAACCAACCGCTATGAAGCGACAATACTATATTGGCGCCAACAATAATGCTATACAGTGGTGCTAAATATCTGATCCTTTCCCAGAACCAGGGGGCCTGAGCGAGCCCCCCCCCCCCCCCCCCAAGTATTCTTCTTCATCATCATCATCATCATCAGCCTGACTACACCCACTGCAGGGCAAAGGCCTCTCCCATGTCTCTCCAATTAACCCTGTCCTTTGTCAGTTGCCGCCACTGTATCCCCGCAAACTTCTTAATCTCATCCGCCCACCTAACTTTCTGCCGTCCCCTGCTACGTTTGCCTTCTCTTGGAATCCACTCCGTTACCCTTAAGGACCAGCGGTTATCTTGCCTTCGCATTACATGCCCTACCCAAGCCCATTTCTTCCTCTTGATTTCAACTAAGATGTCATTAACCCGCGTTTGTTCCCTCACCCACTCCACCAGCTTTCGATCTCTTAACGTAACACCTATCATTCTTCTTTCCATAGCTCGCTGTGTTGTTCTTAACTTAAGCTGAACCCTCTTTGTTAGCCTCCACGTTTCTGCCCCATAGGTGAGTACCGGTAGGATACAGCTGTTGTATACTTTTCTCCTCAGGGATATTGGTAAGCTACCATTCATGATCTGAGAGAACCTGCCATATGCGCTCCACCCCATTCTTATTCTTCTAGTTATTTCCCTCTCATGATCCGGATCTGCGGTCACTACCTGCCCTAAGTAGACATATTCTCTTACTACTTCCAGCACCTCGCTACCAATTGCGAACTGCTGTTCCCTTGCTAGGCTGTTAAATATTACTTTGGTTTTCTGCATGGTAATTCTTAGCCCCACCGTTCTGCTCTGCCTGTCTAACTGATTGATCATGCTTTGCAGTTCTTGTCCTGAGTGGTTTAGAAAGGCAATGTCATCAGCGAATCGCAAATTACTCAGGTATTCTCCATTAACTCTTATCCCCAATTGTTCCCATTCCAGTCCCCGGAATACTTCCTGTAAGCAGGCAGTGAAGAGCATTGGCGAGATCGTGTCTCCTTGCCTGACACCTTCCGTATTGGAATTTTATTGCTGACTTTATGGAGAACTATAGTAGCTGTGCAATCGTTATAAATATCTTCCAATATTTTCACATAGCACTCTTCTACACCCTGATTCTGCAATGCCTGCATGACAGCTGATGTTTCTACTGAGTCAAATGCTTTCTCGTAATCAATGAAGGCTATATATAGGGGCTGGTTATATTCTGCGCATTTCTCTATCACCTGATTGATAGTGTGAATGTGATCTATTGTCGAGTATCCTTTACGAAAGCCTGCCTGATCATTTGGTTGACTAAAGTCCAAGGTTGTCCTGACTCTATTAGCGATTACCTTAGTGAATACCTTGTAGGCAACGGACAATAAGCTGATTGGTCTGTAATTCTTCAAGTCCTTGACGTCTCCTTTCTTATGAATTCTTATGGGGGGTTTAACCTCTGCACTTCCTGTTTCATTTATATATAAATTTAAATGTAAATGCCAATTTACATGGACTGACCCCCCCCTCCTCCCCATATAGAAAACGTGGGAGTGGGGGGGGGGCTTCTGAACAGCCCCCCCCCCCCCCAAGTTCCAGCGTCCCTATTCACATTTCTCAACTAGCTAAAGAATTTCTTCTCAATCTCACATAAGCAAACAATGCCAATCATGTACGCTTACCTGCAGCCTGTAGATACATGCAAGTGTTCATGTGTAAAGGCTTCTAACACTGAAACATGCAGGACGACATGGCAGAGTCTGCACACTGGCACCTAATGGTATGTAAAGGAATAACTAAAAGTTTCTCCAGAGGTGCACTAACCCAGGCCAACAGCATCACAAACGACGCATTCTCCCCAACACAGCTGACATCTGCCTTCAGCAACTCTGGCAGTATGCAAGGCAAGACTCCATCCTCTGCAATGAGCACAAGAAAGATTTTATGCATACATATATCAGTATGAACCGAGCTCTGAAAAACCCCCAATTATTCCATGCAATCATCCTTTAAATGACTTCATCCACTGCAGTGGCACGTCACAGAGCCCCACACCGTCTAAATTAATTTGGATTCATTCACTACAGTGTACCTCATAGCCCATGCATTGTTTTGGGATGTTAAACACCGCATACCCCAGACCACCTGAGTGATTTACCTTTGCTGAAGACGTTGATGAAGTCAAGGACCGTCTCCTCTGCTACATGACTGGGTGCGATGGCAAGCAAATTTACAAAAGTCATTGCACACCACCGGACGTCACCTGAATATGTGTTGCGAGTGAAGGAGGCCATGCCAAATGCACAAATGTTGCAGTTGTTTAGCATTTCAATACTACTATGGCCTCAAAAACAATTTAAGGCCTAACTTCAGTAGAGGTTTGCCTAAATCTGCAACAAATCAATACAAAAGAGCACTTTGTTATAAGCACATGATTGTGTGTCCATAATATCAATACCTCAAAGTACTACAGCACACAACTCCACTGATGGCTAGATAAAGATCAGTAAAGATCAGAAGCTGCCTTCTAGCTGTTCAGATGTGGAAGCACAAAAAAAACCACTGAGCAGCAAACACAGTGCAACAAACGCAGTGCACTTCTCAAAGGATATAGCTTCAGCAGGTAGATGATCTTTTCACACACGAATGAGCGCACCGAAGAATCCACAGCCGCTGAGGTGTACTTCAGAATTCGGTTTACAATGGCTGCGACATTAGTTTCATTAGCCATGGTAACAAGAAGGTTAAGTGTCTGAAAAAACAAAACAAAAGGAAACATCGCAACTGAAAACTGACATGCACATAGTAAGTTGAAATTAACAATAATATTCCAGTTTTCAATCTGGCTGCTACAGCAATAACGACGACGTCCTCGGCTACCTACAGCTGCCGTGATTTTCTTCTTTTCTTTCTTTTCTTTATTCAATACTGCAAACCTTATACAGGTCCAAGCAGGGTGGGTAAAAGGGCAAACAAAACAATAACAAAGTTAGTAAGCATCAAAGTGTGGCGAAAGGCAATAAACAATCATTCCAGTCCGTTACTGTGCGAGGAAAAAATGAAAACTTGAATAAATCTGTTCATGTAAAATACGGCGTCAGAGAATTAGGATGATGGTGGCGTGTATACCTCGATGTTGAAAGCGACAGATATGGGGCAGGGTTAATAGCTAATTCTTGTTTCCCAAGCAAGTAAAGAAATTCCAAGCGTAAATTTTTTCTTCGTTGTGCAAGACACTGAACACCATTAACCTGCATTATTTCAGAGGGTGAGTCATACGGGGAAAATTTAGAGTAAATAAACCTTACAGCTTTTCTCTGTACCCTTTCTAGGCGAGTGATATTGTATTTAGTAAATGGGTCCCAGACAACGCATGTGTATTCGAGTTTCGGTCTAATTAGTGAATTTTAAGCAAGTAATTTTACGCTAGGGGGAGAAGTTTTAAGCTTATGTCTTAAGAAGTATAGTTTGCGGAGTGCGGAAGAGCAGATGTTATCTATATGTAAATTCCATGATAAAGTGTTAGTAAGTGTGACACCCAAATACTTATAGTTAGTCTCTTCCAGCAAAGGCGACGAACCTAGCCTGTAGTTAAAAGAAAGCGGTAGCTTCAGGTGTTAGTAATAAGCTACAGCTACAGAGTCGGTAGCTTCAGGTGTTAGTAATAATTCTTTCAACATGTCTTAGTGTTATGCTCATTCCTTGCCATCTAGAACAAAATAAAAAGAAAACCTTACTTTAATCCGGACACTTTCATCAGGGTGATGAAGACAATCGATGATGACATCTTGGCACGTTACAGCTTCTGATGGACAACATTTTGCAAGCACCCGTTCTAGTGCATCAACACCTGCCAGAAAATTACAAAGTCATTAAACTACTATTTCATACAGTTTACAGTATTGCGATCATTTGACAGTACAACACATGCAAAAAACTCGCAGATGCAATAAAATGTCGGTACGCAGTGTAGAAATAAACGAAGCACGCTATTCATTCTAAGAGGAATCAGGCATTCTCTATCAGAAATGAACAAACATTGTTTGAATATTAGAATGCACACTAGTGTCCACTACCAGCATTTACATACAATAGCTGTAATTTAAATTAGGCAAGGCATGAAAAAGGTTAGAAGACAATACCGTGCCACATTTTCTACTTTTGTCTGCTCCTGTACATTACATGATTAGGCACTTTGTGGCTTGATTATGCTAGCATTTATCCGAGTTTGCATTTGCAAATTTTACAAGGTTTGTATAAGTGGCATGGACAACCAGGCAGTGTTCTACCTGTTTGCTTTAGACAGAATAAACTGTTGCCACTGTACTGTTCAGCACAATCATTTGATATCAAATGGTATTCAGTTCCACTTTACCATCTCATTCATACATTACGGCAGAAGCAGTAACTTATAATTGTTACTGAATCAACAACCTTTAACAAAACACTGAAAATAACTGCATTCAATTTTTGTTCTTAGTAAAATATGATTGTTTGCCTGTTTGTGGCTTTGTTGAGATTCATTTGCTGGCAAAAGGTGTAATGATTCCTGAAAAATTCAAAGTCAAACTGGAATATTCTTTCCTGCCTCTTGACTCAAACTTGTGGCATCAATGATGATGTTGAAAGAATTATGGGCTCCGTGATTACTGGTGGGAGGTGGATGGCAGTGTGGTGTAGCCTCAGAGATACACACGTGCACAAAAGAAGTCTTTACAGTTTTGCTTGTGAAAACGGCCGGTGGCACTGATACTTGCACTCCAGTTCTAGGCCTTTCCTAGCAAAGTGAAACTCCGTTTTCTGCGAAAGCAATCCCTTCATCGTTTGAATAATCAGTTGACCAAAATCCTCTTAAGCTGGAGAGCGCCCTTATGACTGCATGTGGACATGCCAGTGACACTCAGCTAGACTAAGGATGTAAAGTACAATGAAATGTGGAACAATCTAGAAGTGCACACTACAACAAGGAAGTTATCTTCAATGACTTTTTGCCCTAGCACCATGTCTATGGTAGACGATACTTACCATTAGAAAATAAAGCTTCTGCGTTTCATACAGTAGACATGAAAATGAGATTTCAGTTCGAAATGGAGGAATATTTGTTGTTCCTCACCAGAGTAATTCAGGTCAGTGCTGTTTGAATGAAGCATCCTCGCAATGCAAGCTACTGCACTTTTTTCAAGGGAGCTTCCACTTGCCAACACCTTAGATAATGTGTTCAACGATTCCCACAGGATTGCTGAAAGAATCAAAGAAGAGGTGTTAATTCAGTCATTATGCTGCGATGGCAACAGAGCACAACATGGAAACCACATGATATAAGAAGAAAGGGGGTGTATGCTGTAACGACTAGTGCTGCAAAAACAACACTGAAAACTACATGATATAAGAAGAAAAGAGGTGTATGCTGCAACGACTAGCGCTATATAAAACAACAATGTCAGTAAGGCAATTAATGCATATCTGTACAGAGCATGCTCCACAGCCTTTTCTTGAGTAGACAAGTGATCACTTTGGCAAAGAAAAATGCCCATAGTACACGCTACAAAAAATATGCTAGCTTCTGTGTAAACATGTATTGCAAGTGTATGAGTCATAAAAAATTACTTCTGGAGTACCACCATGTTGCATCCTAGGGCGTTTGACTTTCAGTTAAGTATTTACACATCAGTGACAATATGATAGTTAGGCAAAAGACTAAGTCTGCCATGTTCACATTTGGTATTACTTTTTTTGTTACGAAAGCAACATTCCAACAGTCAAAGCGAGACCTCAGGTGGCCGCCATAGCTACGCTGACCTTGTTTCAATTGGTCGAAATGGTCGCAACGTCACAGTGCGCGAATTTCAAACGGGGCCAATTGTACTTTGGCTAGTAACCATGCAACCAATTAAAGGAATCGTATAGTGGTGCTCCAAGTAAGTAGGACTGAGTTGAGTTAATTGCTTAGTTAACCTTTCTAGTCAGACCAGGTAAATAAATAAAACCAAGTAGAAAACAGGTCCAGTTGGGGAATCGAACTCCAGTCTCCAGAGTGTAAGACGAGCATGCTAACCACTCCGCCATGCCAGCTCGATGGTTTGGAATGAACAAAGGACCGTCTAGTGAATACCTTGTCTTCATCACTCCCACCGAGATATGTGAGACAGATACATTTCCTTTCCTCAAAAACCAATTTACCGACAAGCAAGGCGTAGAGCCGAACGGCGATGGCGTTCTGTGGACTCCCTGGCAGCGTTGCAAGACACTGTCGCATTCCACTCTTAGAAGCGAAGCTTAACATCTTAACCACACATCAGTGACACAAGCAGCAATACCGCGCTTAAGGCTTTCACCTCACCGCACTTTAGGTCAAAAAAGTGCACCCCTGAATTTTTTTTTTTTAGATTCAGCCTATGCTCTGAAAAAAACCTAATGCGAACTCAAGCAAAAATGAAGCCATAAGCTTTCATACCAAATGTTCCTTCATGTCTGAATATAAGAGACACCGAGCACAGTGTTAAGAATATGCAATGCGGTCACATTCAGTAAACAACCCAGAGAAAGCTATGCTGTAATGCATAAAAAGCAATGACGGATGATTAGTGAACAATGGGAAGTGACATTCATGAGCTTTAAAGCTTAGTCAAGTATATAAATATGTTCCAGCACAATATACACAAGTTATGCTCACCTGTAGCAGAACCAAGTCATCAAGCTATTCACTGCACCTGATGCAAAAATCACAAAGGCCGTTATCTGTGCTGAGGTTAGTGTTTCTCAGAATAACGTAGTCACTTATAAGCAGATATCCATCACGTAACACCAAGGAAATAGAACAAGCTTAAGACCAAGCTCACGTTAAGGCTCGGTAATCAACGTAAAAGATGCAAGCAACATACCATAATAGATGGTTTGATTAACCACCCTTGAGTCCAGAATCTCCTTTACTGCAGCTAGGACCTTTTCTGTTTCCCTAGAAAACAGCACAAGAAAAGTTCAATGCATAGCAACAAAAATGCTGCAGGTTACGTGTACCAAGCATAAAGTTGGTACTCAAAGTATAACATGCCTGCTGACCAGAAAACCTTCCTGCCGCCTTGCTTTTGTTTTAGGAAACTTTGAAAAATTTAAGTCTGAATGATTTGAACTGAGTCATTTGGCAACAGCACTTCATTTTATCATACGAAAGATATTACTAATGCTGGCACAATTTTTCCAGATGTCTTCCAACACTGCTTGCAGATTCTAGCAAGGTCAAGCTGACAAGAGTACACAATTCTACAATAAATTAAGCTTTAAGGTACTCGCCAGTCATACCTGTTACTGTAGAACCCTGTGACCATGACAAAATGTTCGGTTTTCCATAACTGAACCATTAGGGAATTAACTGCGCTACGTTTATACTATAAAAGAATTCATTCAGACATACAAAGAGCAATTAAAAACATCCCAGACATGAAAAAAATTTGAAGGGTGGTCATTAATACAGTGCCATCATTGCATTGCAGGCATTGCGGAATCAGGGTGTAGAAGAGTGTTATGTGAAAATATTGGAAGATAGCTATAACGGCTGCATAGCTACCATAGTCCTCCATAAAGTCAGCAATGAAATTCCAATAACAGGCAGGGAGACACGATCTTACCGATCCTATTCACCGCCTGCTTACAGGTGGTGTTCCGAGGCCTGAATTGGGAAGAGTTGGGGATAAGACTTAATGAAGAATACCTGAGTAATCTGCGATTCGCTGATGACATTGCCTTGCTAAGTAACTCAGGGCATGAACTGCAAAGCATGATCAATGAGTTAGAGAGGCAGAGAAGAACGGTGGGTCTAAAAATTAACATGCAGAAAACCAAAGTAATATTCAACAATATAGCAAGGGAACAGCAGTTCGCAATTGGTAGCGAGGTGCTGGAAGTAGTAAGGGCATACGTCTACTCAGGGCAAGTAGTAACCACTGATCCGGATCATGAGAGGGAAATAACTAGAAAAATACCAATGGGGTGGAGCGCATATGGCAGGTTCTCTCAGATCATGAATGGTAGTTTACCAATATCAAGAGAAAAGTATACAACAGCTGTATCTTACTGGTACTCACTTATGGGACAGAAATGTGGAGGCTAACGAATAAGGTACAGCTTCAGTTAAAGACAACGCAGAGAGCTATGGAAAGAAAAATGATAGGTGTAACGTTAAGAGATCGGAAGTGGGCAGAGTGGGTGAGGGAACAAACACGGGTTAACGACATCCTAGATGAAATCAAGAGGAAGAAATGGGCTTGGGCACGGCACGTAACGCGAAGGCAAGATAACCACTGGTCCTTAAAGGTAACGGAGTGGATTCCAAGCAAAGGCAAGCGTAGCAGGGGACAGCAGGAAGTTAGGTGGGAGGATGAGATTAAAAAGTTTACGGGGATACGGTGATCGCAACTGGCGCAGGACAGGGTTAATTGGAGAGACATGGGAGAGGCCTTTGCCCTGCAGTGGGCGTAATCAGGCTGATGATGATGATGATAAATACAGCTAGCAACACTTGCTCTGTATTGAGCTGCATGTGGCCCAGTGCGCTGAGAATGGTCAGTTGAAGCCAAGGTGCCGCAATTCCTCCGAACTCATAGTCACTGTGTACCCTCTTCAGCCTCAGCTGGCTCAGGACATCCAGCAGCGGAAGGCTCAGGTGATGACCGACTGCGCTGCTGCTGTCCTGTTGAAACAAGAATACGAACACAAGTTCAACACTACTGTAGCAAAAGTTGAATTCAGTTCAGAAAAGCTCCCCACCTCCCTTCCCTCTAAAGAGCTGCTAATATAAATCCAGTAAAAGGTAAAGCTCTTACACCCTGGAAGACATGGATAACTAAAAGCGCAAAATCAAATGCTATGCAAGAAATAATCCAGCTTTTCTCGATACGGTATATTTAGCGGTTGGATTTTTACAGTTCTAGGGCTTTTTTCAGTATTTACTTCACAACTCCGTTTTCGTTTTTTTTTTCAGCGATTATTATTTTCTACAGATGAATCGCTGTTTTTTTTTTCTCGGTCAGCTTTTTGCAAGCCTGAGCATTCGACTTACTAGTAATTAACGCACAAGTGGTCCTCAATTTTTAGTAAAACACTTATATCTGCGTTCACTAAACGAAATCCTACTGCCAAAAGAAAAAGCAATGGAAGACAAAATAAGGAACGGCAAGACAAAAATGCAAGTAGAAGTTGATTTCTGAAAGGTTTCTAAAAGCCTGTCACTGAGCTCTTGCGCTAGGTTGTTCAAGAGAGCAGGGCGGTACTTAATCCAGTGGTGCCCTGTCTCAGTACGCCTCTGGCATCCATGTTTCAATTTCCTCCTATGGCTGAGTGTAACTCCTATGCAATAGTGAGCAACTCTGACATGCATGTCATGGATGCTGATTTTTTTTCACAAAAACCGAATTATGAAAGTTTAATTGAGAGTAGTTATTGTTCTTTCGGTTGACACTGCAAAGTTCAGCCCCTGTGTATAGCATTGCTCTAGAATGCTCCATAACTCTCATCATTCCTTAAACAATGCTGCTCAATCAACCTTAGTCAAGTCCGCCATTCAATTTGGAGAAAAGGTATTAAACTTGAAATCGAAAAAACAGTGTGCATTGGCAGTATTAGTTTAAACTGACCAGCAGATCGAATGATAGCAGTTAAAACACCTAGCTTAGCAACCAAATATTGTACAGTCTGAAATATGGTAACAAGCACATTACAGGATCAGGAATTCTGGAACATTGCCGTCAAATATCTACAAGCTAGCATTAAGTGAAAGAGTATGCTGTATAAAGACAATCACACCTTTGCGCATGCCTGGATGCATTGAGCTGCTGACGAAACCACGTTTATTTCAGAGTCCGCAAGCCCTTTTTCCAAGACCGGCAGTGGTGCCATCGGAATTTGACTGGAACCACACTGGGAATGGCAGTGTTGGAGTGCTAAGAGAGCTGCTTTCCGCACAGCAGAACTGGAAAAGTTGAAAAAAAAAGAAAGCCGACTCTAAATGAACGAAGCGCTACATTTACAACACCTTGTTTTAATCAGCAGGTGTTGAAGGAAGCCCCTAAAACGAAAAAAAAAAAATCTTCTTTTGACGGCAGCATCCTATGGCAACAATGCGGGTGTAGTGGAATAAGCATTACAGCCTGGTCAACGGACTACAACTTATTCACAAGTACAAAGCTACAGGTATGGAAGCATATGATAATGTACTGACTTAAGGTTCCAGACTGTCTAATTCGAAGTTGCCCTGTTTTGAAAACTGTAGAATGAGCATGCTGTCTACAGATAGCTAACCTTGATTTTTTTTTTCTCCCTTTCACTTCACCTGTTATTTGAAAGTTAATCGGAGATCACAAACTGAAGATTTCAGAATGACGCTGCAAAGCTGACCTTTGGTTAGAACGAATAGTAACATGCAAATGTTATGCTACGAGTATCCCATGACACTGTGTCAGTGATGAGATGTTCTTTAACTTTTGTGTGCAATCTCCAAGGGTGCAGACATCAATCAGTCTTGCCCCACCCTGTAAGCACATGAACATCGTGACACTAGAATACTGAGCCTGCAATTCACAATGCTTATTTCCAGTTTGCATCTACACACACCAGGTGGAGTGCAAACACAATTCTCAACAAAAATAATCAGCCACAGACTCACGTTAGATTCTTTAGAAAAAAAAAATTAACGGTCCATAACAAGCCATTTGAAATCCATGATACAAGCATATATGCTCAGAGATTATTTGTTTAATATATCTCGCCTAGCTTTCCACTGAAGTCCAATTAGCAGGATACAAAGCAGCCATTACTAAATGTTAATGAACGTACACTCCCTTTCATACATAGCAGTCAATGCCACAGAGGCTGTGGAAGCACTGCACCCACAAAAACATCCTACTCTGCCACGTATCAATTGTTCTTCTTGAAGCCTCAGTGAGTTTCTGGAGGAAAACAAATAACGGTATAAAGGGAAGCGACAACAAAGGAAATCACAGTTGAAGCAATGAGGCAGTCAGTGTTCAGGCCCTCTGGCTGTAATTTTCTTTCGGTGTGAACTACCTTTCAGGCACGAAAGGCGTCAGAGCGATTCACCCCACCAGCATAGCGCCATATGTCATTCTTACTTCTCAAAGTCTCGATGAGTCGCAGGATGAAAATGTGGCAAGATTTGAAACAAAGTCAATGAGGTCGCCAAGCATGGCACTTAAGATCTGTCGCAACAAAATATGCCTGTGTTCACTTTGGTTACATGGCGAACTACTCTTTGGGGGCGCCTGCGTGAATAAGAACACTAGCTTTGGCAGCCAGCGTTTCCTTCTATGTATGAAATGAAGTATAGCTTTTAATATATTTTTGCACTGATATTTGAATGCATTTTTTAACTTACATCAAATAAACACACACTACGAAATATGCTCCAGGACAGAATGAAAGATTAACACAATAATACATTGCCTTTAAAATATATTACATTAGCTGAGTTCATTAGATTTTCCTTTCTCCTTCCAACAAAAATTCTGCCTTTTCATTTGATACAACAGCTTGCGAAATGAGAGCTGCATGAAAAGTACAAGCAAACTTAGAGCTGGGATAATAAGAAAGCGTATCCTCCAGAATAAGCATGTAGCACTGAGATACAGCTACTCACATATGCCCAGGTCTGCTGAATTGCACTTATTGAGTTGTCAAAAATACTGTACCACTGCACTGCTTAAAATGAAATACTATGCAGAAAAAGTGAATACAGGAACTTCTATGAGCCCAAACTCAAGAACAAGTTAACAATCTACTTCAGCTACATTGCAAGTAGTGCTACAGGTCATGGTTTCACTTATCACAGGAAGTGCTTATCGCATGATGGCCTTAGCTGCCCATGTGCCATTAAACCCATCACAACAACTTATCACAGGTGACGGAAGAATACCCCAAAACGTTATAGAAGAACATAATTTGTGCACACAAGATGCTTACAAATATTGAAAAGAAATAAATGCCCATTCAAGAGATGCACCAACTAGCAAGTTTCACCCACATACAGGTGGTGAGAAGATTTCTGTTTTGACAAAGAATTCAGGAAACATAGTTGGAATTACCTGTAGTGTTTTGTCTTCTCGACAACGAGTGGCTGAACAACATATGCAAAGTCACCATGAATAAGCTTCGGTATGATTTCCAGAGCCATGACGACGACAAGTGAGACTTTGCTTGCCAAATCCTAAAGAAAGCATAAGTGATGAGTAAGTTTAAGCTTTCTTGACTCAAACCTCTCCGTCAAAAGGGGCAGCACGAGTTTAGAGAAGTACTCAATTTACCCTCTGAATGCTGTTGATCAGAAGCACAACCAGTTCATGTTTTGGATCTAAAAACGCCGACGTCGCCAGATAACCTGGAAAAAAAAAAAAAGAAAGCTATAGTGCGCGAATGTCTGAATAACTGAATCCATTTTTTCTACGTTTTACCTGCATCCCACAACATAGTTATGCATGACGCTACGTCTCACCTATCAGCTTTTGGCTGAGTTGCCCTTGTTGCAGAAGTTTAACAGCGTGAACATAAGCGAAAGGTGTTGGATGCCCCATCATTTCAAGGAACATAGCCTGGAGAAGGTACTCCTCTAGGCGGTCCTGGAGAAGTTGAAATGAAACAGTTTAAAACGAACCGGTCTCACGCTCTTTCATAGAATGACGCTATAAAAAGCCAGCAGCAAAGTTTCTTACTGTTTTCGTGCAGTCTTTCATGTCCTGCTCCAAAGCCGAGAGCTTCCGCGCAACGATCTCGTTTTCATCCTTCAGGAAGCGACACAACGTTAGTAATGACCGCACAAATTTTATAAGACAATAACAGCTTACCTCTTTGGTAGCGGCAGAGCCGATCTCTAGCGTAAACTCCTGTAGTAGAAACTCGCCCCTCAGTATGTTCCGGCTCACGTAAGCCTGGAGAGAAATTACTGTCTTTTCAACGATTTTAGACATTATGTGCCGTAATTCACTGAGTCCTAATCGCTAAGCTTGCAAGGTTTCCTTCACCCGGCAGAGTTTCGTGACAACCACCAACAGAAACCTGTAAAAGCAACCGGAGGCTGACATACTTGTTGCCATGGAGGAAGGAAAAAGAGAGGAGAGGCCCTTTCCACACAACACCATGGGAGAAAAGTGTGGAGGAAATCACGTGGCTTTTTCGCGATCGGGAGGCCATCTAGTCCGGGCAGCTTAGCAACGGCGTCGTAGTTGCTGCTTGCAAACCGGGCGGTAGCAGACGGCCGCGGCGTAGCATTTGCGGTGCGGCGTAGGCGTACTTTTCTCAACTGCTCGAGTTTGCTTTTGATCGTGCTTACAGGCTGACGTTGGCGCTGTTCACTCATATCTCAGGTGGAATTCGCTGCAAAACTCTCGTTGTTGCGTGCATTGATTTCAACGTGCTCGGCGACCACGAACGCACGGGCATTTCGTCTACTGCGTCACTGCTCGGAGCCGTCGGGAGACTACCGCTGCTCACTGAGGAGCACTCGCGCTGTTCGTTCACCAGTGATTCAATACGCCGTGCGCTAGAGAGGTCGTCGGCGTATTCTGCGGACGTTTCACGTCCTGTGCGTGTAGTGTGCGTGTACTATTCGCGCTTCCGTTTCCATCGGCAGTGAATCCTCGTTGCTATTAGGCGTGTTCTTGCAACGCTCCAGTGATCGTCACTGGTGTTAGTATAACTGTCATTTTCGTTTTTCGCGATTGCGCTTGTGTGAGCGGCGGGTCCATGACATGGGCGGAGGGCGATATTTTAAAGGAAGCATGCTGCGCTCACTTTGCTCTTAGTATACTGCAGAAACTTACCGCCCATTTCAAGCGTGTAACGTTTGAAGCGTCTAGCGAGCTCTAGCTTCTGGGACGTGCCGGGCTCAAGTGTATCCGTTCATATCGTGGCCAAGTCTGTGTTTCTGGTCGCGCGCTATGCTTAGACCGGTTTCCTGTTGCAGGTTTGCAATTGCTTTTCTATCTGATGTCATAGTCAAGAAGTGCGAAAAAGGCGAAGCTCTAACTGAATTAGGAGGCCTTTTCTCACGTGTTTATTGTGCCCATGTCCTGTGATTGTGTTTTTTGGGGTAAAAAGTACTTAGTGAAATGAGGACCCACATATATGCGCTGAATTTCACTGATGTCTGTGGTTATGTTAAGAAAAATAATTTGATGCATTCGATCATTACGGATCAACTTTCATTTTATGTGTTGTCATCACGAGTAAAGTGTGCAACTATGCAGTGACATTAGAAGCTAGTATTTCATCAAGTAGCGAAAAGCGATGCGTAAAGCTGCAGCTCTGCACATTAAACATGAAACACGGCATTGAAATGATGCACAGCACCGTGAAACTTATACTGCAGCCACTGGGTACTCCTAAACTTCTAGAAGTCTGAAAAGCTACGGTAATATATTTTATGCGCAATACTAGATCTGTGGATATGTGAAACATGCTATGTTGCCATGCTACAAAGGATGGATTTATGGAGAGGGGCAGTCACATTTTAAACATTTATTTCTTGGACTTTCTTCATTGAGAAAAAGATGTTCAGAATGGTTATCCTGTGTAAAATTTCAGAAAAACCCTCCCCTGCTGTCTACTATATGCACTTTGGCCCTCTCCGTTTCTGTCACCTGCGTGAGTGGCTCTTGGAGTTGTGAATCAAAAGTCATTGCTGGCATGGCCACCAATACAAGACGTTATGATATTACATTTTGCGTTCAGGGTCAAGAACTCAAACTTTTTAGTATACTTGCCCATCCTCACTGCTGTATACTAGAAAGCATTCCTTGCATCACCAGCCGCACGAAAACATGCTATGAAGATAAGTACAGTATTTATGGCCAATAACAAAGTACTGCAGAATTTTTCCTACCCTCACTGCTGCAGCACAAAGCAACGTTGACACAGCCAGCTTCCCAAACATATGCAATGGAAGCAGATGGCAACATTCAGCAGCAAGAGCTGCATTAAAAGGCAGGTTGAACACTAAGGTGGGGTGTGACCATGCATGGCAGCATTGTTCACGACTCAGCCGAAAGCAGACAAGTGCACACTCATTCAGCATAAAACTGAGAGGTTTGTGCTATCCTCCAGAGAGCGCGATTAAAGTGCGGCCAGTATGCGGCACACTTTTATGCGAGCATAGCGTGCAAACAACCCAATATCAATAACCTTGCTTAGGGATCTCATGCATGAACCTCTAAACTCATTCTAGCAAAGAAGGATTTTTTTTACAACCTCATGAGCACATTTGACAGCTGTCCACTCAAAAATCATTATGCTCTCAAATAGAAAGTGTTGCAGAGTACCATTCAAATATAAGTCTCGTGCAAGCAAGCTGTACATGAAAGGCTTCCAGGGTAGCATATACTAAAACATTTCAGGAAGCTTAAGTTTAAAGGCAGTACTTTACACTGCATTAAGGTGGGATAGTTTGTTCGGAAGCTTCATGAAATACACTGTGAGATCCAAAACACACAACATTAAAAAAAGAAAGAAAAAAGAAAGTGCTTTCAGGCAATCGGCATGTGAAATCTCTTAATTTTAGAACGTTCCCCAAAGCTCTTATAAAATTTGACGAAATATTTTTGCAGAATTGACTCAAAAAACCTGAGCTACTGGTGACTATTGCATGCCATACTCAGTGAAGAATGCAGGGGCTCGTTCGGTCGAATGTGAAATTTACCGTTGATTTTATATGCGACTATTGTTGCGTATACCTTTAAGCACTATCTGCAGTTTCTACCGGCATCTTGCTTACACCTGCGATTAATTCGATCCCGACTTTACGTTTCATTGATCACATGCACCCTTTGGTTATTCTAAACTCAAGGTAGACACGTGCGCCGAAGCAGATGAGTAAATTTTTATTCTTTCACAATACAGCCACTACCAGTGGCGTAGGCAGAAGTATTTTTCGGGGAAGTATTTTTACGCCGCCGGTAAAAAGAAAGAGACCCTGCGCTTAAACAATACCTTAGAGATTTTTCTTCTTTAATAAAGGCGGAAGGTTAGTTTTGTTCACTGCAATATCTATATAAAGATACGTATGCACACAGGATCCGAGAACTTCATTCATAAAAAAAAACATTTATTTTCTCACAAAAAACAACTCATACGGAAAACGTGGCTATTTACAATATTTTCACATCATATACAACAACACAAAAGCTTCTGCTCTACAACAAAGTCATCAACTGCAAACAAATGGCATTTGTCAAAACTTCTACCCCGTACATGCAAACCTGCGGGGGCCTGTGCCCATGCGGTAGCACGCTCCTTCGTTGACTTTGAAACGCGCGCGCAATCGGCGCGGCGGCGAAACGTCAGCATGACGTCAGCCCGGACAAGATGGCGCCGAGCTTGTTTCCGGCTTCACAAAATGTCACGTGATGGCCTCTTCTCTAATTTTCAGGGGGGTAAAGCGCGGCGAGGAGGTTGTGATACACTCGAGCAGCGCCATCTTGTTACTCCCATAGTTGCCTGTACTTATTTGGGGTTCGTGGTATTGAAAATTAAGCAATCATTTTGAATGTATCGAAACAGAACACATTAAAAATAAACCTCTAGAATTGAAAACGTCAAAGAAGGTCCCTAAGCGTTACACTTAATTCTTTTATTGTTCTAAACATTGAAATATGCAGACGTGTGCCAGAGAACTTAGGAAAGTTTCGTTTTCGTTTCGTGTGCTGTAGCAGCTGTAGGTTACCGAGGGATTCTAGTTCATTGCTACTTATAGCGTAGACTGCAGGACCGAATTAAGATACGGCAGTTTAATACGCCCAATACGCTCTGCATTACACACCTCTCCGCGCCATGTCTACTTCTGAATCACTCACTCCCGCCGCTCGGTCCGCGGTCTTTCGCACGAGCGCTGGATTCTCTGCTGGTTTTGTTTTTCCATGTCTGATTCGGTGCCGGGAAAGCACTGCAGACGCCAGTCGTCTCCGGTGCGCACATTGGTCGAACGTATTTCTCGTGCGCACGTTGGTTGATCGCGTACAAGAAACTGGACGCTAGACCCGTCGGCAGCGTTCGCGGCGAATTGCCGGCGCTTGCCGGCGAATTGCCGCAGGCACGCACCACGCTGTGACTCCGCGCGACGCTGTTTACCGCTTTGCCTCGCTCTTGCACAGAGTTTCAGAAGAATGCCGCCATCGTGCATCATATGCAAAAAAAGGTGTCAAAAGCGATCGGGCTTTCGCTTCATGTGTGAGCAATGTTCTCTGGAAAATTCATAACGGCACTGTCACCCGTTTTTTTCGTTAAGATTTTTTTGTACGCATGCAGCACGCTTGACAAGCATTAATTCGTGGAGCCTTACGTTTAGTGGTATATATTACAGGCCTGGTAGTGAAGCAATGGATGAATTCCTCAGAACAATAAAAACTTTCTGCAAAAGTGGCTAAGCACTATTACGACACCACTGCCTAGTTACATATAGGGTAGTTTAGAAGAACTTCTTGTTGGGCAAGTTGGTGCATTGCTTGAAGGCAGAGGATATAGGATATACATATAGGGCAGAGGATCTGATCAAGACATTTTGAGCTGTCATGCTTTTACAGCAGCCACACCAGGCACTTTTTGAAACCAGATGCAGTGCCAACGATATTCCAAAGGGTACATAGTGAGCAGGTAGGTGCAAATTGTGGCTGCTCTCTGTTTGTCTAGTAGAAACAGCATTCAGTGCGAAATTTTAATGCTAGTGAGGAGTGAGTTTTGAAAATTATGCTGAACCTAGCTACAGCCTTTACAGCCAAATCGTAAGTAAAAAGAGGTAAACTTAACTTTTCAACACAACACTAAATAATTAAGTTAATATTAAAAATTTACTAACTGGTATGTCAGTACGAAAGTAAAGGCAGGAATGCAGCATAAAAGGAATCAGGTTCATGATAAATAAAATGCATCATGTATCAGCAGTTCAGAGTGGTGCACTAGATGGGAGGGTTTACGCAGGAGAGACTGTGTGTCAGGCATGCCTACATTATTACACAGAATTCTGACAGAGGTCGTGGTGTCTCAGCAAGTCTGTCTGCGTAGGGTGATAAGTTATAATACAGTGAGTGCCTCAGTTCGTGCAATACTTTTACTTCAGGTTGCAAGCACACTTCACAGTGCTATTTCAGGATTGCAGTGTTCGCCACTTATGTCACAGCAAAAACGCAAGCAGGTAAGGTTAGGTGAGCAGAATGGCCAATGCTTCAGGCAACAAAATTTTTATCTCAGGGTATATCTATGTAGGAGCACGCAAGCTCAGAAGCATACAGTTCACAGACAATGTCCTCAACCCCCTCACGAGCTCAGTCGCCCTTGAGGAAGTTCCCACGCTTGCAGGTAAAACACAATGAATCCGAATGATGGTACCTCCGGTAATGTAAATGTTTTTACTTCAGGCCATTAGTGTGACAAAGTATCTTAGCCAACCGGTCACGTCACCTATATGCAAATCTGGCTAAGAAGTACTTGAAGCTGGGCTTGTTGGTGCATATTCGTGAAAGACATGAGAGCTCAAAACCAATCCATGCGATCAAGAACATGGATAAGGGCAAAGGCTATATGAACGTTCTTCTTTGAATAAATCCTGTTGAAAGTGTAGCGCTCGTCCTGTTCCCTTACTCATCCGTGTTGCCGTTTTGCGCTCTCATGTCTTTCACGTATATGCAAATCCCCCTGCAAGCACTTGCACACACCCACAACAAAGTCCCCACGCAAGCGAAAGTAGGCGAGATGCTTCAGATAAATAGCTAGAACCTCAGGTAAAAACTGAATTTGCTTCAGGACAAGTCTACACCACAAACCCCCCGCTCAATAGCAGCATCATCAAGGAAATCTACACGCAAGTGCTTGCAGGTAACATAAAAAAGGTAGTGAAGCACTGTCTCCTCTGACAAGCCAAATTTGCACTTGGGATATGAAGCACGTTGCAGAAGAGGACTTTTGATTAACTTCAATCCCTGGGGTTATTGTACATGCCACAAATTTATTACAAAATACAGAGTACCAGCTGTTCCAGCTAGCCGTACTGTATATTCTCTTAAATGCTCCTCCATCACACAATCAAAACTTGGCATTCAATAACTGTTGGTACAGTAAGAGTAGTGGGGTAGCTTCACCAGTGGATTGAAGGAATGAACCTGGCCAATGTGCTTGTTTATGAAGTAGAATCCCAGTGTCGAATTCAGGCCTGCATTCCTTTAGATTACAAATATCTCATGTTGTGTCTTATGTCAGATAAATGGCAATGATACGCCAAACGCAAGGTAAATGTGTATCTTGACTGTAGTAGAGGAAATAAGATTCTTTGTTGCAGTTTCTAGAACACACCTTATACTTGTGATGCAAAAACACTGCAAAGGTCACTGAAGTCTTCAGCAAGTACTCAATCATTTATTACTGCTAAAACAATATAAATACAAAGCAGTTGCACATTTAAGCTTTTATTACACAGGCACTCATGTGCATTCTGAATGTCTGATTTTTTGGTTTTGTGGGGTTTAACATCCAAGAGTGGCACAGGCTACGAGGGACACTTTCTGAAGGGATCTGCACAAGACGCACAGTTGTGGTATAAATAACAGGCATGATGAAGAGTGACATGGAACATTTATTCCTACATTGTTCATGCGAAATCACTGTATTAAGATACTAAGCTGAAGACGCTTTGTTTTTAAGCACCAACAATATCGCATAAAGGCAGCCCTATTAAGTGTTGAACAGTTAAGAGCACAGGTCTTGGCACTCTATTTTTTTTTTCATGTGCATTCTTCGAGCATGCGAACAGATGTGCAAGGTATTGAATGCTATATTGTGCATGACTGAGGCATCATTTGCATGCTATATTTATTTGTCTCATGTGTACAACAGTAATATCAGTGAATTTATAGAAAAAATAAAAAAAACGCATTCACAAACATAACTGCTCAAGTTAAATAAGTGTCAACTATGAAGCCAACTGTAACTTTGCAGTGCAAGTACTCACATGCTTGTAATTGTAAAGATACACTGGTTGTCAATTTTTTTATACGGAACATGGCATGAATTTTTAATATTTCGAAAACTGTACGCGAGAAAACTGTATTCCAACATTTCTATTTACCGTGCACAATGCTCTGCTGGTGCTCCCTGAACGCCACTTATCCCACACGTCTCTGGCATAAAGTTCTTTCATGTATGCACGCTTCGCTGGTGCTTCGGTGCACACAGATGAAACCATTCATAGCGGAGTCCGTTACAGATTTCGCGTTGTATTCAAACAGAATTCGCATCTTGACAGGCAGTGGTAGAAAATGAAAACAGTACAGAAGGCAGGCGCTGCACTATACGCGTGTGTCGTCTCCCTTCTGCCTCGCATCCATTATGGAACACCAACGAAGTCTGACCGCGGGAGAAAACAGGAGGTGACGATGGTTCACACTTTACCAAAGGGACTCCAGGTAACGCCAAAATGCATGGGGCATGCATGTTTTATAACGCCCCGTACATCAAAACAAACCTTGCTGAACCTCACCCCCAATCCTCGCTGATCTCGGCTCACAAAAACACAAACCACACATAATTAGCGGCACAGGACTCACCACCACCGTAACTGTCTTTGTACGCTCACAGTCGCGAACATTTCGCACGTGAACTAAAAAAGAAATCAACACAGTACGTAAGCAAGCCTTAGCACCGCTCCTCGCACAACTCTTTAGCGCGCACTACGACGCGCGCGGCCATGCTGGGCGAAGTTGCCAGGTTAGTACGCTGTAATTGACGTTAAACCGTCAAACTTGGTCTAGGTCGTCTGTATCATGCAGGGAACCCTGAGCGAAGTAACAAGATGGCTGCCATCCACGGTTAGAAAAAAAAGAGAGAGGGTTTACATGGGAGTGCTGCCGCCGCTTTCTCTCTAGAGTTGGTATATTAGCTCTATGCTAATTTTCCTTCCTCCATGCTTGTTGCTGTTGCCATGGTTGCCATATGGGTAGCCCAATGTGCCAAACTGTAGTGACAACTGGGATTCTGCGCGCAGTCTTGTGCCAATAAACACTCAGCGTCACTAGGTTTGCTTTCACAGTCACTTGAAAAGCAAAACTACTGCTTTGATGTCCAGTAACAATTACTTAAAGGGAAGAAAAATAAAGTTCTTTGTTGCGGCCTTCGGGCTTGGAGAATTTTTCACATAGCCAGCCACTACCGTCAACGTCGTAATGCCCGAAATCAATCCACTAGAAATCCAGTGGAATCCACTCCTGTCAAAAATGGCTGGTCGTGGCAGGGGAATTCGCGCAGCATTTCCCGAGGTTCGGCACCAATTGCGGCGGCCGAAGGATGAATGTGAGCAAAGCGTGACTGCCGGGCCTGGAGGTGACGCCAATCCAGATGGAAATGCGCCCCTGCCACCGACCCCTGTTAAGGTTGCAACTCTCGTCACTAACCATCACGCCGGCAGTTTTTGTGCGCACTGTACCGTTGTTCGACATAGAGGGATCGGCTTTCCTTTTGCCGCCACTGGCAGTGAGAACATATATTGGTCCGCTGCGAGTATTTTTTGCTAATGACTCGGAATCTACTAGCTTATCTTCATATGTGGTGTCTGAAGCCTGTCAAATTCAGAACATTTCTGAAACGCCTTACCGGCTTCTGTCTACATTCGCATCCTGTCAACCTTATTCCCGACGCACAGGTTTTTAGTACGTGTTATAAAATTATGCCAGTGACTTCAAGAAGCGATGGTTGGGGCTGAATGGCCCAGGCAAATAACGCACACTTCACGGGAAAGTAACGAACGCTTGCTTTCATTGTGTCTGTACCTAAGTGGTGCCGGTGTTTGCGTTCGGTGTTTTCTTGGCAGAATTGTATGAAGTTAAATTCTTCACACTTCGTCTTATGGAGAGCTACTTCAGCCCTCCCCCCCGTTTCTTCCCGCTTTCATCTCCATTACCTTTTTCTGACGCAGTCAGCCTGGCCGTTGTTGCTCCTTGTTCTAGGCTCTCGTTACTTCCGAGTCCACTTACTGTGTGCATTCATTTGTTCACTTTCAGGAAGAAAACGATGAAATCAAAAAGCTGTGTACACAATTCAAATACCTTCAGGCCTCTGACCCAAGCTTTGCCAAGCATCTTGCAGTGCTGACTGAAAAACTGAAAACTCCTAAGGACATGGAGGATACTGTGAACACCATGTATGAACTTTGCTTGCTGGGGCCGGACCAGGCAGAAGTGACTTGCCACGCACTCGTACAGCTTTGCAATGTGGAGGTCGATGGTGTCAAGCTCAGAAGCAAAATCCTGACGAAAATGCAGCATGAGTTTGAAGGTAGCTTATTTGTCCTACTCGTGTTTGATTGCTTCTCTCGAGACATTTTTTAACATGTGTGTGTAGATAAGAATAAAAAGAAAAAATGTGCGCCACCGCTGTAGCTCAGTGGTTATGGTGCTCGGCTGCTGACCCGAAAGACGCGGGTTCTATCCCGGCTGCAGCGGTGGAATTTCTTTGGAGGAGAAATTCTAGAGGCCCGTGTACTGTGCAATGTCAGTGCACGTTAAAGAACCCCAGGTGGTCGAAATTTCCGGAGCCCTCCACTACGGCGTCTCTCATAGCCTTAGTCGCTTTGGGACGTTAAACCCCATAAACCAACGAAAAAAAAATGTACATGCAGATTTTCACGGCAGTAGCAGTACAGAGTAACTCTGGTGTAATTGTACCTCTTCCCTCCAGCATATGTCATTCGGTACCTAATTCTGCTTCCTGACCAATTACAACAATCCTATTTAGTCATGGTCCCTATGTGTCTGGCAAACAAGGGCATCAGAGTAGGCACTGCTATGGAGTTGGTGGTAACGGCTTAGCACAGCCATTGCTTTCACTTCTCTCCTTGGAGAGGGCAAAAGAAGTGGGCTCTTATGTTGTGTAGTTTTGTTTTTGCTTCCATTATTGTCACTTGCAGTTGCTTTTGGCAGAGCTCCTAAATATTTCTCGTGCATGGGTTGTCACCTCCATCTTCTCGCGTGTTTGCATTTGCTGTAGCTAATTGTTTACAATGACTTGCTAAACTGGTGGTGTGATAAACGCATTGCTCTTTGGCCTTGCAGGATTTGAGGAAAAAGCAGAGTCAGCGCCGCAGACAGTAATAAGCAATGCAATCTTCCTTTGCGAGTTTTACACTCGCTACCTCGTTCAAGGCAAGCCGGTGAATCCCCTCCGGGGGCCTCTGTGGAAGTACCTGGTGTTCATGGTGGAAAGTCGGAAGCCATTCTTTCTCGGTCACTGCTTTCGACTGGTAAGCATTCTTGCAGTTTACTGAATTTTGGCAGTAAAAATCTTGCCATACTTACTTTTAAATTTGCTGACCGTGCTTATGTATCGGGATGGCTGTATTTATATATAATATGAATGTACAGCTCTTATTTACCATTGAGCAAAGTACTGCAGGCATGATATCATGTTCCCAAATGGGAGCAATCACACTATGGTGGGCCGCCGCGGTGGCTCAGTGGCTATGGTGCTCGGCTGCTGTCCCGAAAGATGCGGGTTCGATCCTGGCCGCGGCGGTTGAATTTCTTTGGAGGAGAAATTCGAGGCCCGTGTACTGTGTGATGCCAGTGCACGTTAAAGAACCCCAGGTGGTCGAAATTTCCGGAGCCCTCCACTACGGCGTCTCTCATAGCCTTAGTCGCTTTGGGACGTTAAACCCGATAAAACCAAACCAAACACTGTGGTGGTATGTGAGCTTGGAGCTGTTAAACCGAGAGTGGGACCTCTAAGTATGGACAGCAGTTCAGAATGTTTCAAGATTATTGTGGAAAGGAAAAATCTTGCCTTATATTGACAGAAATCAGTATCATATTAGCAGTTAAAGAAGGATTCTTATCTAATTTCAGCACAAAAATCACTTAAAATAAAATGAAACAATGTTTATCAGTGAAAGTTTGGTGCAGTAGGTGCATCTTGTCAATGTGACCTATCAGCATACATAACCCAGCCATTGTGGGACAGTAATTTTTTTTTTCTTATAATAAGCATTGTGATGTAACAATTTAAGAAAAGTAGTACTGCCTTCGCATCTATTGGTGGAACGTCGGAACAGTGGCAGGCACTGTAGCATGGTGTTGCTCACCAGTGCTTTTGCTTTCATGCATGCATTAAAAAATGTGCATTGTATACAGTGTGTTCCGCAAATAAACGCGCCGCAGAATGCTTCTGCCAGCTAAACGGGTGTATTGTTGAAGTTCAAATTTTGCATAGAAATGGTGTTTGGTTGGCAGCATTGTTTTGTACCACTTTCGTTTGGTGTACTTACCTGATTCGATCAGAAGAAGTCGGTTATTCACATCGTTTGTGGCGACGACGAAGGAAATTAAGCCGTCCTGTCAGCGGTCTCACCGGTGGCGCCATCACGTTTGGTGACTGTGAAGATTTGGCAAAGGAGGGAGGGGGGATTGGTCATAGAAAACTTATTTTGGCCAAAACTGCGCTAACTTTGAAGACTTTCGTTTGCCTATCGCAGTAAATCTTTTTGAGCGCCGTCTGCTTTCGTCTGTTCACTAATGACTGCAGGATTTGAGTCTGTGCTTTCAGTCTCGCCTTCTTTTCTAAAGTACGGAAACTTATTACCGAAAAATGAGACCGCACACTGAAGAAGAGAAGGCCATGGCCGTGTCTTGGATGTGCGCATCTAATTCAATGCGCTTCGTGCGGAAGATGTTCCGTGCGATGTTTCATCGCCGATCGCCGCATTGCACATCTCTGGAAAGGTGAGTCGTCAATTTTCTGTCAGCTGGAACTGTCGCAAGACTGAAAAGATGCGATGATGGGAGCTCTCGGAGTTTTGTTGTTGAAGCAATTGAAGGCGCTTTAGACTCTAACCCACAGCTTTCCTGCCAACACGCAGGTTTGTTATTTGGCACCGCAGCGTCAGTGGTGAGCCGACACCTCAAGAAGAGAGGGCTGTATCCTTACAAGGCTCATGTGCTCCATGAACCAATCGCCCAAGACCTGGCACAACGAATAGAGTTCTGTCATGCAGAACAGGAAAGAATTGCTGCAGAGCCTGGACGTTTGCAGTCTATATTGTTCACTGATGAAGCTGTTTTCCATCTCAGCGGTGCAGTGAATCAACAAAACACGCAGCAGGAGTCCCTGGAAAACCCCAGGTTTTCAATGA
This sequence comes from Amblyomma mixtum, assembly GCF_055824585.1. Classification (NCBI taxonomy): domain Eukaryota; kingdom Metazoa; phylum Arthropoda; class Arachnida; order Ixodida; family Ixodidae; genus Amblyomma; species Amblyomma mixtum. The sequence continues at coordinate 81,800,229 of NC_143017.1, read as the reverse complement.
TACGTCCTGTGCACTCTCCAGGTGTGGCAGTTTGGTGCAGGATTTGGCAAGAACGGGTCGTTGGACCATTTTTTCTTCAGTGATACTGTCACTGCTGACTCGTACCTGTCGCTGCTGCAAAATGAGGTTCTGCGTGAGTTAAGCCAGAGGCACACGTAGCAAGAGATCTGCATCTTTCAGCACGACGGTGCCCCAGCGCACTACGCCTCAAAAGCTCGGCATTTTTTGGACACAAATTTCCCGCACAAGTGGATGGGTCGCTGGTCAGCAAACATGCCATGTCCTCCGAGGTCGCCTGATCTCACCCCGTGTGGTATTTTTGTATGGGGCTTCTTAAAGTCACATGTGTACAGCGCCGGCACATTGACAAGCATTGCTGCGCTCAAGGCCCGCATTGAGCACACGTTTGAGCAGATCACTGATGAAATGCGGCAAATGAAATCTGGCTTTCCAGGAGTTATAAAGACCGCCTGGAGGTGTGCATTCAAGCCAACGGCGGCCACGTTAAAAGCTGAGCAGCACAGGATCTGAAGAACATGTTGAGAAATGGCCCTTCTCAGGGCCACCAAAATCCTGCCTGGCAAGAGTTAAAGGTGCACTGAAGAGGAATCTGAACTTGTATTTTTGCCGCGGGAACTCGATCTACACGTTCCGAGCTTTCTTAGAAACTTCGATCAATTGCCCTGTGTGGCCGATTTCCCTAATTAAATCGAATTAACGTCCGGCTCCCGCCTTTTTTTTTTAATTCTGCCTCGTACGGTGGGCGGAGTCGACCAACGCGTGGAGCGCCTTTCACCCAGTCCCGTGGCGGCTTGCTGCTCTGCCGTCGGCGGAGTAATACGTAGCAGTCCGTAGTAGCAAATAGTCCGTGCGTATTTTTATTTCTTCGGGCTTATTTTGCGGCTATATTATCTGCGAATGAAACTATTTATTCATGGAAACCTAAAAAGCAAAATAAAGCGAAAGCAAAGCCTCCACGGGACTGGGTGAAAGGCGCTCCACGCGTTGGTCGACTCCGCCCACCGTATGAGGCAGAATTAAAAAAAAAAAGGCGGGAGCCAGACGTTAATTCGATTTAATTGGGGAAATCTGCCACACAGGGCAAGAAGTCACTGCTTCTAAGAATGCTAGGAACGTGTAGATCGAGTTCCCGCGGCAAAAAGACATGTTCAGAATCCTCTTCAGTGCACCTTTAACGCACCACCGCTGCTCCTTACCCGACCCTCTGGAAATAAATGAGAACCAAATGGTATCCACACAGACAGCGTAGTACAGAAATGCTTTCTGGAGGGTGTCAAAAGTGCTCATAGCATTTATTCTACGGCAATGTATGACATCAAACCGTAGCAGTTCCAAACAGATGAAAGCAGGTGACACTTGAAGCTCGAAAAGATGCTTCGCAATAGGCAATCGAAAGTTTTCAAATTTAGCGCAGTTTTGGCCTAACTAAGTTTTCTCTAACCGTTAAAAAACCATTTGAAGAGCGTCTTCAAACTCCTGCAATACTCTTCCACCCCTCCTTTGCCGAATCTCCACAGCCACAAACGAGATGGCGCCATCGGTGCGATTGCTGACAGAATGGCTTTATTTCCTTTGTCGTTGCCGCAGATGATGCAAATAGGTGACTTTTTCTGATCGATTCGGGCAAGTACCCAAATAAATGTATCAAGAAACAATTCTGCCAACCAAATGCCATTTCTGTTCTAAATTTGAGCTCGAACAGTCCATCCGTTTAGCTGAGAGAAGCATTCTACTGCACGTGTTTATTTTCGCAAGTCTGTATAGTATGTTAGCAGAGAAGTAATGCAGCAGTCCTAAAGGCATTTAACAAGACTGAGTGTGCCCATTTGCCAAAATACCATGTTTATTTGAATGCAATGCAAATTTTTTAAATGGTAATAGATGTGAAATGCCGCTGTGGTGGCTCAGTGGTCATGGCGCTCGGCTGCTGACCCGAAAGGTGCAGGTTTGATCCCGGCCGCGGTGGTCAAATTTTGATGGAGGCGAAATTTTAGAGGCCCCCTCCTTCAGCCGTGGTTAGAATCCGTCTACACTTGGGATGAGCCTCCAGCTTTTCTGTAGGAGTAATGCAAGTTTCTCGCCAATTTTTAGAAAGGAGCTGAACTTTTGCATTTTGAAAGTAAATAGCGTGCTTCTGGCACTGATCACACCTTACAATAGCCACTCATCATTTAGCTCACGACTGTTTGGACATGTGAAAAAGTGAAAAACGTGCAGAAAGGGTTCGACGCCAAGGGCGTGATGGCCAAAAAACTGTCGGTGTCCTGACATCGGGTAAAAGGAGGGATGCAGTGTTTGGCCCATGATATGATCTGGGCTGCTAAGGCAAGCGTTGAAACTAGCATGTGCACTTGGCAAGCCTGGCGCGCATTTTCACTCCCTGTTCATTTCCCCCTGTTCGTGCAAGTTAACTTTTTCCAGCACGGTGGTTATCTCAGATGACAACCTTTTCAAAATTTTTTTTTCAGTGCCTCATTGTGGTAGAATTTAGCACCACTAGTGCCGCTTTCTTTCGCTACTTTCTTGCTCTTCACACCAGGTGGAGCCACCTCCTTGGTTATCGGAGAAATCAAAATGGAGTCATGCGCGATTGATCCCAAGCTTTTTTTTACAAATCTCTAGGTAAGTACGCATAATATGGCATAAATAACTGTATAATTTATAGCTTGCATGTGCAGATTTGTTCCTGTGCAAGTGACACAGAGTGTCAGGGCCTAATTATGCCGTGGCTGAGCATTATTATGGTGGTCACCTCAGATGACCACCATGCCTGAAGCGTCTCATATGCATAATATTGCTTTTCCTTGCAGAAACCCAGTTTGAAGACATTCCATCGGATCCTGATAGCTATGGTGGTGGTGATATGTCCGGTGACAGTGACGACAAATGGGAGCCAAACACTACTGCTAAAACTGAGTGTACCAGTTCCACAAAGGAAGCCCGTTTGACATTTATGCCAGAAAGTCGGACAGTGGTGTGCAGCGTGGGTTGAGCGCCAGGGTTGTAAAAAGCCATACTGAAAATTGAGCTGGCATGCACCACCATGAGTTTTTCGACAACTACTTCACCAGCTACCCACTCCTCGAGGAGTTGAGAGATGCTGCCGTATATGCCTGTGGAACGGTGAATGCCAACCGGCAACACTTGCCACTGCTGCAGGCGGATAAAACAGTGGAAGAACAAGCGAACTGTACACTTGCTGTCCAACTACCATGATCCTGCACTTCAAACGTGTCGACAGAAAACAAGGACGGAATGCTCACAAACATAGCCTGCCCAGATGCACTGCAAGACTACAATCAAAACAATAACTTTGTTGACAAAATCGACCATAGAAAAACCAAGATCAGATTGATCGCAAGTAAAAAAAATGGTGGCACCAAAATTTTTTTTTTTCATTTTCTTGACGGCTGCGTCGTGAACGCCTTCCTAATTTACAGTGAACTGGAAAGGGTTCAGATGATGAGCTTGAAAGATTTTCGAAGGCTGCACATGGACCACGGAAGCGCAAGTCTGTTCCCCAATAGGAAGGAATTCAAGCAGCCATGCAGGGGAAATGAAGAGGTGGAAGCCATATGTTGCTCCTGTTTGGGCCACAGAATCAAAGCACCAACCCAAGAGGTGCATGCCGAGGCAGTGTACGAAATGCAGCACAAAAGAAAGAACGGAGGCCCCATTCCAACACAGTGGTTACCTCAGGTTACCACCTCAGATCATCGATGCTGCAGTGTGTAAACTTTTTTTTTTATTTTTGCTTATATCTAAGTGCCTTTGTGCAGTTCGTGCAATAAAATTCAGTTTTCTTGCAAAAGCAAACTTCTGTGCCTCAGAGTTGAAACTCTGTTCCCACTTCGAGTTATTGATCAATTCGCTCTCGCCCTACCAGAAGCTTGCCGTCCCGGTTAGCTCATTTGGTAGAGCGACTGCTTCGGTGTAGCGGTGGTCCCGGGTTCGAACCTCGGACCAAGACGAATTTTTCTTTAACTACGAAGTTTCTGAGAAAGCTGTATAGCTTTCCTTTGTAGCCGTATGGCTGCGCTCGGGTGGATGCCAATGAGTAATTACTCCCTTATTACAAATCTACTCCACCTTGGGGGATTCCCCTAAAACATTTGACCAAACATAGAGTGAGGAAGGCAGACCTCACAGGGGGCCCACATAGGTGTGTGCAGGGTCCATGACAATACAGAAGGACCCTTGGAAGTTGTCCAGCCTTCAGAAATGGTTCTCTCTGAGTTATTGCTGTGAGCTATGAATATAATTCATTGGGATGACTAAGAGGTTGGTTCAATCCCGGCCGCGGCGGTCGAATTTCGGTGTAGGCAAAATTCTAGAGGCCTGTGTACTATGCGATGTCAGTGCACGTTGAAGAACCCCGGGTGGTCGAAATTTCCAGAGTCCTTCACTACTGCGTCCCTCATAGCCTGAGTCGCTTTGGGACGTTAAACCCCAGTAAACCAAACCAAACCAATAAATCAAACTTTCTCTGAAAAGGGGGGTTTTAGAAGCTAGAAAGAGCCAGAAAATTATTAAATTATTGACATGTATCGCCTCCATTGGCTGTTCTTGCCGGCAAATTGCTATGACGCAGACAGTTTTTTGCGTGCAGCTTCCTAAGGCTGTGCTACTCCTCCATTCACTTCCAAATGGCTGTTAGGGCGTCTTATTTGGTACTGACATCTTGACTGTATCGAGTGGCAGGAAAAATGTGTTCCATCTTTAAATCACTTTCTCAGCAACTGATGGATCATCTGCTGTAAAAGAAACATCATGAAAGCCACAGAGAGTCGTACAGCCTATGTTTATCGAGAACAAAAATGGGTGGCATTGTCTTTGGTGGCCTTTTAAGTCTTATTATTGGTATTTTCGTGTACTATGCTTCCATCTCACTAAATATTTCCGGCATTTTTCTTGTGCAAAGTTAATGGCGAGTGAATTTTTTGCTTTTTTTGCTCCAGAAAATGGACCTCTGAGCATGTTACATGCTTATGTTTGCAGCGTATGGCTTATTAATGCTTAACTGTGTTTAATATTTACATGTCGCTTGATACAGCAGCAGTACACGTCAGGCTTTACTGCTGATGAGCAGTGCACTTTTCACGTTGCATTCATGCTGCATTTGCAGTGCTGGGAGGCCGGCAGGGTCGTTTAGATTATCTCTCTGCCTCAAAAGAGCATGATGTGGTATGTGTTTTGTTTTGGTAATGGCTGTGTGTTAGTGGTGATTCATGGTTGTTGAGAACAAAAAAAAACAAAGAGAAGACAACACTGCATGAGCGATTGTGTCTTCTTCTCTTCGTCTTTTTTGCGCTCGTTAACCATGAATACGTACCAACTAACCCAACTTGTTACGTTAACACAAGTTAGTGGTGAAGTTTGTGTAACCCACCATAGTTTATATGTGTGCATGTATAACTTTGTTCCCCTAATGGCTCTCCTGGTGAAAGAGCTGAAGTTTCAGCTGGTGTGCTGCTACATCAACTGATGATAGAGAGCTCAAGGTTTTGTGTTTACATATATTTTGCTTCAATGTGTGTGCCCAGCTTTATTGTTTTTGAACGTTTGCAAATTTCATTCAAACAGTACTTATAATGTTTTGCTTACTAAATATGTAACTTTGTGTCAATTTTCTGTACCAGTAGCCCGAAAATAATGCGTCTAAAACACTTACTTATCCCATGTGTTTAATGCCTCAGTGTCACATGATTAGAATTGGAGGGGACATTTGAGCTTCGCCTTAAGGGTATGAAGCTATATCATTAATGGTCCCTTCGGTGGCCTGGGGCCTTCTTTGCATATCACTTCACAGACGCAGACATCCACTGTGCGCGGGCAGTCTTCATACCACGGTGCAGCGATTAAGCAATGTGCCACCGGCCCAGCAGGTGGCTGTTTCAATCACAGCTGCTTGTGGGGATTGTGAGACCCCTTAGAGTGGCTCCTCTCTGAAACAGTGGCACGAGCCAAAAAAGTGAAAGGTAAAGCAGGACAAGCAAAAGCTGTGCTTACTAAGCTCTTCCCGGGCAACTTCTCACGACCAATCTTTAATTTAACTTCCACCTGCCATGGTGGGCAGCATGTGATGACATCGCAAGGTCACGTGACCTAGGTGACAGGTGGGCCATCTTTTTGGCCAGTCCAGATTTTTCGCTCAATGCCGGTGATAACACCGATGACTGTGGATTCGCTGCAGAGCATGAGCCCCAGCGCAGTAGTGTTGAAACATGCCATGCTTTTATGCAGAGGCAGAGCAGTTGTGCACAGGTGAAAGTGGTACAAGAAAGAACAACTGGCTGACTAATGAACAGAAACCATCTGCACCAAGTTGCACTGGTGGCCTTAGTTGAGATTTTGCTGATTGTAATCATTTCTGAGGTGTATATACCATTTCTGTTCTTTGCAGGTGCAGAGCAAGGTAGCCTTTTTCGTGACGCACAACCGTCCTGAGCTCGAGGGTGATTACGTCGAGAAGCTTAAGGAAGCCGTCCTGGATGAAAAAGTGCAGAAGATGCACCGTTCTTCAGCACTGGACACTCTGGAGTGTGTGTGGAAAGCACTTGCGCAGAAGGCTTCATAGTCGTGTCTTTGTGGAGTGCTTGTGTAATCCTGAAGCATGAATAAATTGTGGTTTGCATGCTTCTTCTTACAGAACATATTGGGCTTTTTGAATGACTCTATGTTACAGGGAACCCAAGGTTTTCGTGCAGCTACTTAATCTGAAGTCGCAGTTGTTTTGCAACATTATGCAGAACATTGAAAAATGAGCTAAAGGAACCAAACACTGATTTTTAAGCACCCAATTTTTTCGGTGCAACAGAAAGTTTGCTGTCTGAGGTACTCTATTCCGCAGCAGTTTTGTTAGAAACTCTGAAGGAGATTTTTTCTGAGAATTTTTGATGTATCCCGATGCTAGAAACCATGATCAGTGAGCGTAATGGCGATTGCATGTGTGCAAATGTGGTGTACAAAAACATCAATCTGCCCTGCCAGGCAGCAATTGGACATTTTTAGTACAGCAAAGTGCCCATATTGGTGTACACACAAGGCTCCTATGGCACATTGATGTACAGTCTTTGTCAAAAGTAACCAGGCTGTACGGTTTGCTTCTTAGTCGTATAGTAAAGCTATTATACCAGCCCTCAAGCTCTAAATCTGTGTATGGTAAGGAAAACCCTTGCCCTCATCTTCAAAGAAGTTTTTGATCTTTAGAGAAGACACGAGTGGTCTACTATACGAATGAGAAGCAAACCATGCAACCTGGTTACTTTTGACGAAGACTGTACATCTCGTCAAGAAAGATTTAGCAGACTGTGGTTGCCACTTAGGGAAATTTAAAGCACTACCTAGTGACAAAAGCTAAAAGCGTATTGCAGGTGATGGAAAGTGAGCTCACTTCATCGAAGGGGCACTGGAGGGAGTGTAAACTATAATAAAGCTGGAACATTCCCTGAAGAAAACAAATGGTGATATTTTACAGAGATGGGTCATGTGGTGGGATTCACTAATAGTGGCAGGGTTTCATCTCAAGATGGCACTTAAGTTCGTTTTATGCGATTTTCAATGCAAAATTACAATTATGAATCAATTTTTAAAACTGCAGTGCTCAGCTCATACAATGTGAAGCACAATCTTTCCATTTTCACTTTAATCTCGTGAGATGTTTTTGTCTGTAGTCAATCCCTTTAACTATGCGTCGGGGCTCAGTTAAGCAGCCTGGTGAATGCACATGAACCCTGGCAGGTGGGGGTATGGTGTTCTGCCACAAAAGCACAACACACTGGTCTTCTGCACTTGTGAGAATTCTGTGAGTGCACTAAAGTTTATGTGAATGCGTTCCACTTCATCATCGCCATCTGGAGAGATTAGCAGGCGAACATCTTCGATGATCATTACAATTAAGGTGCCGCCGCTTCCTCCAATAGCTCTGCGGTTGGTTTTTGAATTTTTTGGCGTGGTACTGTACTCAGTGGCAGAACTACTGCGCAGTTTGGCGCAAACTGCGCCATATGGCAATTTCTGCTACATCCTGGTTCAACAGTTTTCGCGTACTTTCGATGCTTGCCTACGCTAAAAAAAGTCTGAAAAACTGGCGAGAACGAAACCGAACGCTCCTGCTCATGGGCCCTACCCGCCGTGTTGCTGCGCGTCCGTCATTATGTTCTTAGAGAAGCTCTGAAACACCTTCCGAGGAAAACACACAAGCTCGCTCAATCACTGCATGGTGTTGTCATGAACACCTGAGCCAAATAGTACACTAATTAATACACTCAGCAGAGAACCCACAATCACGCGAAAGTTGGCGCGCCCTTTCCGGCGACTTTTTCGTGCTCGCGCCCTCCTCCGTCGCACCACACTACTGCGTAATTCTGTTCAGAGGTGGCTGTTGGTTAAATTCTTTCACGCGTTGCGCAGCTACTATGTCCGCGGCCAGTTAGTAGCGTCGCTCCGGCGGATCAGGAAGCCCCGCCCCCCAGGTAATTCCCGCCGTGGGGCCGGCGGAAATGCGTCGACGTTTGAGTGTGCAAAAAGTGACGAGAGAAGAGGGAAAAGCGCGAAGACGCTGAAATTCAAACTTTGACTACAGATAACTCAGCTTCGACAGAGTGCGTAAAAAAATCTCGCTGGAGGATATTAGTGAAGTGGGGAGCCACTGAGACAGCGCTATCAGACGGCATGAGCGTCGTCGCAGCTAGCGCGCCATGTTCAAGGGCGTCGCCTGCTCGGCCTATATTGTTTTGGATCCTTAACGCTTTTACACGTTAAATGCGTCAACGTTCACTTTTTGTGGAACGCTCCACGTGCATGTAGTTTTCAGTAGAATTCATCGTTGCCGTGATAACTGCGCTGCCTATTCACTTTCAGTCAGTGTGTCGAATAGGAACCAAACCCTGAACCGAACCCAGATTTTTGCTCGGAAGCGAAACCGAACCGAGCCCTTATTTTAACGCGATAACATTAAAGTCCCCGCTACGCAGAAAATCACGAGCATGGTTTGAAGTTTGAAGTTTGTTTATTTTACATCTTAGATGTGGGTGGTCCCCAGAGAGCAGCGGTAGGAGGCAGGTGGGCCACCTTGACCACGTGACCTTGCGACGTCATCCCAACCTACCCACCGGATAGTGAGCAAACTGCCCACCGCGGCAGGTGGCAGTTAAACTAATGATTCGTCGCTCGGGATGAGCAACCGGGCCGCACAAGGCCCATCGCTGGGAGCACCTGCCATCGCAGGGCAGTGGCGCATTGCTTAAAAGGACCCTGAAATGATTTGAATGGACATATTGTAGTGCACCAGATATATAGGTGGTCTTTGTGGGTGTTTGAGTCAAATTTGAAAGCTCTACGTGGACCCAATAATTTAGAAATAATTTTTAAAAATCGCACCCGCAGTAGCTCGCAACTTGTTAGAGCGGCACACCTCACCGCGCGTCCCCTTCCTCGATGACGTCAGTCTGCAGAAGAACCAGCCCTCAAGCTCCCTCCGTCTGCCCACTGACGTCATCGGGTAGGGGACGCACAGTGAGGTGCTTCTCCTTAATCGGTTGTGAGCTACTGTGAGCAGCGATTATTAAAAATTATTTCTTAATTATTGGGTCCACAGGAGCTAAAGGCTGTGAGCCTTTAGCTCCTGCTCCTTTTTTCTCTGTTGTGAGAAAATGAAATGAAATAAAGACAAAGACAAAAGACCACCTCTACAAATATGTTGCACTAGAATATGCCCATCGAAATCATTTGAGGGTCCTTTTAACCGCTGCACTACTGCGCCAGGAGGGGTATGAGGACTCCCAAGGATCTATGAATGCAAAGGAGAGAATGACCTTCTGTATATATGCTGATTAACACATTACGCAATCGCGTCACACACTTAAGGCGAAGCTTAAGTGTCCCCTCCATTTTTTTAGTCATCTTGGAACTAAACCCGAACCGGACGATTCACAGGGACCATACCGGACCGTTTGCGAACTTGGTTCAGTACCACTTTTCTTGCAAGCCGGCATACTTTTTTTTCTGAGGAAATGAGATGCGCTAGTGAAAAGATTCACCCACCGAAAGCTGTCTGCACCAGATGGTGCGAAAATGACATTCAGTCTATGCGACAAAAAAAAAAAAACTGAAGGCTGTATGGTGTCTAGGAAGAAACCTAATTGGCGCTTATGTAATCTGTTTTCGGCAATTCTAAAGTACAGCCCTCCAGACATGTTAAATCTTGAGTTTTTTCAGACTCCTCCTTATACATGTCTGCGTATGGTTTTAATCAAATTGTTAGCACTGCATGGCCTAACTCGCAAAGCACAGAATGAGGACAAGCCTCCCTTTCTTTGTACCATGTACCATAAATATGTGAAACGTAGGCGCAACGACCCGACCACGCTGTGCAACATTTACTATCGGAACCATTCATTGTCTCAGACAGCGTGGTACTAAAGACCCGTCATGACGACTCACTGGCCGGGGCGGTCGGCTGCTGATCCTATAGGTTGCGGGGGCCACATTTCGATGGCGGCGAAATGCAAAAGCGTGCGTACGTGTGCTGTGCGATGTGAGCGCACGTTGAGGAAACCCAGCTGGTCTACGTTAATCTGGAGTCCTGCACTACAGTGTCCCTGATAGCCCTGTGTCGCTTCGACACGTTAAACCCCCGATAATTGGTGCAGTTTTAGTGCGAAAGCGCTACTTCACTAGCAAAGTTGAAAAACCCGAGGTATGTGTGAAGCCTCAGCCTTTGGCGAAGCGCCAGCGGCGGAGGCCTTGCGCAGCTGCTCCACCAACGCGCGGAACCGGCACCCCTACCCGC